>NC_090279.1:161719583-162025000 GCF_040414725.1 Anabrus simplex | reverse complement strand
TAAATCATAAGACCCGCATTCTCACATTAAATTAATATGTAGTCACTGTGAACTATCATCGGTAGAGTCCCGGTGCAATACCAAAGCAACATTGGGCGTGGTCAGTACCTGGATGGGCGACCATCCAGAACTGCCACATACCGAAACCGCATAATTAAATTACCGTGTCTGCCAACACAAGAGAATAACCGTCGATCCGGTCAATCACACACATATTACACAATCACACTAACCGCCTCGGTAGCGTAACGGTTTGTGTTATTAGCTGCCGTCCTTGGGGGTCCGGGTTCGATTCCCGGTACTGCCAGAAATTTAAGAATGGCAGGAGGGCTGGTATGTGGTTCAAATGGTACATGCAGCTCACCTCCAATGGGGGTGTGCCTGAAAAGAGCTGCACCACCTCGGGACGAGGACACGAGTTTACTTTTAACAAAATACTGATAAGATTAAAACAAATACGTTAGAATTACTCAACTGAATAAGATCCATAACTTAATACACTATTAACAGACCTCAATTCAGCGCACCGGTATCGCTACTTCACACACCACCTATTTTTCCGTAGATAGGTGGCACATACGGATGACTAGTGGGGGCTGCTGTGAACGCTGTGGTATGATTTATTTTTGCCTCTCAATGGCCTTCTTGTATATGGTAATATTTTATAGTAATTCATTCCAAGGTCAGAGTCCTTGGTCTCAGTTTTATCGACTTCATTAAGATCATTTTGTTTCTTCTTATACCGCTAATATTTTTCCCACTTACGAAAATTTTCAGTCCGCCTCTGTGGTGTAGTGGTTAGCGTGATTAGCTGCCACCCCCGGAGGCCCGGGTTCGATTCCCGGCTCTGCCACAAAATTTGAGAAGTGGTATGAGGGCTGGAACGGGGTCCACTCAGCCTCGGGAGGTCAACTGAGTAGAGGTGGGTTCGATTCCCACCTCAGCCATCCTGGAAGTGGTTTTCCGTGGTTTCCCACTTCTCCTCCAGGCGAATGCCGGGATGGTACCTAACATAAGGCCACGGCCGCTTCCTTCCCTCTTCCTTGCCTATCCCTTCCAATGTTCCCATCCCTCCACAAGGCCCCTGTTCAGCATAGCAGGTGAGGCCGCCTGGGCGAGGTACTGGTCATTCTCCCCAGTTGTATCCCCGACCAAGAGTCTGAAGCTCCAGGACACTGCCCTTGAGGCGGTAGAGGTGGGATCCCTCGCTGTGTCCGAGGGAAAAGCCGACCCTGGAGGGTAAACAGATGATGATGATGATGACGAAATTTTTCATTTAATTATATTTTTAAAATAAGGTGTGCAGTTGGAAGTTTGGATTATGAAAGAGGATGCTGAGGAGGATATGTTCCGTCTGAGATGTTAATACTCAGTGGAATGACTCCGGAACTGGGTGAGCACGAGAGAGATGCACACGTAACAACACTTCCGCTACTTAATTATCCTGGTCTTAACATTTGACAATCGCAATAGTGCAGGCTTTTGTTTCCGCGATGCTCTACTTTCTCAGCTCATCTTTAACGGCGTGTCATCACCGAGATAAACAATACACTTTCCAGACTCAACCATGTAAAGAATATAAAAAGGACGCAAACGGAAGGTAGATCTTGCGAAATTTTCCTCTTTTTTTCTGTTCTTAAAAGAGATGAGTTACCAGCTACCGAATTTGATTTCAATAGAAAACTTCTCAAAACTTCAATACTGAATTTGAATTTGTATATGATGCTGGATTTAGAATGTTTAAACTCACCGCAGAGTTGGTTAAACTATTCTTGTAATATTTTCTTTCCGTGGAATTGCTTGTTGTACTCTTGTTGTTGTAGTTGTTGTTGGGTAATTATTAGAGGCGGAAAACTATCGATAGTAATCGCCATCGATATTTTCCGATAGTATGAGCTCTACTATCGATAGTAATCGATAGTTTTCAAAAAGTGGAACGAATCATAGGCCTATCATTATGCATGAAAATAGGACATTCACTGAACACAATCCACAAAAAATTCAGTAGAAATTACAACTATTTCATGCTATGTAATTTCAGAAATTCAGATAGGAATCACTCATAAATCTATTTAGTGGCACTTCCGAGACATTCTCGAGCTGCACGCTCTTGCCCATAACTTGACCGCCCGAGAAATTCTCGTTCAGCTGCAGTGTTCATTTGCGATCGCCCGACATTCTCTCGGGTATAGTAATATCTTTGGAAAAATGTTTTACAGCATTCTGAACGGATGGCAGGAGAGTTTTCAGTTGCTTTCGTGAAGCCTATGGCCTAAAATTTGCCTTATCTTCTCTCGCCTGTAAGTTATACAATCTCTTGACTCACCAGCTGACAAGGTAAACAGAAATGGCGAGCGCGAAAAGGAAGAAATGTTTATCTGATGACAAAATAAGTGACTCGCCTACATCAAAGATGAATCTCTAAATTATATTGGTAATTCTGATAGTAGTAATAATGATTTTTCTCTTGATGACCTGGTATTTCTAATGAATGTGAGGAAGATATTTTGTCGGAAACAATGGTGACGTAGCACATACATTCGTGTGGAAAAAATGTAATATTGTAAATACTGAACGATCTAATATCATTCCATTTACGGATATTCTGGTGTAGGGGTTCTATTACAGTATTCCACACCCACTGCAATTAGCTAACTTTTCATCCTCACTACGCCTAAAGCACTTCCAAACGTTAGGTATCTTCCTTTTGGGCATCTATATATGAAGTTCACAAGTTTAAACCGGTATATTAAAGTTACTACCAAACCGTGAAACATCTGGACAATTTCTGTTAGTGCGAAAAATAAGCCAATAACGAAATATATATATATATCGTTGACTATCAATAGTAGGCAACTATCGATGTCAGACGATAGTGGTCGCTATCGATAACTATCGATAGCACTATCGATAGTTTTCCGCCTCTAGTAATTATGTTTTAACTTTACTTTATTATCACATTGCTGTAAGTGACCATTGCCACAGGGATATTTCCCAATTGCATTGTATTTGTTAATAATAATAATAATAATAATAATAATAATAATAATAATAATAATAATAATAATAATAATTCATCGCTACACAATGAAAATACACACGGTCTTGACGATAATTACGAAGACTACGTGTTTGAAATGTCAATGAGAAGATGGAGAATATCTTCAATCGCTCTAAATGTGAGGGTACTGTTAAAGACTGCATAATATAATAATTCAAATTTACACACGGAATGTCGTTCCTAATGAAGAGTTGTCGAAGAGAGTCAGTAAAGTAAACAGTTGTAAAAGACGTCAGGTAGGCTACAACATAGTACAGCTGAATCTCATTTATACGCTATTCACTTCTACATTTCTCGCAGTTATACGCTAAATGTTTTACGCACCAAACTTTGTCCATTAATATTTAGCCCAATTATATGTCTTCCCATTAGAGCCTCCGTGGCTCAGGCGGCAGCGCGCCGGCCTCTCAGCGCTGGGTTCCGTGGTTCAAATCCCGGTCACTCCATGTGAGATTTGTGCTGGACAAAGCGGAGGCGGGACAGGTTTTTCTCCGGGTACTCAGGTTTTCCGTGTCATCTTTCATTCCAGCAACACTTTCCAATATCATTTCATTTCATCTATCAGTCACTAATGATTGCCCCAGAGGAGTGCGACAGGCTTCGGCAGCCGGCACAATTCCGGCTTCATTCATTCCATTCCTGACCCGCTCGAATGACTGGAAACAGCCTGTGGATTTCATACGTTTTCCCATTAATACGCCACATTTGTTCCCTCTGTGGGTAGGGGCGGTAGAATAACACCCATGGTATCCCCTGCCTATCGTAAGAGGCGACTAAAAGTGGTCTCAGGGGCTCTCAACTTGGGAGCGTGGGTTGGCGACCAAGGGGACCTTACCTGAGTCCCGGCATTGCTTCCACTTACTTGTGCCACGCTCCTCACTCTGATCTATTATATCCGACCTCCCTTGGTCAACTCTTTTTTTCTTTTCCGACCACGACAGTATTAGGTTTGCGAATTCTTGGGAGTCTTTCATTTTCACGCCCTTTGTGACCTTTGTGTTTCTTTGGCCGATATCATTTTTTCGAAGTGTCGGATCCTTTCGATTTTTTTCTCTTTGATTAGTGTTATATAGAGGATGCTTGCCCAGTTGTACATACTTCCTCTTAAAACAATAATCACCGGGCGAGTTGGCCGTGCGGTCAGGGACACGCGGCTGTGACCTTCCATCCGGGAGATTGTGGGTTCGAATCCCAGTGTCGCCAGCCCTGAAGATGGTTTTCCGTGGTTTCTCATTTTCACACCAGGAAAATGCTGGGGCTGTACCTTAATTAAGACCACGGCCGCTTCCTTCCAACTCCTAGGCCTTTCCTATCCCATCGTCGCCATAAGACCTTTCTTTGTCGGTGCGACGTAAAGCAACTGGCAAGAAAAAAAAAAAAAACCAACAATCATCACCACGTGCTTTGGTCAACTCTTGTTCTTTTCGGACCCTGACGCTTAGAGCATTCGAGGCCTAGGGAATCTTTCATTTCCACGCCCTTCGTGGCTCTTGTCTTTCTTTGGCCAAAATCTTCATTTTTCGAAGTGTCGAATCCCTTACATTTAGTCTCTCTGATTAGTGTTATATCGAGGATGGTTGCCTAGTAGAACTTTCTATTAAAACAATAATCACCACAACAACGTCATATTTGTCTGGTCGTCATGAACGAAACATATTAATTTACTTACCGGTACTTACTTATACGGTATGCAGTACTAAGGATATGAAAGTCACAGAGAGAAAACATCTTTGGAGATTACCTTTTAGTCACTACCTGCGGATAAAAGGGTTGCCATAGACAATACGTTAGGCGAGGCGACAATAGATGCCGGCACTGTATATAATCGGCTAGTGTATGATTGTGTGGAAAAATCAAAGAAACAAAGAAAAATTTATGATTTTTTAAAACCAATGTAAAGCACCAATATTCTGCCTGTATGATCGGTTCTGTGAGTGAACGTGAAATACTGTAGTATGTGTGTGTGTTTGGTTCATTTATTGCTTTCTTAGACAGTAGTTTGAGTAATAATGTAATGTAATAACACAGTTTCAGTTCCATAAGAACATTCTTTTTTACGTTTTCTCGTTTATACGACATTTGAGCCGTCTCCCTTTGAAACTTATAAGTGAGGTTCATCTGTATTTAAGTGAGCACAATATCACGCTTTGCTGGAGCCCCATGGTAGCAATAAACGACACGCTATTGGCATCTACGGGAAACAAGCTATTAAATGCCAAGGCCAAGGGACATAACTACACAAAGCCAATAAAACACATACACATTTTTTTTCTCCCTCCAGATCCTTCTAGAGGATCCCCACTTGAGTGTGTAGCGTAGTATCCCCAGGGGCCCTGAACTCTGGAGCGTGAGTTAGCGACCACGGGGCTCTTAGCTGAGCCCTGGAATGGGTTCCACTCGTGCCAGGCTCCTCACTTTCATCTATCCTATCCGACCTCCCTTGGCCAACTCTTGTTCTTTTCCGACCCCGACGGTATTAGAGCATTCGAGGCATAGGGAGTCTTTCATTTTCACGCCCTTCGTGGCTCTTGTCTTTCTTTGGCCGATATCTTCATTTTTTGAATTGTCGGATCCTTTCGATTTTTTCTCTCTGATTAATGTTATAGAGGGTGGTTACCTAGTTGTAATGGTTACCTAGTTGTACTTCCTCTTAAAACAATAATCAGCACCATCACCACTCTAGAGTAGTAATTGCAGGATCCTTAGCTGAGTTTGAATGTATTTAACTTCCGTGTGTCAGGCTCCTGACTTTTTTATCCTACCACCATTGGTCAACCCTTGTTCTTTTACTACCCAACGGTAATCAATTTGCGAGGCCTAGGGAGTCTTTCTTTTTCAAGCCCTTCGTGGATGGCTACCCACTTGTATTTCCTCTTAAAGTGATAATCACCACCATCAACATGGTCCTTTGCCTCCTCCCCACCAACAAAATGCTAAGGAGCCCCCCCCCCCAATCACCACCAAAATTTTACAAGGAAATTAAGAGAAAATAAAACTAAACGGAAGGCATTTGCGGGCATGGTGGGCAAGGTGACAAGTTTCGAGATTGGTTGAAATTATTTCCACTCTTACTAACAATTCCGCCGGGCTGAGTGGCTCAGACGGTTGAGGCGCTGGCCTTCTGACCCCAACATGGCAGGTCCGATCCTGGCTCAGTCCGGTGGTATTTGAAGGTGCTCAAATACGTCAGCCTCGTGTCGGTAGATTTACTGGCACGTAAAATAACTCCTGCGGGACTAAATTCCGGCACCTCGGCGTCTCCGAAAACCGTAAAAGAGTAGTTAGTGGGACGTAAAACAAATAACATTATTATTATTATTATTATTACTAACAATTCCTATATCAAGTTCTACAACAGAATTTTGAGAAGACTATAAAGCTGCTCGAGATTAACAATTCACTTCTAAGTGACTGATCCCTCTTGCAACCCTGAACGTTCATGGTGAGGAGTCCAACGCTTTGGAAATCTATTCTATAGCTAATGACTTCATTTCTAGAGGAGAGATACATAAGTCACTTTTCGTTGTAAAAATTTAAGCAGAATTAGAGAATTTTATTTACGAGTCAATAAATCTGTAATTTATTATACCAACATAATCCTGCAGTGGCACCAACAAACCAAACCCCACGGCACTTAACGCCCTTGAAAGGGCCTTGGCCTGTCCAGCAACCGCTGCTCAGCCCGAAGGGCTGCAGATTACGAGGGGCCGTGTGGTCAGCACGACGCATCCTCTCGGCCGTCATTCTGGGCTTTCGAGACCGGGGCCGCCATCTCACCGTGAGATAGCTCCTCAATTCTAATGACGTAGGCTGAGTGGACCTCGAACCAGCCCTCAGGTCGAGAGAAAAATCCCTGACCTGGCCGGGAATTGAACCCGGGGTCTCTGGGCGAGAGACAGGCACGCTACCCCTACGCCACGGGGGCCGGCTAATAATGACAAAGGAAATTAAATAAATGGTTAAATGTATAGCCTATTCATTGTCTCTTTACCTTAATTCTTTGGGAACTTAAGACTATTGGAATGACGGATAAGACCCTCCGACTGAGAGCAAAAACCAAGTGTATGAAAATAGATAGTATTCGGGGCTTGCTTGGTTCCCCAATATCTTCACCAGGCGTCCCTTCTTCGAATAGCCCCTTTCCGAACCAAACCAAACCCCATGGCAGAACAAGCCTCGAAGGGTCATGACCTACCAAGCGACCGCAGTTCAGCCCGACGGCCTGCAAATTACGAGGTGTCATGTGGTCAACACGACGAATCCTCTCAGCCAATCTTCTTGGCTTTCTAGACCGGGGCCGCTATCTCACAGTCAGATAGCTCCTCAATTGTAACCCTTCCCCAACTTTCTTTATCAAATTTCTTATTTTTTTGAAAGGTCAGACATCTTTCCCTTTATCCTGTGCTACGAGGCGCTGATAAACACGCCGTTGTGGCCCTGAAAATAATTATCGGCGCGATCACCGCTGTCCGTCAAGCTCACACACAACCCGCTGTCCGTATGCTTGATAGTGCTTGATGACCGTAGGAAGGCACTCCACGTTCGTGATCGTTTATCGGACTGTTGTCAATAGGGGTGTTATCAACAAACATTAAGCATGGGAAGCCCGTACAGTTTGAAGCATGCAGGAGGACGGGAAAATTACACGGATTTGCAGAGGTTCCTCATATTCGTAACCTTACCTGAACGTAAAAGAGAACTGCCGGGCAAGTTTCCGATTCGACGACATCTTTGAAGAGAGTAAATAGTTAGTGGGACAGAGAAACTAAAATAATCCCCTATCTGCTGTAAAAAGGGACTAAAAGGTAACCCAAGAGCATTCATCTCCTTGGCAACAATGGGGCTCTTAGCTGAGTTCTGGCATTGCTTCCACTTACTTGCGAAGCTCCTC
This sequence comes from Anabrus simplex, assembly GCF_040414725.1. Classification (NCBI taxonomy): domain Eukaryota; kingdom Metazoa; phylum Arthropoda; class Insecta; order Orthoptera; family Tettigoniidae; genus Anabrus; species Anabrus simplex. Next base: position 162,017,048 of record NC_090279.1, on the reverse strand, counting down.
TCTTTAATCTAGTATGTCCGACCTTCCTTGGTCGACTCCGGTATTTGAGCATTCGAGGCCTAGGGAGTCTTTCATTTTCAAGCCCTTCGTGGTATTTGTCTTTCTTTGTCTTTTTCAAATATTGAATCCCTTCCAATTTTTCTCTCTGATTAGGGTTAATACAGGATGGTTGCCCAGTTGTACTTCCTCTTAAAACTATCGCTACCACCACCTTCTCTAACTCCCATAACTACAGAACTTTTAAACAAGAACGCATTCTACCATCATTTCTCACAGCAGTCTGATTATCAATATAAATATCTTTGATTGTCTGTAATGCCGTACCTCTAATCCCAATTAGGTAGCTGTGGTTCTGAGATTAAGAGAAGAACAGCTATGGCCAAATATGTAGTACTACTAATACATGTTTTCATTCATCCCCTGAAGGGGGAGGCGGGCCTCCTAGACGGTGACTCCGTCTCTCAGGTCAGGAGATTTGTATCGGAGAGGGCGATAGGGTTGGGGGAGGGGGAGGGGCCGTGGTCTATACTAGGAACTGTGCCGGCAATCGCCTTAATGCAGGAAAACGGAAAACCACGGAAAACCACGGAAAACCATTCTCAGGACAGCCGACGGTAAGGACCAGCCCCTCTCCGTTTCCCGAATACAGAGGAGTAGAGCCATCGTAGAGCCGCGGCCTCCCCTCCTCTGCTCGGTTGGCAGGTCGGAGTGCAGAGTTGTCGGACCATGGACCAGCCGTGGCCAACCCTCCTCTGCTCGGCTGGCCGGTCGGAGTGCAGAGCTGTCGGACCACGAACCAGCCATGGCAACTTGTGGACCGAGACCCACTCTGCATCAGCCAACTCCAAAAATGTAATGGCGAATTTGGACCATGTATGGAAGGATCGTTTTATCTTGTCATTACTGAAAATGACAGAACTCTAATATCCATGGAGCCAAAACTCTTCCTGCTACAGACCTGAAGAAAATCCATTCTTTTGAAATGTGGTGCTGGCGAAGAATGTTTCTCATACCTTGGACAGCATTTCGCACCAATGATTCCATTATGAACCAGCTTAACCTGAATGTAAACGAAAAGTTTTACAGTTCTTTGGAGACATTATGCGACGTGGGAATGACAGCATAGAAAAACTGATCATTCTTGGAAATGTTCCCGGCAAGAGAGATCATGGATGAGTTCTCACTCGATGGTCAAACATTATCAAGAGTATAACTGGGTTGAACGTCTGTGGGGCAGCACGCCTGGCCGAGGACCGTAAGAGATGAATACAACTGACCAATAGCCTCCTCGGAGATCACGATCCGCAGAAGTGAGGGAACAATAAGACAGAGAGAGAATCCCACAATCTCTCGCTACGGCTAACATTTCGTCCCTTGGTAGGTACTCTGTCGTATGCCACCTCTAGATCTGCTTCTTCTTGTAGTGCCTTCTCCATTACTGAACGTTGGTCACAATCACAGCGAAGTCTGTATTGTTGGGAGATCAGAAGAATGCACATACCCGGTGAGGCACGGGGCGAAGGGTTTTTCACCAGCAGAACCAGTGACGCAATGGTTACCATAGCAACTCCGCTACTACCCAGGCGACTTTATATTATCTTCTAGTGGCAGCTCTTCGCTCTTGCCAGTTGTAGTCAGTGTTTTCGTGTAGCAGATAAGAGTTCGTGTTTGCAGGCCACATTCATCATTCTTGCATTTCTCATATCTACACAGTACTATGTTCGGCTCTCCTCATCAGTCTACTAGAATCTAGTCCTGTCCAGTCCTGTAACTTCCTCAGCCAAGAGTGTTTCCTTCGACAGCAACCTCTACGTCCATCACTTTTATCCTGCATGATCAGGTTTAGTAGGATGTACTTAAATTCCTCACAATATGTTCCTTTCCTTGGTCGAACACAGCAACATTCGTTCTCTCCTCATGTGCCTGAGTACAACGCCATTGGAGACGTGGTCAATCCACGAGGTCCGTAACATCCTTCGGAACACCCACTTCTCGAAGGCATTTCTTATCTTAATGGGTTGCGTTCACAAAATACTACTATCCAACTCCGAGTAAACTCAGAGTTCACTCTATCCGTTCATAAAAGTAAAGAGTTAATTCTACAAGCTGTTCAGAAAATGCATTCGAGTTAACTCAGAGTATACTCTTTTTACTCCGCGTAAATACGTGGGTAAATTTAATCAAATACTGTAGAGACAATACGCGACACTTCCGGATTTAGCCTTAATAATGGGAGACAAGTCGCATGTGGCGCTCCTAGTGGCTTGACCTGAAAATTCGCACTAAATTCAAATATCAATGGAAATGTATATACAGAAATGGATTAATAAATTACGTCTAGAAAAAAAAGATATTAACTTCAAAGTTGCTAAAGCAATTCTGGATAAATGAATGATGGATTATTTATGCATTACTGCGCATGTCGAGTTAAATGTACCCACCTATTTACGCGGAGTAAAAAGAATACCGTATACTCTGAGTTAACTCGAATGCATTTTCTGAACACCTTGTACAGTTAACTCTTTCGTTTGTGAACGGATAGAGACATAGAGTGAACTCTGAGTTTGGAGAGTAGTATTTTGTGAACGCGGTGGAAAATATTAAAATGCGAGTGTATTGACATGGCAATGAATTCAAATTATATTATAGTTGTTGACAAAGAAGGGCGTTATGTATTGAATAAAGAAGGAGATATTTTCGTTAAAAACAGGAAAAATAGGTACCAATTTTAATCATCGGCAGAAGTAACATGATTTAATTTTTATAAAAACACATGTTATCAGCTGATTTATTAACCTCATCTTTCTAAGATTTCCTTGGTAAATGTGTAATACGTAACTTTTGTTTTATTTTAAATGACCTTCTGAATGAGACCATTTAATTATATGACCAGAAATACCACACAGTGCATTTATAACTCTCACGAAACGGATTTGTACGAATCAGGTGCTAAGAGCCAAATTACAACCAGAAGTTGCTTTCGTGGGTCTTGCAATGGTCTTCCTCGTTCCCCGATTTTGCATTTAGAAAGTTTAGGGCCAATGACTCAGAGTAGATGTTCGAATGCTGATCCCGGCAATCGGATGTGTTGTTTAAATTCAGTTTCGTCGTAGTTGTCAACATAATCTACCCAGCTACTGTAGTTGTCCTAAATGGCTTATCGTGCACCAGTGCGGAGCCGATGTATTGGTATTCATCATCAATGTAATCAAATTGTTCCTACGAGATAAAGAATAACGGATACCGTTTTAAGGCACAACTTGGTGAGGAAAGTAGTAATAACTCATACAGCACGCTGCTATGAAGAAACTCACCTGGAAATTAGATATTAAATTCCTCGCAAATGAGGTTATGGTAAAACAAATAGCCTTCCTTAATTGATTAGCCACATTCTGTTACTCTGTATTCACTCCAAGCGTTCACGAAATGCCGTTACTCAAAGTTACTAGTTACTCCGCGGTACTCTTCTCTACTCCAACTCTACTCGGAGTCGTATTTTGTGAACGCAGCCATTGTTTTACATTTCAGAGTCCATGTTTCAGCGCCGTACAGAAGTTGTCACGTGTCTCCAAGCTGAGGCTAGATCTACCAAACATTAATATAACTGTCTATTCCTCACGCATCATTGTTTAATTTATTACTGACGCAAACTGAAAATCTGGTACCTACACCACTCGGTCATCAAGTTGTGGGCATAAAGAATTAATATGGTGTAAGATGTTCTGGATACGGACGGCTGCCACAGAAAGAGATTTAGCTGATGTCCAGAAGATCGTTACAAGAAGACTTTCTCATCTTCCCGGTAGCCTTGGCTATAAAACACATAATCTCAGCTAGATCTGACGTTACGAAATATCAGCCTGCCGGAATCTTGTGCAAGGAATGAGAACACATCAGTACTAGAGAATTTAATGAAATGAATCCTGTTTCCAACGGTTAATTATCTCGATAAAATAAGCCGAATCCTGGAGGTGAAAGTGAAGATTCTTATCTGCTGTCGGTAGCTTGAAGGAAAAGAAGACTTTTCAGATGCAATTGTTGCTTTGAGGAGGCTGGGCTGAAACGGAACAGTGAATATATCCTGCTACGAAGGATGGTGTCAAGAAGGGCATCCAGCCGTTAAACTAGTCTTAATCCACATTAGTGGCCCCAAGGGCGCTGATATTTGGAGCGTGGGTTGGCGACCACGGAGCCCTTAGCTGAATCCTGGCATTTTTCCACTTACTTGTGCCAGGCTCCTCACTTTCATCCATCCTATCCGACCTCCCTTGGTCAACTCTCGTTCTTTTTCGACCCCGATTGTATTAGGTCATAAGGCCTAGGAAGTCTTTCATATTCACAACCTTCATGGCTGTTGTCTTCGTTTGGCCGATACCTTCAATTTTTGAAGTGTAGGACCCCTTCCATTTGTTTCCTCTGATTAGCGTTAACAGAGGATTGTTGCGCAATTGTACAGGGTGATCACAAAGTCCCATTACCCCTATGTATTACGTAGATGATAATGAATTGTTGTGTCATATTGTTGTGGGATCATGGCAGAGGACAACTTTGAGGTAGTGTGACTATTCGTTATTATTTATTCCAGGGTGTCTGTTTGTACACCATCGTTTTCATAACAGAGATGATTCTTCTCCATGTACGATGTGAAATTCTCGTCGAACAGCATCCTTCAGTTCGTCAACTGACTCGTAACGTGTGGCAGCAACCTCCTGTTTAATGAACCCCCGTAATGCATTATCGCAGGATGAGAGATTATTATTAATTATATCATTATATGAGAGATCAGGACGTCGGGGTGGCCACTCCAAAGGCGCAGGCAAAGGGACAGAACCACGTCCAATCCATTTATCAGGCAATACCTCATTGAGATATTCTCTAACGGCAATAGCACAATGAGCTGGTGCTCCATCCTGCTGGAACCACATGCTGAATATCTCTCATTGACTTTCCTGTATGCGGTCGTTCGTGAGCCCACGTGCTCAATACGATTCGTTCCTCCATGGTGTAAGTGGACCCATCCGCCATGATATAGATGTATACCAACACCCACAGCAATAAGAAACTACAATTCATTAACATCAGTGGAATACATAGGAAACACGGTCTATGTAATACATAGGGGGTAATGGGACTTTGTGATCACCCTGTAATTCCTCTTAAAACAATAGTCACCACCACCACCACCACCACCATCCGATCTTCCTTGGCCATCGTTAGACACGTGGGGAAAGTGTGTGGAGGAAAGGGAACCAGGGTAGAATGTTATCCAGGAATTAGGTTGAGGCAGATGTTGAGGAAAGTAGAAGAGAGGGAGGAGGGGAAGGAGAAGGTGGTAGTGTTTCACGTTGGTACCAACAACGTAAGGCAAGCTGATATAAGTACCAACATAGTTGGAGATGTGTGGGATCTGGTAAATGCAGCACGGGTGAAGTTTAAGAAAGCGGAGATTGTTATTAGTGGAATACTGTGTAGGAGGGATACTGACTGGAGGGTGATTGGGGATTTAAATGAGACTATGGAGTGGGTATGTGGGAAACTGGGAGTGAAATTTCTAGATCCTAATGGGTGGGTAGGAGAAAGGGATCTGCGCTCGGATGGCCTTCATTTAAACCGCAGTGGTACGTATAAGTTAGGAAATTTGTTTGGAAGGGTAATAGGGAGGTACATTCAGGGAAACGGGATGGCCTAGGGAGCGGTGATAAGGGAGCAGGAAACTGGAAATCAAGTAGGGATGACATAAAATTGTTAGTGTTGAACTGTAGAAGTATTGTAAAGAAAGGAATAGAATTAAGTAATTTAATAGATATATATTTACCAGATATTGTAATAGGAGTTGAATCATGGCTGAGAAATGATATAATGGATGCAGAAATTTTCTCACGGCACTGGAGTGTGTATCGTAGAGATAGGATAGGAAAAGTGGGAGGGGGAGTTTTCATTCTGGTGAAAGAAGAATTTGTAAGCTACGAGAAAGTTAAAGATGAGACACATGAAATTCTAGGTGTAAGGCTCATTTCTAAAGATAATAGGCAACTTGATATATTTGGAGTGTACAGATCGGGAAAGGGTAGCACTGATGCGGATTCGGAATTATTTGATAGGATAGTCAGCTATGTGGGAAACGACATGGAAAGAAATGTGATTGTAGCGGGAGATCTGAATTTGCCAGATGTCAATTGGGAAGGAAATGCGAACGACAGGAAGCATGACCAACAAATGGCAAATAAGTTAATATGGGAAGGACAGCTGATTCAGAAAGTGATGGAACCAACCAGAGGGAAAAATATCCTGGATGTGGTGCTGATAAAACCAGATGAGCTCTATAGGGAAACTGAAGTAATAGATGGTATTAGTGATCATGAAGCTGTTTTTGTGGTAGTTAAAAATAAATGTGATAGAAAGGAAGGTCTTAAAAGTAGGACTGTTAGGCAGTACCATATGGCTGATAAAGCAGGTATGAGGCAGTTTCTAAAAAGTAACTATGATCGGTGGAAAACGGTAAATAAAAATGTAAACAAACTCTGGGATGGGTTTAAAGAAATTGTTGAGGAATGCAAAAACGGGTTTGTACCTTTAAGGGTGGTAAGGAATGGTAAAGACCCACCTTATTATAATAGAGAAATAAAGAGACTAAGAAGGAGGTGCAGACTGGAAAGAAATAGAGTTAGAAATGGCTGTGGAAGTAAGGAGAAATTGAAGGAACTTACTAGAAAATTGAATCTAGCAAAGAAGGCAGCTAAGGATAACATGATGGCAAGCATAATTGGCAGTCATACAAATTTTAGTGAAAAATGGAAGGGTATGTATAGGTATTTTAAGGCAGAAACAGGTTCCAAGAAGGACATTCCAGGAATAATTAATGAACAAGGGGAGTGTGTATGTGAGGATCTTCAAAAGGCAGAAGTATTCAGTCAGCAGTATGTAAAGATTGTTGGTTACAAGGATAATGTCAAGATAGAGGAAGAGACTAAGGCCAAAGAAGTAATAAAATTTACGTATGATAACAATGACATTTACAATAAGATACAAAAGTTGAAAAGTAGAAAAGCGGCTGGAATTGATCAGATTTCTGGGGATATACTAAAGACAATGGGTTGGGATATAGTACCATATCTGAAGTACTTATTTGATTATTGTTTGGCCGAAGGAGCTATACCAGATGAATGGAGAGTTGCTATAGTAGCCCCTGTGTATAAAGGAAAGGGTGATAGACATAAAGCTGAAAATTACAGGCCAGTAAGTTTGACATGCATTGTATGTAAGCTTTGGGAAGGCATTCTTTCTGATTATATTAGACATGTTTGTGAAATTAATAACTGGTTCGATAGAAGGCAATTCGGTTTTAGGAAAGGTTATTCCACTGAAGCTCAACTTGTAGGATTCCAGCAAGATATAGCAGATATCTTGGATTCTGGAGGTCAAATGGACTGTATCGCGATTGACATGTCTAAAGCATTTGATAGGGTGGATCATGGGAGACTACTGGCAAAAATGAGTGCAATTGGACTAGACAAAAGAGTGACTGAATGGGTTGCTATATTTCTAGAAAATAGATCTCAGAGAGTTAGAGTAGGTGAAGCTTTGTCTGACCCTGTAATAGTTGAGAGGGGAGTTCCTCAGGGCAGTGTTATCGGACCTTTATGTTTTCTTATATATATAAATGATATGAGTAAAGGAGTGGAATCGGAGGTAAGGCTTTTTGCGGATGATGTAATTCTCTATAGAGTGATAAATAAGTTACAAGATTGTGAGCAACTGCAACGTGACCTCGAAAATATTGTGAGATGGACAGCAGGCAATGGTATGTTGATAAACGGGGCTAAAAGTCAGGTTGTGAGTTTTACAAATAGGAAAAGTCCTCTCAGTTTTAATTACTGCGTTGATGGGGTGAAAGTTCCTTTTGGGGATCATTGTAAGTATCTAGGTGTTAATATAAGGAAAGATCTTCACTGGGGTAATCACATAAATGGGATTGTAAATAAAGGGTACCGATCTCTGCACATGGTTATGAGGGTGTTTAGGGGTTGTAGTAAGGATGTAAAGGAGAGTGCATATAAGTCTCTGGTAAGACCCCAACTAGAGTATGGTTCCAGTGTATGGGACCCTCACCAGGATTACCTGATTCAAGAACTGGAAAAAATCCAAAGAAAAGCAGCTCGATTTGTTCTGGGTGATTTCCGACAAAAGAGTAGCGTTACAAAAATGTTGCAATGTTTGGGTTGGGAAGAATTGAGAGAAAGAAGAAGAGCTGCTCGACTAAGTGGTATGTTCCGAGCTGTCAGTGGAGAGATGGCGTGGAATGACATTAGTAGACGAATAGGTTTGAATGGCGTCTATAAAAGTAGGAAAGATCACAATATGAAGATAAAGTTGGAATTCAAGAGGACAAACTGGGGCAAATATTCATTTATAGGAAGGGGAGTTAGGGACTGGAATAACTTACCAAGGGAGATGTTCAATAAATTTCCAATTTCTTTGAAATCATTTCGGAAAAGGCTAGGAAAACAACAAATAGGGAATCTGCCACCTGGGCGACTGCCCTAAATGCAGATCAGTATTGATTGATTGATGAACTTGTTCTATTCCGACTGCGACGGTATTAGAGCACTTAAGGCATAGGAAGTCTTTCATTTTCACGCCCTTCGTGGCCCTTGTCTTCTAATGGCCGATACCTTAATTTTTCGAAGTGTCGGATCCATTCCATTTTTTCTCTCTGATTAGTATTATATAGAGGATGGTTGCCTAGTTGTACTTACTCTTAAAACAGTAATCACCACCACCACTCCCAAATGCACCGAGCGAGTTGGCCGTGCGGGAAGAGTCACACAGCCGTGAGCTTGCATTCGGGAGATAGTGGGCTTGAAGTCCGCTGTTGGCAGACCTGAAGTTGGTTTTTCGTGGTTTCCCATTTTCACACCAGACAAAACAAAAAAACAGAAATCCCAAATACAATGTAACACCTGAGCCACTCAGGCACGCCGGCGAAATGAGCACCTAAGCTTACTTGTTACTTAGTTCTCTATAATTCAATAGTATCTAACGCCGAATACCACGGCTTCCTCGGAGAGCATATGAAGAGCACGTGATAGATCCTAGACAACAGTGCTGCCCACGTGTTCAACAATCGATGATGAGAACAGTGTGGTAGTCTGCAGTGTGATCGATTGCTCGGTCAACAGCCTTGACTGCTCGTCGTCGTCATGGTAACCGCGGTAAACAGAAAGCCCTCTGCTTTGCTGCCTGCATCTTGCGCGCGCTTGCTGCAATGAACCGCTAGGTCTTGTGATAAGTACGAAATACACTCGGCACATAAAGCCAAACGCTAAAAAACAAACCGCTGCCGTATTCTCCTTTTTAACCGCTCATCACTGCTGCCAACTTGATTAGTTACATATTGAAATCACGAGACTTAACCGTCAAGAAACTAACCTCAATGTAAGTATCAATCATGGAGGTTCCATTACCCACGTACATAAATGATCAATCAAGACATTCATAATTAAAAAGGTTTTATAGCTCAACGAGGAATTAAGGAGATAAACTCAATTTAAGGTCACAGTATATATCTGTCTGTCTGTCTGTCTGTCTGTCTGTCTGTCTGTCTGTCTGTCTGTCTGTCTGTCTGTCTGTCTGTCTGTCTGTCTGTCTGTCTGTCTGTCTGTCTGTCTGTCTGTCTGTCTGTCTGTCTGTTAGGTCATCAGCCCAGAGGCTAGCTGGATCCTCAAATAGCACCACCAAAGGTTATGCGGTTATAAGGAAACCGCAAAAACCAATGGCAGCACCAAAATGAGGCATACTAGGCAGGACGACAGTATATATATTTGCCTTTATTTTGATGTAGGTCTGCGCATTACTATAACCGTATTCCTCGATGTGAAATGGTGCCGAAAAATGCTAAAACAGTTTGAAAATGGGACTTCGCGTAACGTCATTAGCATCGTTACAGGTGACGAAACTTGGCTTTATTATTACGATGTCCCAACAAAATCCCAGAACAAGGTGTGGCTGTTTGAAGATAAGGGTACTCCTGTGACTGTCCGAAAGTCAAGGTCAGTGAAGAAAAGGATGATTGCAGTATTCTTCACTAAACGGGGCATCCTGACTCGGGTTGTGCTAGAAACACAAAGGGCAGTTACTGTGAAGTGGTACAGTGAGACTTGTCTGCCTCAGGTCATCCAGGCTCTCAAGCAGCTCCGTCCAAGGTCACGGCTCAACACTTGGCTCTTGCATCACGATAATGCCCCAGCACATCGTGCTAATGTAACAATGGATTTTCTTGCCAGATCAGGGCTGACTGTGCTTGATCACCCTCCATACAGTCCTGATCTTGCCCCATGTGACTTCGCACTCTTCCCAGAAGTGATGAAGCTGAAAGGGCGGCATTTTGCATCCGACGAGGAGCTTCTGGCAGCATGGGATCAAGAGTGTGAAAATGTAACCGAAGAAAAGTGGCAGAGTTGGTTCAGTGACTGTTTTTTGTTTTTTTTTTTGCTAGGGGCTTTACGTCGCACCGACACAGATAGGTCTTATGGCGACGATGGGATAGGAAAGGCGTAGGAGTTGGAAGGAAGCGGCCGTGGCCTTAATTAAGGTACAGCCCCAGCATTTGCCTGGTGTGAAAATGGGAAACCACGGAAAAGTGACTGGTTTCAACGTATGGAAAAGAGTATTGAGTGTGGTGGAAATTATTCTGAAAAAGTTTAAAGCGTTCACTCACATTGCAAAACTTTCCTAGTGCCCTTTGTATCATGACTACATAGTGCCAACATGTAAGATTAACAGTAACTGTAAGATGTCGTATTGGCAAGTGGGGTCCCTAAACTGCATGGTTAGTGACACTGAACCGAACCTAACAGTTACAAAATCGCTGTAAATCACTACTTTCAGTATTAATAGGGGAGAAAGAGTAAGGTTGTATCCTTAGTGTATGCGCCTACTGGCAAGCACTAGTCCTTAAGAGCTCGCTGATAGCGTATCCTCGGAGTCTTACTTTCTATATCGTTGAATTCTCCTCCTCCTCCTCCTCCTCCTCCTCCTGCTCCTCCTACTACTACTACTAATACTAAAATGTTTTCATTCCTCCCCTGAGGTGGGAGGCGGGTCTCTTAGACGGTAACGCCGTCTCTCAGGCCGGGAGATCAGTTGCGGTGAAGAAGATGCTTGGAGAAGTTGAGGGATTTGGCGGCCGTGGCCTATACTAGGAACTCTCCCGCCATTCGCCTTAGTGCAGGAGAATGGAAAACCACGGAAAACCATTCTCAGGACAGCCGACGGTTGGGGCTAGCCGTGAGGTCCAGCCCTGTCCTGTCTCCCGAATGCAGAGGCACAGAGCCACGGTAGAGCCGTGGCCACCCCTCTTCTGTTCGCTTGGCCGGTCAGAGTGCAGAGCTGTTGGACCACGGACCAGCCGTGGCCACTTATGGGCCGAGACCCACTCTGTGTCTACCGACCCGTCCTCCTACAATCTACAGGCGAGGGAGAGGCGAAGACAATGACATGACGGGGTCATCGCGGAAAAGAAAAGGTCGCGTGGGGATAACAAGTTCAAAAGAAAACGTACAGTTACACAATTTCTCTGTATAAAATTGAAATCCCCGAGAACGTTCGCCGTACGGGGTGGGTCGCGCAGCTGTGAGCATAATGAAAATCCACAGTCTGATTCCAGTCGTTCAAATGATTCAGGAATTGATTGAATGAAGCCTCAATCTAGCGGTGAGGATAGGAACTGTGCCGGCTGTCGAAGCCTGTTCCAATGATTAATGACTGGCAGATGAAACGAAATATTGGAGATTGTTGCTGGAATGAAAGATGGCATGGAAATCTGGAGTACCCGGAGAAAAATGTTCTGGGTCGGGTTATGAATCGAGGACCTCCACAGTTTTCTATCTTTCCACCACTCTCTTCCTTCCTCTCTTCCTTCTACTTTTATTCCTCTCTTCTCTATACTCTCCTTCTCCGTATCCAGCCACCTCTTTCTAGGCCCTGCCCGTTGTCTTCCTTCTATAATTTTCTCCATAAATACTTACTTTGGAATCCAATTCTCTTTCTGATTTCTATGTTTCTGATTTCATCTCTTCCTTTCTTTCCAAATATTCCCCTAAATAATTTCTTCTCGGCAGCTTTGAGCTTGCTTTCATCGCGTTTTATTGTTGTCTATGCGCTCGCCGCGTATGTCAACACTGGTGTGTAATACACTGAGTAGAGAATTTTCTTGCATTTCTCTGGGACGTCCCAGTTCCACACCATACCTCTCACACATTCGTAAAACCCATTGGCTTGTTGGATTATCTTTCCAATTTCTTAATTTATTTTCCCTTCTGCATGTAAATGATAATCCATAGCCTGTTTCCAATCATTCGACCGGTCAGGATTGGAATACAATGCCAGTGTGGCCAATGAGTGCTTCATATGATTGGCTCCGCCATGTTTTAGCCAAGTGTCTCGTCAGGTGATTTGAACGTATGTATTCCTCACAGGGTAAGATCACTCTTCATGCAATTTCAGCGAAGTACAGGTTACCTGTTTTAGCCTTGATACATCAAAAAATATGTTTTTATTAAACACGGAAGATTATTTAGTATTATTAGTTTCGAAATGCGTGTGAATATACGTATTTCCGAGGTCTGAGTTTTGAAGAAAATTACGCCATGCTGCTATGCTTATGGATGCAGAAACAGATCCGGAAAGGGTTTTAAAATGAAATTGGACCATTGCTTGCTTTCAGCTCTGAAAGAAGCGCGTTATAAGACGCAACGAGTAGAGTTGTCTCATGCATTATAATGGTAATAATAATAACAAAATGGGTTAGTAATTTTATGGAGGCCAAGAAAATAAATGTCAGATTTCTCCATTAATATTCGCCGTATCGAAAACCTGTACATAACGAAAGTTGTTTAGAATATAATTTCCGATCTTTTAGGTTTTTGCGATTTTACCGTGTAAGAAATAACTGATTTTCACCATTATATTATTTTTCACAATTTTCCCACTATCCCCGAAAATATCTGTTTTATCTAAAACCCGTACATAAAAAAAGTTACAGGAAAGGTCACTCCCGATCATTTACAGAAAGTCTCATTCATTCTCACAGTATGAGATATTATGATTGATATAATCTGGAATTCAAACTTTTATGGCTATTCGTCTCTTAAAGGACGTGGTTATAAGTGCCGCCTAGCATCAAGTTGAGTTTTCCCATACATTATAATGATAACAATAATAATCCGACTCCGTGGTTGAATGTTCAGCGTACTGCCCTTCGGTTCAGAGTGGGATGGGATTTTAATAGCTCGGGCTTGGGGACTAGGTGCTTATGTTTGTCCCAACACTCTCCTCTTCATATTCAGACAACATGTCACACTACAAATCACCACAGGAACACGCAATAGTGATTACATTCTTCCAAATAGGATTTGCGTCAGAAAGAGCATCCGGCCGTTAAACAGGACCAAATCCACACGTGTGAGGCAGTTCCCACCCACAACCCCATAGTTGTGGGGATAAGGTAAGGTAAGGGTGTATTCTGCCCGAAGGCAGGTCCGAACCTCCGCAGAGGTGTGCCTGAGCCGGAGTTTACGTGCGGTAGGGTGGCCAGTTCCTTTTCGCTCTTCCATTCCCTTCTTGTAACTTGTAAAGCAGTAGCAGTTATAAAGAACATAAGGGAATGGTTCATCTGGGTCCATGGTTTCATTTGAACGAATCATTTTGGTGAGTCGTTTCAAATTAATCGGTTCTTCTCAATGAATCGGATTCCCCACCTCTATATGTCACATGTATTATAATATAAATGTTATTATAAGCCCAAATATACCAACGAAGAAGTTATAACCTCTTCAATAATTGTAACATGTAGGCCTATACCACGTATAAATCTAAATTTTGAAGTCTTACGTCAGGTAGTCAGAATCTGAATATAATAAATACTGATAGGCCTATGTACACACAGCATAAGCAAAATAAATAACATATTACAACTTTGACCTAGTCTATTCTTTATTGGCTAAAACATAGCAGCTGGACTGGACTTGGCCACACTGTACATAATAGAGTCGCTGTACATTGGAATGAATGAAGCCCCATCTAGCGTTGAGGATAGGAACTGTATCGGCTCTCCATACAGTATATTAAAAATGAAATGATATTGGAGAGTGTTGCTGGAATGAAAGATGACAGGGAAACCCGGAGTACCAGGAGAAAAACCTGTCCCGCCTCCACTTTGTCCTGCACAAATCTCCCATGGAGTGACCGGGATCTGAACCACGGAACCCAGCGGTGAGAAGTCGGCGCGCGGCGCTGCCGCCTGAGCCACGGAGGCTCCTTAATAATACTGAAGTTTTTTAAACACAATGTGTACAAATGATTTTAAAAATATAGAAGTTTACTGTCAGTAAAAGGTTTTATCTTTGGCATAATGAGAAAAAAGGTCGTGTTCTTTGTGTGTAGTGAACAATATGAGCCGCAGATTTCACAAACACAGTCACTGGATATCTGGTGAAAACCTTTCTCATTACAAATACGGCGATAAAAGCCGTGAAATGCCCCACTCATGTAGAGGGGACATAGCTCAAAATTGGCTGCATTCCATTCATCATTTTTCATGGCAGGAGTGTTAATGACTTCTGGGTCTATTTCTGCAGTTTTCAGGAGTCGTTCGTCCAGGAGCCTTTTGGTAGCTGGGATTGGTGTCAGTTGTCATCAGGTATTCGAAGGAACATGTTCCTGGTATAAAGTCGTTTTAGTGAAAACTTTTTTATGTATCCGACTTTAGTTCTGTCTTAAGTTTCCAGATGTTTGTGTGAAAGGTACGGCCATGTTATCTCAATTCCATACGATGCTTCTACTGCAACTTTTAGCTTGAATAATGATATTGCTGTGAAACAGAGGTGGCATTCGGGAGATCTTGGGTTCGAATCCCACCGTTGGCAGTCTTTAATATGGTTTTCCGTAGTTTCCCATTTTCTCAACAGGCAAATGCTAGGGCTGTACTTTGATTAAGGTCACGGCCTCTTCCTTCCGAAGGTCTTTGCGTCGCCGAAAACCCTAATACAATAAAGCGAGCTCAAAGCGGAACTTGCATAAAGCGGAAACTTGTCCATTACGGAATATTTTCTCGATCCCGGCGAAGCTTACGGCGTTATTTTTAAAACCTCTGAAGCAACAGGGTGTGCATTTTATTGATCCCTCACGGAAGAATATGGCCAACACAAACTCCCTACAGAAACATCTATTAATACCGCCGAAACTCTAGCCATCATTGCTGCCGTAAAGTATGATCTCTCTTACCATTTTCAGAACATACTCATACTCACCGACGCGAGAAGTGTCTTGGAAAAACTGAAACACCCAACTCAAAACAGTACCACAAACCCTTACATTATTATGATCTAATGTGTTTAAAAGCCACAATCTAACTTTAGGGACTAAAATCAGACGTCTGCACTGTTATGTATTTTCTGTTCTTTTATACGGTGTAGAGACATGGACCTTAAATAAAAACACAGAGAAGAAGCTGGAGGCCTTTGAAACATGGCTTCATAGGCGGATCCTGAGAATATCTTGGACCTAGAGAATTACAAACGTGGAAGTAATGAGAAGGATGAACACAACACCTCAGTTGATCAAGATAGTGAAATGCCGAAAGCTGCAGTATCTGGGACATAATGCGCAACACAGATAGATACAACCTACTCCAAAAAATACTCCAGGGGAAAATCAACAGCAAAAGAGGTCCTGGAAGAAGAAGAATATCTTGGCTTGACAATCTTAGAGGCTGGTGCAATATGTCATCAGTTGAACTGTTCCGCTCTGCCACAAACAAGACGAAAATAGCCATCATGATCGCCAACATCCGAAACGGATAGGCACCGAAAGAAGAAGAAGACTTCAAGAGATTCAAGAAGCTAAAAGATCCGGTAGTCAAATACACTTTGTATACGTAGGTCGAGTCATAAGTCATGGCAACTATTTTTTTTTCTCGCCAACAGGCGACAACACGGAAAATCTAAGATATGCATTTGGAAACGTACGGTATGTACTTGCGCATGATGCCACTAGATGGTGTATGTAAACAACACTGTGGGTCTAAGCATGCCCCCAAGTTCAGTGTGTGAGTGAGAGCGTCACAAAATGGAAGTCAACAAGCAGGAGCAACGATCGTATATTAAAATAGCAGTTCTCCGCGTAGAAATGCACGCCAATGCCATGCAGAGCTGCGGGAAGCATGCCATGCCCTATAGAACAGTGGCGAGGTGGGTGGAGGCGTTCAAACGGGGTAGAGTATCAACTGCCGATTTGCCTCGCCCAGGCCATCCAGTGTCCATGGACAAAGATGTACGGATAATGGTGATCGATCAGTGTTTACATGAGGACAGGCGCTGGACTCTTGGGTGATTATTTCGAAGGTCTGTAACCAGTGCAGATCTGTCCTTTGTACGTAGTCTTGTGTATTTGCTGTCTATACCATAATAAAACAATGTTTACCAATGACCTGTGTTCTGTCACTTTCCTACGAGAATCTCCTGAAGTCAGAATTTGTCTTCAGACACTATGCATAAGTACATGCTCTATATTTCCAAATTCATATCATAGATTTTCCGTGTTGTCTCCTGCTCGCGAGAGAAAAAAATAGTTGCCATGACTTATGACTCGACCCTCGTAGATCAAAGAACACAATGGAATAAGGGACAATGAAGTTGTAGATCACCTCGCGAAAGGAAGTATAATCAGTGGTATGTTTCAAGGGATACAGCTGCCATACACTGACTTTATTCCGCTAGTTAAAAGAAGAGCCTACGCACAGTGGAAAGATGAATGGGCAAGAACTAGCCACCAACGAGGAACACATTACGCAACACTGCAAACAACAACACCGAAAAAAACCCTGGTTCTGGATATACAAATATTGCAAGGAGACGTCTAACAACCATCATAAGGATGAGACTTGGACACGGATGCTACCCTCTCCACCTCCACCGCATCGGAGTAACCACCGGTACCTCGAAAGTTAGCCCACATGGCGATTACGATGATGCGGATCTGAATCATTTAGTATTTTCTTGTCCCAGGTATGAGCAACAACGAACAACGTTACTCGCACAGCTTCGGTCACTACATATCCCATTCCCCACAAATGTCAACATTATTCTTCAAGACCACGATAACAAAATCTACAGAGCACTGATCCATTTTCTACAAGACACCAATTTAGGTTGTGTCCCATTTGCGATCACAGCAAAAATTGTCCCATTTGCGATCACTTCCATTACAGTGGAAAACAAGAATGTGAAGAAAGACCAGTTCGTGTCCCATTTGCGACCACTGTAAAATTATCAGCAGCCTATCAGGGTTTTCCAACGTCCATGCAGCAGGGGGACTGCTAATTAAGGCGTACTCCACACAACCTCTCTCTCGAAGGTTTTTTGAGGTAATATTAGCCTATAGTTTTTAACGTTCTGAAATTATTCCAGCTGTAGACATCCATGGTTAATGTAGCTTTTATTGTTATGTTGTTATCTGCGTATTTACTTACGAAATGCAGATCACTGAGACGAAGAAAGGTAAGCCTTGAGCTTTATATGATGGATACTCTTACATTAATTTACGAAAAAGTCAGGGATGTTTGGTGACATGGGTCGTTTATCGCTGGCTTTACGTCGCACCGACACAGATAGGTCTTAAGGCGACAATGGGATAGGAAAGGGCTAGGAGTGGGAAGGAAGCGGCCGTGGCCTTAATTAAGGTACAGCCCCAGCATTTGCTTGTTGTGAAAATAGAAAACTACGGAAAACCATCTTCAGGGCTACCGACAATGGGATTCGAACCCACTATTTCCCGAATGCAATGTCATCTTTTCGCGCTATCATTATAGAATTATCATTTCTTCAACTTATTTTAATCGAAACATTTTCTTAACATTAAGTTCTGGAATCTTGTACACATAATCCGAGCGTACAGACAAAAATCATCATTTTATTTATATAGGTGAAAGCAGACTGAATGGCCGCGCGTTTTAACGCGCTTTGGCTATGCCGCCAAGCATTCGGGAAACGCGTGGGTTCGAACCCCACCGTCTGCAATTCTCAGAATGGTTTTCTGTGGTTTAATGTTTTCACTTCCAGGCAAATGCCGGTACAGTTCCCATCCATAGACCAGAGGTGAGTCCTCCCACCCCTTACCCAATACCATAACACATTTCATCTTCATTAGCTCCTTCACTGAGGCTGGTACCACGAAGGGCATCCGGCCGTAGAAACATCCCGTATAAATTAATCTAATCTCATCCCGACCCGGTATCAGGAAACGAGACTAAGGGGTAGACATGCATACAGATAAATGGAAGTAGGCTAATTATATTTTGAGCAGCTGCTTACTTAACGTGTCAGTATGAATGTTTGAACAGTTTGAGCATTATTTAAGCAGTAATTTAAGTGTCCCCTATCGTATAAGAAAGTGTAGGTTAACTGTTAAGTTTGAGATGAGTTACAATTGCTTCAAAAAGGGTAGCACTATCGAAGAAGCAAAGTGTTACAGCAAAATCCTTTGTTTTGAAATTGGAAAGTGTAAAATTCAACGGTTTTAATACGCCCATCTTTTGTCTTGCTTCTTAAAACTCATTTAACCGCGTTTACACCCACAACCATCTGGTAACTCTAAATAAAAGGTTCATTTGTGTCCTGTTTATTCTCTGCCAGTTCCGATATTAACGCATCAGTCTCAAACGGTAAATATAAGTGATTTAATGAGTTTCAACATACGTTTCGTAAGAATCCTAGTATGTAGTTTAGCCAGTTACTTGAGGGATATCTTCCTTTACCAGTCCTTCAGTAGGGAATTCCCTCACAGCAACCTGACTGTTTGTATGTCTCCGATAAGAGTGATCGCAAATGGGACGACACCCCAATCTAACTATATAAACCCTGATACAGAAGCCACCAACTGAAACAGTTAATAAAAATAATCTCCTAACTGTTACACCCCATTAACTACTACCTTTCTACCATGGCCTTCCCACCCTGTAGTAATGCCATGACTGACCTCATGGCGAGAAGACGTAGCATCATCCCTATCACTACCAGCTGGCCAAATGGTGTATGGTCATTATTGTAAGAGAAAAAAAATGTTCTTACTTTTGTACTCGTATAATGCGGAATCATCTCAACGCGGAAATGCAAACGAAAAAATGAAAGAATTCTCTAAAATCTACTTGTACAATGCCGAAAATGTTAGGAAATGATGTAGTCGTACGTACGATATTTGTACATTTCTGGTGCTGGTATGATCAATGTCATTAATTAGACAAACTGATGCGCGTGTTTGTAGAACGAATGAAGTGCTTCAAAATGTAACGCCAATATCCAACTTGTGTCAAATAAGAAATGTTCCCTGGGAGGCAGAGAACTTCATTCGAAGTGATGGACAACTTACAACACATCACATTTTCGAATCAGCTACAGCACTTCTAGTGGTTAGAAAGGCCGAGAAAAGAGGAGACGGAAGAAGAAGGAGACGAGCAAAAAATATGAAGATCAAAACAAGATCCGAATCCACGAAAAGACCAACAAACAGTGATTTCGTGACATAAAGCAATTTGCCATTTCTAACTTTTGCACTCTTCTTGAACTAATGTACTCAGCTCCTGCATCCAGAAAGACAAGATTAGAAAGAAGAGGAAACAAATCTCTTTGTTGGATTTGTGGAAGAAAGCTAAGTGTTGTGAAGTGCTGTATAGAGTTTTATGGTAGAAGTAAGTTTAAGGAGCGTATGACCAGTGTTCTGAAACAGTGTAATATAGTGCCAAAACGATATACTCTATACTGTATGTGATAATAATAACTAACAAATCAGTGTAATACGTACATCAGTCTGGATAGCCGACCGTCACGCGTAGGCAGGTACACGTAAGCTCCAAATAATATTTAAAATTACTGTTTTAAGGCAAAAATCCTATGTTTTATGTAATGCGGTAACTTGTCTAATTCGGAAACATTTTTTCTGATCTCTTGCGATTCCGCTTTGAGTAAGTTTTCCTACTGTTATTTTGCCACTCTTGAATCATCTGAGAATAGTGAACTGATTACTTACAAATTTGCTTCCCAAGAAACAAAGGTAATTATAACCACTAGAAAAACAAAACAACATTCAAACAAAATTTCTGCTTTTGTATACCCAACGAGTATGGGACAAATATTTATTTGAAGTGTACAGGCAAAATGAACAGTTATATATATAAAGATAGCGTGAGTTTATAGTAATTGTGATAGGTTGCTTAAAA
Source organism: Anabrus simplex (assembly GCF_040414725.1). NCBI lineage: Eukaryota > Metazoa > Arthropoda > Insecta > Orthoptera > Tettigoniidae > Anabrus > Anabrus simplex. Next base: position 161,996,779 of record NC_090279.1, on the reverse strand, counting down.
AGGTGGAATGTTGGAACTGACAGTACTAAGACGTGAAGTCTTAAAAGGTTAAAGACTGTGTGGGAGACATGTGTGCTATGAAATCGATACCAAAAGGGTCGAGAGAAGGGTGGAATACTTCCTAGAACCAGGTGGAGAATTAGTATGGACTTAGGCAGACTGAAATGAAATGGCGTATGGCTTTTAGTGCCGGGAGTGTCCGAGGACATGTTCGGCTCGCCAGGTGCAGGTCTTTTGACTTGAATCCCATAGGCGACCTGCGCGTCGTGATGAGGATGGAATGATGATGAAGACGACACATACACCCAGCCCCCGTGACAGCGAAATTAACCAATTAAGGTTAAAATTCCCGGGACCCCTGTGACTAAAGGCCAGCACGCTAAACATTTAGCAATGGAGCCGGACTTAGGCAGATAAGGTATTCAAACTTTTTGGTTGGAGTCCCCCAAAATCCAACTGATTTACCTATGTACCCACGAAGTACGAGTATATTGCGATTATACCAGAAATAACAAATTATTGTTGCTGGATGTTAAATAATATTAACCATCATCATCATCATCATCATCATCATCATCATTATCATCATCATCATCCGCAGCTTATGGAGAAAATAATGAAAACTTGGGAAGAATCTCTGAAATCGGAAGGGATAAGAGGAATACACCTTGGAAGAGAAGGCCAGAACTTGGAAATTAAATGTCTGGCTTTTGCCGATGACCTCGCCGACTTAGCTAAAAATCGAGAAGACGCTATAAAGATGATAGAGAAACTGCACGAAATCGCCGGAAAAGCAGGTCTTAAAGTTTCTTACGGAAAGACGGAGTATATGGAGTATAGGCACCGACATGAGAAGTACATGGAGATAAAGTATGGGAAGATTAAAAGGGCAGAGAAGTTCAGATACCTGGGAGAATGGATCCAACCCAATGGGCTAGACAAAGAGGCTATCAAAGGAAGAATCAGAAAATTAGAATTAGCCTACAAACTAACCCCGAGTATGTACAACAAACGGGCAATATCCTACATGGCCAAAATCCGACACTATCATTCAGTAATCAAACCAGAAGGATTGTATGCCTCAGAGTGTCTTATTTTGAATAAAAAAGGGGAGCTACAAGAACTGGAAAAGAAAGAAAGGAAGATCCTAAGGAAGATTCTGGGACCCCAGAAAACTACTGATGGAACCTGGAAAAAAAGGAAAAACAAGGATGTTTATAAACATACGGAAAAGATCTCAGACACAATGAGGAAGCGAAGGTTGAACTTCTACGGACATCTAGTAAGAATGGATGAAAGCAGACTGACCAAAAAGATCTTTAAGTACATTGTAGGATTGAAGGCCACCACTAAGTGGGTAGAAGAGGTCAAAAGAGATGCAGAAGAAGTAGGAATTACACTAGAGGTGATCAATAAAAGGAAAGAGTTTGGAAACATAATCAACAAAATCAAATTTTTTGAGGACAAACCACCTAAAAAGAAGCTCAACCGGATAATCTCTGAGGAGGAGAGAAAAAAACGAAGCGAGAGAATGAAAAGGTTCTGGGAAGAGAAGAGAAGAGAAGAAAGGCCAACAAGCCTTAAGTTCTATGCGGTCCACAGTTGGCCAAATTCGGAAGAAGAAGAAGAAGAAATACCATTATTACTAGAAAAATATAGATACGAATTTACGGCGACTATTTCGCTGTAGACACGACTCTCTTCTGTATCATTCCTTTTCATCGTGCCGTCTTTTGTTTCCTTCTCGAGGTCCAGGGCTAGCACCGACGAATGGAAGTGCTATGTCTGTGAATTCTCAATATCTTCGTCCATCATGAACTAGCGCGGGCAGTTCGAACGGGAAAATGCAGGTGAAAAGTATATCGTGAATAACACAAAAGTTATTTTTTGTTAAAAGAAAAATAGCCTGATCCCTGGACCAATAATTGTATTAATTAATGAGTTATGGGCACAAGTCATCAACTCGGCCCACCAACTAAAATGAAGCAAGGCAAAGGTGTTCAAAGAAGTTAAGTGAGCAAAGACTGAACACACAAAAGTGTTACATGAACAAAAGACATAGTGAAGCGCAGTGATGTAGTAGAATTCATAGTCGTAATGTAGCGAAGTATGTACGTCTATAATTTTCTAGTAATGACAATATTTATTAATTCACCTCGAATTTTAATCTTAATTTGCTTAAAAGCAATATTATTATCTTCCATTTACGACAACAATTATAATTAAATTTCGTGGATAAGATTCGTTCATGTAACCACACCAGGAATCAAATGACGGTCGGAGGGATGACAGACAAGCAGCTAAGCCGCTACACCCAACGACATTAAAAATCATCTTTCCAACGACATTAAAAATCATCTTTACTCCCTGTTAAAAATAGACTGCTAATCCACGGCCGACTTGATGCGTCGCTCTAGCTAGCTCGGAGCGCAGCGAGGGATCCAGTCGGCCGTGGCTAATCTAATGGCCATCTTTGAATCTATTATCCGCGCACTTTTTAGTGATAGATTTTTGTATTCGTAGGAGAAGAAAGAAGGGTTCCGTTAATACTGCCAACTGAATGGAAATGAAATCTGAAATGAATCGATAATATGATCGATCGATATGAATTTTATAAACCTTTATTATTTTAAGCAAACAACTGTGTCACACACACAATATTTAATACTAAATAACATTTCCCGTTGCGAAAAGTGTTCCTAGCATGAATTCTAAAGTTTAGCTTTGCTGTGTAAACAACAACAGTACGAGTACTTAAAGTGTACGCCAGATGGCGCACAGCGATGATAAGCGATTCTTAGTTTGTGTTTCAAAGGTTGCCAATACGAATCTCGAAGATAACCAAAGTCGACCGCTTCAGCACTAGGGTGTAAATCTATCACTAAAAAGTGCGCAGATAATACTTGAACCACTGGCAGCCATTACACTTGAAGGCAAAACATAATATGCTTATTTCCTCTGAATCTGCCCAAAAAAGTATCTGGAGAAGTTGTTGTGTGATGGAAGTATGGTATTTGAGAAGGCGTGAAAGGTTAAACTAAGTGAGTGAGTGAGTGAGTGAGTGAGTGAGTGAGTGAGTGAGTGAGTGAGTGAGTGAGTGAGTGAGTGAGTGAGTGAGTGAGTGAGTGAGTGAGTGAGTGAGTGAGTGAGTGAGTGAGTGAGTGAGTGAGTGAGTGAGTGAGTGAGTGAGTGAGTGAGTGAGTGAGTGAGTGAGTGAGTGAGTGAGTGAGTGAGTGAGTGAGTGAGTGAGTGAGTGAGTGAGTGAGTGAGTGAGTGAGTGAGTGAGTGAGTGAGTGAGTGAGTGAGTGAGTGAGTGAGTGAGTGAGTGAGTGAGTGAGTGAGTGAGTGAGTGAGTGAGTGAGTGAGTGAGTGAGTGAGTGAGTGAGTGAGTGAGTGAGTGAGTGAGTGAGTGAGTGAGTGAGTGAGTGAGTGAGTGAGTGAGTGAGTGAGTGAGTGAGTGAGTGAGTGAGTGAGTGAGTGAGTGAGTGAGTGAGTGAGTGAGTGAGTGAGTGAGTGAGTGAGTGAGTGAGTGAGTGAGTGAGTGAGTGAGTGAGTGAGTGAGTGAGTGAGTGAGTGAGTGAGTGAGTGAGTGAGTGAGTGAGTGAGTGAGTGAGTGAGTGAGTGAGTGAGTGAGTGAGTGAGTGAGTGAGTGAGTGAGTGAGTGAGTGAGTGAGTGAGTGAGTGAGTGAGTGAGTGAGTGAGTGAGTGAGTGAGTGAGTGAGTGAGTGAGTGAGTGAGTGAGTGAGTGAGTGAGTGAGTGAGTGAGTGAGTGAGTGAGTGAGTGAGTGAGTGAGTGAGTGAGTGAGTGAGTGAGTGAGTGAGTGAGTGAGTGAGTGAGTGAGTGAGTGAGTGAGTGAGTGAGTGAGTGAGTGAGTGAGTGAGTGAGTGAGTGAGTGAGTGAGTGAGTGAGTGAGTGAGTGAGTGAGTGAGTGAGTGAGTGAGTGAGTGAGTGAGTGAGTGAGTGAGTGAGTGAGTGAGTGAGTGAGTGAGTGAGTGAGTGAGTGAGTGAGTGAGTGAGTGAGTGAGTGAGTGAGTGAGTGAGTGAGTGAGTGAGTGAGTGAGTGAGTGAGTGAGTGAGTGAGTGAGTGAGTGAGTGAGTGAGTGAGTGAGTGAGTGAGTGAGTGAGTGAGTGAGTGAGTGAGTGAGTGAGTGAGTGAGTGAGTGAGTGAGTGAGTGAGTGAGTGAGTGAGTGAGTGAGTGAGTGAGTGAGTGAGTGAGTGAGTGAGTGAGTGAGTGAGTGAGTGAGTGAGTGAGTGAGTGAGTGAGTGAGTGAGTGAGTGAGTGAGTGAGTGAGTGAGTGAGTGAGTGAGTGAGTGAGTGAGTGAGTGAGTGAGTGAGTGAGTGAGTGAGTGAGTGAGTGAGTGAGTGAGTGAGTGAGTGAGTGAGTGAGTGAGTGAGTGAGTGAGTGAGTGAGTGAGTGAGTGAGTGAGTGAGTGAGTGAGTGAGTGAGTGAGTGAGTGAGTGAGTGAGTGAGTGAGTGAGTGAGTGAGTGAGTGAGTGAGTGAGTGAGTGAGTGAGTGAGTGAGTGAGTGAGTGAGTGAGTGAGTGAGTGAGTGAGTGAGTGAGTGAGTGAGTGAGTGAGTGAGTGAGTGAGTGAGTGAGTGAGTGAGTGAGTGAGTGAGTGAGTGAGTGAGTGAGTGAGTGAGTGAGTGAGTGAGTGAGTGAGTGAGTGAGTGAGTGAGTGAGTGAGTGAGTGAGTGAGTGAGTGAGTGAGTGAGTGAGTGAGTGAGTGAGTGAGTGAGTGAGTGAGTGAGTGAGTGAGTGAGTGAGTGAGTGAGTGAGTGAGTGAGTGAGTGAGTGAGTGAGTGAGTGAGTGAGTGAGTGAGTGAGTGAGTGAGTGAGTGAGTGAGTGAGTGAGTGAGTGAGTGAGTGAGTGAGTGAGTGAGTGAGTGAGTGAGTGAGTGAGTGAGTGAGTGAGTGAGTGAGTGAGTGAGTGAGTGAGTGAGTGAGTGAGTGAGTGAGTGAGTGAGTGAGTGAGTGAGTGAGTGAGTGAGTGAGTGAGTGAGTGAGTGAGTGAGTGAGTGAGTGAGTGAGTGAGTGAGTGAGTGAGTGAGTGAGTGAGTGAGTGAGTGAGTGAGTGAGTGAGTGAGTGAGTGAGTGAGTGAGTGAGTGAGTGAGTGAGTGAGTGAGTGAGTGAGTGAGTGAGTGAGTGAGTGAGTGAGTGAGTGAGTGAGTGAGTGAGTGAGTGAGTGAGTGAGTGAGTGAGTGAGTGAGTGAGTGAGTGAGTGAGTGAGTGAGTGAGTGAGTGAGTGAGTGAGTGAGTGAGTGAGTGAGTGAGTGAGTGAGTGAGTGAGTGAGTGAGTGAGTGAGTGAGTGAGTGAGTGAGTGAGTGAGTGAGTGAGTGAGTGAGTGAGTGAGTGAGTGAGTGAGTGAGTGAGTGAGTGAGTGAGTGAGTGAGTGAGTGAGTGAGTGAGTGAGTGAGTGAGTGAGTGAGTGAGTGAGTGAGTGAGTGAGTGAGTGAGTATATAAATCAATAAATGTTGGCTATGCATTCAGTAGACTGAAGTCAGATGAGGGTTGACTGAGAGAGGTCCGATAGAAATACTAAAGCGGTGAAAGCTGGTAGAATATCATATGTGGAAGGAATGCTACACTCAGTCAGGAGTCCGGTGGTCTCAAGTTTAGAATCTGGGATTACCCCGTTTAGTGACCCTTTACGGCAGGCAGAGGATGCCGAACAGATATTCTACACCGCAACCAACTTGTTGCACAGCAGTTCCCAGAAGGCATCCATAAGTAGTATAATGCATAAATATAACAAACTAGACCAAGAAGCAAAATTTTAAAAATATACCAGAATGACACTGAAGGTATTGTTGGGAGATCAGAAAAATGCACATGCCCGGTGAGGCACGGGGCGAAGGGGTTTTCACCAGCAGAGCCAGTGACGAAATGGTTACCATAGCAACTCCCCCACTACCCAGGCGACTTCTACTGGCAGCTCTTCGCTCTTGTCAGTTGTAATCCAGCAAACTGCAAGAGCAGAAAAGAGCCGATCTATCTGGACAGTACAGGAAATTCGTGCTTGAAGGCCACATTCCTCATTCTTGCATTCTTCTCATCCCTACACAGTATGTCATTTAAAGGCAGTGGTTCTTTCTCTACGCGTGTGAAATCCGCAATGAACTGCTGTACGTATAACATGTCTTTCAGTAGTGAATGACTTTATTGCTAGTGCATGATGCCGAATTATCCATCCTTCTACATACGTCATTACATACGTAATTCTTCTTTTATTTGATTATAACACTAATGCAACATTACGAGTGTTTGAAAATGTCGTGTTCATTCTTAAATAAAACTTTAATTTGCAATAAGATATAATCTCATCAACTTATTGAACTGATAATAGGGCTAACTATCAAGGTCAAGAAGTGGCAGCCACCATGACAGTTACAGGCAAACGTAATTTCGCTGTGCTTCAACCAGGGGAGCTGCAACGAGTATGTTTAGCCGTTGCCTACGAGATATTAAAGGCCGGGAAAGAGAGCACATTAGACTCGGCCACGAGGTACTTCCGACTACCGCCACTAGAGTTCTCTTTACTGAGCTGTCTCGCCCGCTCATTCCAACACGTTCGAATATGAAAAACTATAAAAATTCATTAAAATAGTAATTTCAGAAAGTAGCAAACAGGTGAGATAAAAGATAGACCAAGAGCAATTGTTTGACTTATTTTCTACAACGTATTTCTTACACTATGCTTAAACGAAATAAGCAATTCACGAAAGAAGCAGAGAAATCTGATAGCGAGTTTGTCACTTTTTATCGATTCCTTTAACTGTGCCTCAGAGTATCCGATAAACGGATCGAGATTGCGCTCATAAATAACTTTGGGTTTAATCGTCCTTTCACCAATTATCAGCGATTTTTTCCTCCGCACATCTGATGTTTTGACATTCGTACTGAAGCCGCTGTTTGGTGAGCGATGTTATGCCCGTTTCGCCATTAGAAAATCCTATGTAAATTTTTCAGCGTCTTCTGATACGGTAGAGTTAAGCAGGGCAAGGATCACAGAAATCTGTAACTGGTAAGTGCTTTCCTATACCAGAGGACGCAAATATTTAGTGGCGTTTCACCGTATTTCTCTTTTTTCTTCCCGTAAAATTAAATTTGTTCCAACAGGAATAGAGCTCCTAAATGACCAATTTTAGCATTCTTTTCAATTTGGTTTGCTTTTTGGTCAAGTTCAGGTACCTTAAAACTTTTTTTTCTGATTTCATTACCCGTATCCTACTTCTCAATTTACAGATTGTTTTCTGGAATCTGGTATTTAATTTTCTCATCCGTATATTTTTAGATTTAACAGAGATACTCGTAGCCTTTTCTTGACACAGAAACGAGACTTGTACTCATTCGTTTGTGGCTGATGTATGAAGATATGGTATGTTCATCGTTATCTGAATCGGAACTTTTACTAAATTTTGATGGCAATACAATTTTGGGAGCTGGACGCTTCCTGCGTTTGACATTTTCCTGTTTGTGAACATGATACACACTGAAAACAGAAGGAACTTTGATTGATGTGCTTACACTGAACTATTTTATGAGAAGAATTGCTAGGTACCTAAATAGATCCTACTTTATCACCTTGCCTAGAAATAGCTTGCTTCCGTTTCTCCCTTAAACCGCACTCGGAAGGGACACTATGGAACGTCAATTTTCATGCTTTTTAAGTGTCATCTGAAATACATAGAGGTAAACAACAGTACACCTTCTTCTCAACCTCATAGACACTCACCGACAGAAACAATATTCACAATAAATCAACACAGCATCACAATTACTCCGCATATCACGATGTTGAAGTCCGCCAAAAACAGAACGGAAACCTGACATCTAGCGGCCAAAACGTGAACACGGTCGGGGCGCCTTTTCAGCGACAAATTAGTAGCTATGTCCCGGCCTTGTATATCTCCCAGGCAACGGTTTAGCAGTCTATATCTTTCATGTCGTTGGCTACACCACCCTGTTCCCCAACAATAACAATATAGCCTATTCGTTGCTGGGCAAAGGAAACGTCACTCCTTCGGAATAAAGTTTACAGAAGTCCAAAACTGAGCGGTCAACAATGGCCGGAGAACTGTTCTTAGCATTTTCATTGCTTAATGATAGCCTAGTTATTCGACCATCGGAGTCTTCTGTTCCCTTCTCAGGCAACGCGGCAAGCCTTCACAAGGCAGATGGAGAAACGTGGTTATCTCCTGAGTGGAATCTCGAGGTGAGTATTATTAATGCAACAATTATTATTGTAATATACACACTGCTACGGAAACAATTCGATGAATGGATTTCGAAACAAAAAAATAAAAACGAGAGCAATGCAGCATAAGCAAGCATTTTTACATACGAAGTCAATGGAAAGTATAAACTGACACTTGTTTTAGAATGAATAGTTCGGAAAGGGGGCTGTGTAGTGGTAGACAATCAAAACAAGTTTGTATTGAAAATGAGCAGAATCGGCTCTTTACTGAACTGTTTGCTGTAAACAGTTAGAAACTACGATAAATCTGCGTACCCCTTGAGACGACCTCGCGTACCACATTTTGAATACTACTCGACTAATTACCGCCTCTGGTGTAGTGGTTAGCGTGGTTAGTTGCCAACCCCGGAGGCTCGGGTTTGATTCCAACCTCAGCAATCCTCGAAGTGGTTTTTCTGTGGTTTCCCACTTCTCCTCCAGGCAAATGCCGGGATGGTACCTAATTTAAGGCCACGATCGCTTCCTTCCCTCTTCCTTGTCTATCCTTTCCAATCTTACCCCCCCCCCCCCACAAGGCCCCTGTTCAGCATAGCAGGTGCACCGCCTGGGCGAGGTACTGGTCATCCTCCCCACTTGTATCCCCAACCCGACGTCTGACATTCCAGGACACTGCCCGTGAGACGGCAGAGGTGGGGTCTCTCACTGAGTCCGAGGGAAAAACCAACCCTGGAGGGTAAACAGATTAAGAAAGAAAGAAAGAAAGAAAGAAAGAAAGAAAGAAAGAAAGAAAGAAAGATTGGACTAATTAGTGGTATACAATAATACAAAGGGTACTAGGAAAGTTTTGCAATGTGAGTGAACGCTTTAGACTTCCGGCTAAATGGTTAGCGTGCTGGCCTTTGGCCACAGGGGTCCCGGGTTCGATTCCCGGCAGGGTCGGGAATTTTAACCATAATTGGTTAATTTCGCTGACACGGGGGCTGGGTGTATGTGTCGTCTTCATCATTGTTTCATCCTCATCACGATACGCAGGTCACCTACGGGAGTCAAATCAGAAGACCTGCATCTGGCGAGCCGAACTTGTCCTCGGACACTCCCGGCACTGAAAGCCTTCGAATTTTCCCATCCCCCCCCCCACAAGGCCCCTGTTCAGCATAGCAGGTGAGACCGCCTGGGCGAGGTACTAGCCATCCTCCCCAGTTGTATCCCCGACCCGACATCTGACACTCCAGGACACTCCCTCTGAGGCCATTTCATTTTTCAAAATAATTTCCACCACACTCAATACACTTCTCCATACCTCGAAACCAGTCACTGAACCAACTCTGTCACTTTTCTTCGGTTACATTTTCACACTCTTGATCCCATGCTGTCAGAAGCTCCTCGTCTGATGCAAAACGCCGCCCTTTCAGCTTCATCTTCCCTTCTGGCAAGAGTGCGAAGTCACATGGGGCAAGATCAGGACTGTATGGAGGGTGATCAAGCACAGTCAACCCTGATCTGGCAAGAAAATCCATTGTTACATAAGCACGATGTGCTGGAGCATTGTCGTGATGCAAGAGCCAAGTGTTGAGCCGTGACCTTGGACGGAGCTGCTTGAGAGCCTGGATGACCTGAGGCAGACAAGTCTCACTGTACCACTTCGCAGTAACTGTCCTTTGTGTTTCTAGCACAACCCGAGTCAGGATGTCCCGTTTAGTGAAGAATACTGCAAACATTTTTTTTCTTCAACGACCTTGACTTTCGCACAGTCACTGGAGTACCCTCATCTTCAAACAGCCACACCCTGTTCTGGGATTTTGTTGGACATCGTAATAATAAAACCAAGTTTTGTCACCTGTAACGATACTATTGAAGTTACGCGAAGCCCCATTTTCAAACTGTTCTAGCATTTCTCGGCACCATTTCACTCGATATGCCCTTTGTTCCTCTGAAAGTGAATGGGGAACCCAAAGGGAACAAACCTTTCTAACATGGAGATGGTCGTGTAGAATTGAATGAATAGTTGGTGCAGGGATGTGAAGGGTCTGTTCTACCTGCCGATATGTCAATTGCCCCTCTTGCTGCAACATTTTCCTCACAGCTTCAATGTTTTCCTTAGTCACTGATTCAGACGGTCGCCCAGAACGAGGATCGTCTTCAACCCCAAAATTTCCCCTCTGGAACTCTTTGTACCAGCGGAAAATTGTTGTCCGATGTGGACAGTCTTTCCCCAGCACAGGAGTCATTTCCTCCAGGCACTGGTCAACAGTTAATCCACGAGCTAAATTGTAGCGATATTCACTTTTAGACCACACTGACATCTTAACTTGCTTTCAATCCCACTGCTTGGTAAAAACTGGTGTGAATGTCGCGCCTTGCTGTCTTCTAGACCGGTTTTCACCCCTATTTTCATCCTCGCCATAACAGGGGTGTCCAGCCAACAGTTTTTGTGTATTGCAAAACTTTCCTAGTGCCCTTTGTACAAGACAAATACGGGTACCTGAATGCTAAAGTGTAATTAGTAATTACTTTTCCGTTTCATTATGACTTTCCTGTTTTAAAAATCCAGCAAGTGAATATATCCAGGCCGCAATGCAAAATATGTTCTAAGCCTATGCAATAGTACCATTGTCTGCAATGTTAAGAGTCGAGGACTGTGAAAAGGAAGCAGCAATCCGGAAAGGAGGGGAGGTAAGGCTGCAGTTTGTCCCTTCCCCTTTTAAATGTTTATACAGAACAAACTGTAAAGGAGGTCAAAGAGGAATTTGGAAAGCGAATCACAATCCAAGAAGAGGAAATCACACTCTGAGATTTGCCGATGATGTTCTTGTTGTTGTTGTTGTCTGTAGGAGGTCTGGAGAAATTGTTGAATGGTATGGACACAGTCTTGGAGAAGAAGTAAAAGATGAAAATAAATAAATCAAACACAAACGTAATGGAGTGCATTCGAACGAAGTCGGGTGATGCAGGAATGATTAGATTAGGAAATGGTCTTGAAGGAAGTACATGAATACTGTTACTTGGGCAGTTGAAAAACTAATGAGGCAGAAGAAAGGAGGACATAAAATGCAGATTAGCGCAACCAAAAAAGGCCTTTCTTAAGAAAATAAACTTGCTCACTTCCAGCATAGATAAAGGAATTAGAAAGATGTTTTTGAAGACTTTCGTCTGGAGCGTGGCATTGCATGGAAGTGAAATATGGACGATAACTAGCTCAGAAAGAAAGAGAATAGAAGCTTTTGAAATATGATGTTACAGAAGAATGCTGAAGTCTGACTCCTTGGCTGAGTGGTCAGCGTGAGGCCTTCAGTTCAGAGGGTACCGGGTTCGATTTCCGGCCGGGTCAAGGATTTGAATTGTGTTTAATTAATTCTTCTGACTTGGGGTCTGGGTGTTTGTGTTTCTCCCGACATTCTCCCCTTCATAATCAGATAACACAGAACACTACCAACCACCACAGAAACACACAATAGGGATTATATTCCCCCACATAGGATTGGCGTCAGGAAGGACATCCGGCCATGAAACAGGGCCAAATCCTCGTGTGCGCCATAGTTCGCACCCGCGACCTCAAAGGTGTGGGAAAAGCAGTAGAACGAACGTTCTTAATATCGGATGTAGACAATGAAAACTACCAATCCAAAGCAATTAAAACTTCGAACTAGCGCGCATTGTCTCATGTTACTACCGAACGTATTTCTTTTTAAATGTGGAGACCGTAGACAGTATTATTTGTGGTTATCTTGAGAAGTGTGCGTCATTTATGCCGCGCTCTCGCAGAAAGAAACACATATTTAGCATCTCAACTTCAAACATATACTGAAGAGACAATTGTAAAGAACTTCAAGATTCAGAAAAAGATAGATGATTATTTTGGACAATCTGTGTCTGGCCAGAAATGGTTAGAGGCTATTGAAATTGAAAGAGCCGTTTGAATGTAGTAATATTTATCTGCATGTGCTGTATTTTATTTAGTAAATTTAAATTCACCATATGTATTTTGCTCCTTGAACGTAGGAAAAAGAACACATTATGTTCGTAAAGTACTGTAAAATGCTTATCCTATTGCGTAACATTCTAAACATGTTTCTGAATAGCGGAGACATATATGTTTTGTGACAGTCTATAAAATTTTAATCTGCCTTTTACCGTGTCACTCTTAATGTCAGTGTATTGATCGCCTCTGAGTTACGAGGCTAGATTTCTCCGTATGATTATGCGTACTTCCTTTTCTCAATGTTTTTCTAAGAATAATGTTATTGTTTTCACGTTCCAGTAATTACTTTTGACGATTTTCGGAAAAGCCGTGGGACCGGAAGTTTGTCCCGCAGGAGTTCTTTTACGTGCCAGTAAATCTACCGACAATAGGCTGACGGATTTGAGCGCTTTCAAATACCACCGAACTAAGCCAGGATCAAACCTGCCAAGTAGGCAGTAGGGATCAGAAGGCCAACGCCTCAATCGTCTGAGGCACTCATCCTGGCAGTAATGTTTTAACTGGGCATGAATAGAGATGGGCATACTCTGAAGACCATCTCCATTCTGCTCACCCTCTCCGTTAATAATTCCTTTTCATTTCCAATGGCAGTGAGAATTTCTCCCATGGGAGCAGTGTGCAGACACTGTGTGCTATTCCCAAAATTCTCCATTTGCCTCTCCATGACCACAGTCCTGAAATAGTGTTTGGTACAACGAACTTAGCATCGGCAGTCTAGATAAGTAAACAAGTTTATTTAATTTATGTTAATACTTGTTAATTCATTATTTGTCAATACTTGTTCATGAATGAATGAAAACCTAGAACCAGTTTTCCAGTCAGTGACCGGGTCAGGGATGGAATGAATGAAGCCCCCATCTTGCGGGGAGGATGGGAACTGTGCCGGCTGCTGAAGCCTGTCGCACTTCTCTGGGGCAATGATTACTGACTGAGAGATGAAATTAAGTGATATTGGAGAGTGTCGCTGGAATGAAAGATGACAGGGAAAACTGGAGTACCCAGAGAAAAACCTCTCCCGTCTCCGCTTTGTCCAGCACAAATCTCACATAGAGTGATCGAGATTTGAACCACGGTATCCAGTGGTGAGAGGCCGGTGCGGTGCCGCCTGAGCCACGGAGGCTTCAATACTTGTTCATATTATCACTAAACTATCATTGACAAGTTTACGCAACGTAAACAATACTGTACATATATAAGCATGTTTTAAGTGATTTGATAGAACTTGAGGATGTTCTTGTAGAACGAAACATGACATTCTTTGTATAATACTGTGTATTTTTTTACAGGTATGTTTATAGTGTTATAATTTATACTGAAATTGTTGTGTGTTTGACAGTCTGGAAAGTTTTTATGTTACATTTAACTACGTCGACACTGGCAAATATGGCTTCATTCTCAACAAAAATTAAAATCTCCCAGATATTTCAATTGATGAATGCGACTGATGATCCCAAATTGGGTTACAATTTTGTCCATGCCTGTGCTTCGTCTGAGTATACGAATACTGTTTTAACGTAGACTTGTGTTCCTTGACAATGGGCACTGGAAGGAGAAAACTTAAGACGCTTTTAGTGTTGGGGTAGAACGCATATAATCGTCGAGAGTATTTAATTTAAACGGGCGAGTTGACCGTGCGGTTAGGAGCGCCGAGCTGTGAGCTCGCATCCGGGAGCCTCACTGTCGGCAGCCCTGAAGATGGTTGTCCGTGGTTTCCCATTTTCACACCAGGAAAATGCTGGGGCTGTACCTTAATTAAGGCCAAGGCCGTTTCCTTCCCATTCCTAGACCTTTTTGTCCCATCGTCGCCATAAGACCTATCTGTGTCGGTGCGACGTAAAGCAAAAAAAAAAAAAAGCAGTATTTAACTTAGATTATGTTTAATGTCTCAATTGGCAGATAAAAGAGGAGGCTACCTGTTGAAAAAAAAAATCTGATACGTAGCTTTTATAAAATAGCGCTTCAAAGTAAGGCAAAAATTTGTGCTAAAGATGTGACGTCATACGCATACTCTGTTAGAAGATGGCGCTGTGTTGACTCGCGCGCTCAGTTGTCTGTCGTTGTGATTACATCGTGGTCAGTTGTATAGAAAAGGTAAGGTAAGGGTGTATTCTGCCCGAAAGCAGGACCGAACCTCCGCAGAGGTGTACCTGAGCTGGAGTTTACGTACGATAGGGTGACCAGTTCCTTTCCGCACCTCCATTCCCTTACCCCCCACCAACAGCGCGTGGCAACCCATCCACTTCTTGACCACGCACAATGTTGCTTAGCTTCGGAGATCTCTCGGGATCTGGTGTTTGAAAACGCCTACGGCCGTTGGCAGTTGTATAGAATAAGAAATTTAATAATCGAAAAGAAAGATTTGATTAGGATTCGGCCAAAAAGTACAAAAGAAAGAGTTGAAATGAGAAAGGTGAATGACGAAGGAATGAAAGAAATGAAACGAAATTTATTATCCACATAATATTTGTCTTATATTTCTAATAGTAAGTCTTCGAAACCCTCAAACTCCTGCGGCCGTTACAATATTGACAGTCTACCGCCATTTTAAAGGAAATTCTTAATCCTGTTTTAGCCACAACATTTTGCAATTCTTCCACTTGCTTATTGGCTGTGTGAAGGTTATTTCCCCCTGTAGGTGGGGGCGGTAGAATAACGCCCACGGCATCCACTGGCTGTCGTAAGACGTGACTAAAACGGGCCTCAGGGGATCTGAACTTTGGAGCGTGGGTTGGCGACCACGGGGCCCCAGCTGAGTCCTGGCATTGCTTCCACTTACTTGTGTCAGGCTCCTCACTTTCATCTACCCTATCGGACCTCTCTTGGTCAACTCTTGTTTTTTTCCCGACCCCGACGATATCACAACACTTGAGACCTAGGGAGTCTTTCATTTTCACGCCCTTCGTGTCCCTTGTCTTTCTATGGCCGATACCTTCATTTTTGAAGTGTCGGATCCCTCGCATGTTTTTTCTCTGATTAGTGTTATATAGAGGATGGTTGCCTAAGTTGTATTTCCTCTTAAAACAGTAATCACCACCACCACCCCCACCTGAGGGTTATTATTATTATTATTATTATTATTATTTTATTATTAACTATTTGCTTTACGTCGCAGGTCTCTCATGGCGACGATGGGATATGAATGGGAAGGAAGGGGCTGTGGCCTTAATTTAGGTAGATTTGGCTGGTGTGAAAATGGGAAACCACGGGAACCCATCTTCAGGGTTGCGGACAGTGGGGTTCAAAACCACTATCTCCCGAATGCAAGCTGATAGCTACGTGACCCAAGCCACGCGGTCACTTACTCGGTATTATTATTATTATTATTATTATTATTATTATTATTATTATTATTATTATTATTATTATTATTATTATTATTATTATTATTATTATTCACTTGTAGTAAGTTAGGTCTTGAAATGAAAATTTTCCGTCTCGACCTGTCAGCGGCCACGCGTGACCTTGCCATATCACTACGGCAACTCTTACCGAAAGCGGCAGGAAGCCTTTATGTTTGTCCCTAATTGACGTCACACAATCATCTGACGTCTGCCAGCTGTCACAATCGATCTTCCCTTGTTTTCCCACGCTCACGTTTGCGCATCAATTAGCTCAAAGCGCAGCACTTGACTTTGTCATAGACACAGTCATTGTCACACAGAGCAAGTCAATACCCATATCCAGTGATGGGAAGAGAACAAGAAAAAAAGTAATTGGGCTCAATTACAGTTACTTGAGAATTATTTTACTACTGAGGATATTGGCTGTGCGGTTAAGGGCGCGCAGCTGTGAAATTGAATTTGGGAGATAGTGGATTCGAACCGCGCTGCCGGCGGCCCTGAAGATGGTCTTCCGTGGTTTCCCATTTTTACAGCAGGTAAATGCTTATGCTGTACCTTAATTAAGGCCATGGGCACTTCCTTCCCACTCCTAGCCCTTTCCTATCCCATCGTTGACATAAGACCTATCTGTGTCAGTGCGACGAAAAACAAACTGTAAAAAATATAAAAAATAGAACTTTTAAAAGTAGGAAAGATAAAGTTGGAATTGAAGAGGAGAAATTGGGGCAAATATTAATTTATAGGAAGAGGACTTAGAGAGCCTCCGTGGCTCAGACGGCAGCGCGGCGGCCTCTCACCCCCTGGATACCGTGGTTCAAATCTCGGTCACTGCATGTGAGATTTGTGCTGAACAAAGCGGAGGCGGGACAGGTTTTTCTCCGGGTACCCCGGTTTTCCCTGTCATCTTTCATTCCAGCAACACTCTCCATTCTCATTTCGTAGCATCTAATATTCATTAATATATCAATCCTTGAAGTCGCAGATAAAATATAAAAGAAAAATACTTTGATTTATTTAATTAATTGTGTGGAGTGTAGAGGTCATGCCTCAGATTTATATCGAGGCTTTCAATGTATGCATGCCCCAGTTCACAATGATCCCATTCGGCACACCAAAACGTCGTAAGTAGATGTCCTGTAGTTTAGGGAAGATGCCCCTTGCACCCAGCATGAGCCCTATGATCTCGATGTCCTCAAGGTTGTACTTATTGAGGTAATACGGAATGGTTGGTGAGCATATCCTCCTTTTTCTTTTGTCGACTTCACCGGCCTGTTGTGCATGTGCTTCAGATATGATTGTCAAATTAGAGAGATTGTGGAAACATCTGCGTCATTAATAGAAGGAATATTCCAAAAATGTTTCGGGGAAAATTATTGGTATGCTCCACAAAATAATGACTCACAAGTATGGAACAGTACAGAGTCAAAGACAATAATAATTAAGGTCGATAATAATTATAAATGTAATATCTTGTTCTATTTTATTGTAATTATTTGTCCAGTTTTAATTGTATTCTTTTTATATATTGTACATTTTCTTTCTAACCATGTTTGTTTCTTTGTTGTTTTGTTTAGGCTGTAATAGTTATATGCCTAATTACCAATAAATTTAATACTTTCTTTGGCATTTCTAGCAATCCGGAACTTGGGGAGGGAGGGGTATTCTAATCTATAGGTATTTTCGCAATACTGCTGCACAGTTTTGTTTTTTTAGTATGAAGCATTCAAATGAGTGCAAAACAAAGTTGACAGCAATAAAGTCTACACGCTAAACACGACCGAGTGCGTCGTGAGGTGTTTAGCCTTTCCGTGGGCTCCTACACCATTCCATTCATGGTTACCCAAGCAGCAAGGCAGTGTAGACTATATGTTATACACTTAGGTCGCACGGGAAGCCTGTACGAGGAAATGCAGGGGTATCTGTAGTTGACGGTTCTTGTGCTGTGCTCTTTATCTTTGATGAGGTTAGGCTATTGTCTAGATTGGTGATTACGTCACATTCTCGAAAGAGACCTCCCAATCAGCTGAATGCGGTGAACTATAATAGAAGAACGTTGAATACTGAGTAGTAGGTGGGAGGGGTCTGAAGACAGCGACAACATTTTTTTTAAATTGCTGTTGTTTATTACGTTATAAATCATAATCTAGCTCACCTCCATTGGGGGTGTGCCTGAAAAAACTGCACCACCTCGGTATGAGGACACAAGTTTGCGATCACAATCTTAAGTTTTATTCCACATGTGCAGTTAAAATTAGGTTCTTGCTTAGTGTGTACAACGTTCCACTCACTTTCATTCTTGAAGTGTGTTAGCTTCGTAGATTGTAACTCAAGAAACTAATTCGTTATAGTTTTTCAACATAGCCTGCCTCACAGGAAAGAGGAAGTTTCAATACTTGTGTTGGGTACTGTGACCGTGAGGCCACAAATGAGAGAACAGGTGTTGGTGCGGCTTGTGTCTGCTTGTCGGCGAGATGGGGTGCACGCGACCTTGGGCAGGGGCGAGAACGAGTTTTTTTGTGCAGAGAGCGGCCGACTGGCTAACGGAATAAAAATAAAAAAATGAAGGTTGGTGACTGGAAGAAGGAGGCCAGCGCGTGTCACTCGTAATTGCGAGGAATGATATGAATGAAATATTTGTAATATCTTTGGTGGCGACGTGCGTAATTACGGAAGGCTCAAGGAATAAAATAAAATAAACTGGATAAAAGAATAGCACATTTGGAGGATATAAATTAAAAACTGAAATTTTGGAATAATTTGCACGACCTTGTGGCTAAGATGGTGATGAAGTTGTAGATTCGTACAGGAGAAGAATTTAGCCCCTCAATTGACTTTACTTCCGTGCATGTGCAACAGACATGACATTTAAGTCATGTGATACGAATACTCGCTCTCACATACCCTCTGGCGTGTCTTGGATTATCACCTTCAGTCGCTCGGCGTGGAACGTCGCTTCACTCCTGTGCTCTACACGTCTGAAAATTGGATATAATTTAGAACAGTGCTGTGATCAGACGTCGAATGTGCAGACAATAATCCCTTGTGTACGTGTCATTTCTAAAATACTGTTACGTGTGTGCTTGGAGCCTACTCTAAAACATTTTGTGTAAGTTTCAGCTTTCTTACGAGTGGACGCGGAAGACGTGGACGTGAATAAATTCCAGAAGAGGACGGAATCTCACATCATGGATTATCAGTGCTTCACCATGAGGTTCTAAACCTTTGACCATCGTTGGCGGCGCCGGGATGCAGATTCTTTCTTCCTGGCATGGCTGATTGAGAACCCAGACTTCCAGACATGAAGATTCATCTATAAGTTAAGTCGATTACGTCTCATTTATATCTGTTCTATGTAGTTTTGTTCTATCCTTTCTTTTTCTTAGTAAGCTATTTTGACATTTTTTATGGCAGTTTATTTTCTCGAATACGTCATAAAACTGACACATGTGATTATTTAATGACCATGTGGCCATGAATTTGACAGTGAGGGTTCTGACAGAGTTATCCATGTGTTATCGACACCATCTTTGCTTATTGAGTAAATTTCGTCACGAATATGAATTAGTTTATGTTTGATGGATTTAATGGTAGGATATTTCGTCCGTATTTTCTATATTTTCCTTGTATTTGAACTTCTACTTGTACCTCGTGTCTGAGACAACGTGTCATCGGGATATTGAGTCCGAATTCTATGTGCGAATTTAATGTGAACATGTGCATTGGAAGCATGTGATAATTAATTGGATGTAATTAATCATCGAGACACTTTTAAGTGGATATTATGTATTTGTAGGACGAGGGTAGGTCCTGATATTTCAAGGCTACATATTTGAGATTAAGATGCGACAAATTAAAGTCGTCATTGTGGTACAGTGTACGTATAGAGTATATGGAATAAGTGGCATGAATCTTCGCGAAACTGAGTTTTTCACATGTTTATGGATTATTCGCGATAAATGCAGTGTAGCCTAATATTAGTGTCTTCAGATGAAGAAAATGAAAGTCCATGTTTATCGATGTACTTTTAATTCGTGGGAATATCCCAAATTTTCTCGAGTAATCCAGTAATTTCAATCTCAAGGTACAGATGAATGTTCGAGAAGGCCTTAGGTCTAAAGAACAAGTCTTCGACGAAATATCTAAATAATGTCTGATTCGTGATTATACCAGCTCATTCGTTGATGTAATTTTTACTCTCATGTGGTAACTCAATCTTGCTGTAACTAAATAAATTTGTTAATAGGAGAGTAAAACGGTTGATCGACACTCGTCGACATGTACATAATGTAGATATTTTCTTCTTAGTACTCACAGTCTTCTTACCAATTTCCGTAGTTAGCTGTAGAAGTAGTAATTTATTAGTATTTAGAGGGTTATTTCTTTTATGTGTTCTATTCTGAAACATGTGACACTGATATTATCGATCGATAGTGGACAGGATATCCACATGGATGGTATTATCCCCATTTATTTACGTTTGCAAGCCCGAGAGGCGTTTTGTTTAGTTTAATCATTGGTCAAATACTTAACGTTCAATATAAATTCTCACGAAAGGAGATGTGAGATGACGTGAACAGGTATATCCGACGTCTCGGATTAACTTAGAGAAGACCAAGGCAAATTCAACTTTTCATTTTTGTTAAGATAACGACTGTAAATTTTATTATTTTGTCATAAGTGTTAACTTTTTGAATCTTGGTTATTTCTTTACTAAATTCGTTCTTACAATTACTGCATTTTTTCCAGATTATCGATGAAGGCTTGGCCCAGACCTCATTTTTCTGAATGAAAATTTTCAATTCAACTTTAAACAAATAACTTAATAACTTTGAAGACGATAAAAAAAAAATTTTACAATGTAAATACTCTGTTAGAATGTCAGGGAAGCAACTGCCGTGTACCATCCCATTTGTGTGTGCCTAGGTTTGTTACATCAAGAGCCAGATTAAATGCCATAACGTAACGATCATAATCATAATCATAGATTTCAGGATGGCCAATACTGCTTTAAATTGAATAAAAGTGTCATATTTGTTTTCTACTTGAACGCACTCATTTGATGAACCCTATGATAATCCTGCCACATTCATCTATTTTATAAGCCTACAGCCACCGAACTGAGCACCCCTGGGGTGTCTCGTGTTCGATGACTGACTAGGACGGGCACATCTTAGTGGCTTTTCCCATCCGTGGGGCTCGAGTTGTGGCTTAAAAATGTGGCTTAATCCATCGTGGAACTTGATTAATTGCTTCTCCACGTGGTTTAAATTGACTTGCTCAAATTATTAATTATTCACGGTTCGGCAGGTTCATTTCAGATTTAATGCCATCCCAGTTAGGTAGAATTCTAACAGAGTACGCGGAATTTTCAGAGTATTTTACTTAAGATTATGTGTTTCACATGGAAAAATGAGGGTTAGGAATTTTCTTCGTGAAACTTGAATTTGCCTTATCACAATCAACATGTCTGGGGGGAAAGTTTCTGCATTTCGGCGTTTGCTGACACAGGTCACTTTATGAATAATAGAATGGATCTCGAGGAGATTAGGAAGTTATTAGAGACTCTGACAGTAGAGAGTAGGGGAGCACAGGAAGAGAATAGGAGAGCACAGGAAGAGAGTAGGAGAGCACAGGAGGAGAATAAAGAGGAATTTAGAAAAATACAGGAAGAGAGTAGAAAAATACAGGAAGAGAGTAGGAGAGCACAAGACGAGAATAAGGAGGAATTCAGAAAAATACAGGAAGAGAGTAGGAGAGCACAAGACGAGAATAAGGAGGAATTCAGAAAAATACAGGAAGAGAATAGGAAAATTCAGGAAGATAGTAATGAACGGTTGAGTCAGAAAATGAACATTATGGGTGCTGCGATACAGGAAGAGGCGAAAAAGGGTCGTGACGAACTATATGCAAAACTGGAGGAAACTATTTGTCGGATTGACAATATCGTGTTAGAGTGCAGGGAAAATCAGAAAAAAACCCTGGAACAAGTTGTTACTCTGACGAGCCAGATTAAAGAGGATAATAAGGTTATCACCGGGAAGGTCGCCGCTCTTCAGAGTGACGTAGTCCTAGTCAGAAATAACATTGAATCAGTGAGGAAGGAGATAGATGTTATAAAGGTAGAGATTTCTACGGCACAAGAAGAGATGTCAGAACAAGTGAAAAATCTTAGAGGAGAGGTCACGGAAGACTTGAAGAAAATAAAAGAGAAGGTCGACGATGATCTCCGTTCCGTAAAGGACAGTATCTCAGTCAACCAAATGGAGATACAAGATATTTCACTCCAGTTCGATGATATCAAGAGCATGATTGATAAAGACAAGTCGGAAATACTCGAGCAAATTATTAATCTTGCCGGAGATGTCAAGTCCGGGAAACAGAAGATGGAGGAAAATATGGACGCCCTCCAAAAATTAGAAAAAGAAGTAGGATTCTTGAAGTTGCAGGATAGGAGCACTAGGGTCTTAGTGACATCATTAATGGACCGACAGAGTAATGTCGAAGAGGTCGTACAGGCTAAATCTACTGTAACAGAAGGAATATCGCCCATAGCTGAATCGTCTCAAAATATTACCCACGTTGAACAACCCACAGTAAATCCCAGTACTACACCGGCACAAAGCGTACCTCAAATCATTAATTTTATCCGAATGAGCGAGGACAGGCCTAGAAAATTCAACAACTTAAACGGGGTCACGCCTAAAAATTTCATTAGGGACCTTGATGAATATATTCGTGAACAGAAGATCCCTACTGAAAAACATCTGCGAACTGCAGAGAAATTTTTAGAGGGAGACGTGCTCAACTGGTACCATGCTTTCCGTTATACGTTTGAAGACTATGAAAGTTTCAAGCGCTTATTCCTACAGAGATACTGGGGAGCGGATCTGCAACAAGCACTACGGTTGGATTTGTATTCACGAAAATATTCCACAGATGGGCAGACGCAGTACGCTAATTACTTCTGTAATCAAGTACGACGAATGAAAGACCTCGACACTCCACCATCTGAAAATGAGTTGGTCCAGGCGATAACAAAGCAGTTTCCTGTGGAAGTACAGCGCTTACTCATTGCTGCTAATGTTCAGACCGCCGTGCAGGCTGAGACTATTCTCAGACAGCTCGACCACACCATGAATGTCTCAACAGTACCGAAAACTCAAAGGAGCAATACTTATCAGGTCAACGTAATAGACATTCCGAAAAACCGGAATTCGCCTCCAATGCCTGAAAACGGAAATCAGAGTGGACCTAAAGAGTATAAAAACTATCCCAGAGCGTACGATCGTCGATGGGAAGAGAGAAGAATGAGACCCAGAGAGGACAGGATGGAAGATCCGAAGAATGTCCGAAGAAGGGGAAATTACAGGACACGGGACCGACCACAGGACTACAGACGGAATAGGCCCTATGATAGACCTAGATATTATTCAGATCGTAACTACCGGAATTTCAGAGATGAAATGGAGAACCGTCATCGAGAAAGCATGAGGTACATTGAAGAATTAAGGAAGGAAACTGAAAAAGGCTCAAAATGGAAGGACGCCATTCATAATCAAGACACCGATCCAGATGTGACAGGAGCCGAAAGCTTAGAGTTACAACGACATAGGAACCAACAGCTGGAGGCTAGGGAGCTAAATCCTTCCGCGCCACAATACGCGCCGGAGGATCAAAGAAAAAAAAAAACGTCAATTTAAGACCAACTTTTTCACTCTCCTTTAACGATTTATTTTATATGAAGGAATGGACAGTTGCTCAAATAGATTCATGGTTCGTGAAACCGGAAGACCTAATCGAGGAAAAACAACCATGTCAACTTGATAAGTCTAAGGGGCTACCAATTATAGTCACCCGATTATACGGTCTTAGGGTGTACTCTCTTGTAGACACAGGCGCATCCATTAGTATCATTTCTAAAGCTTTGTGTGAGGAGCTGAAAAACAAACATGCCATACACACTATACCGGTCTCAAATGTTAAAGTAAAGGGAATAATTCCGGACAAAACCACTACTTGCAAAGAACAGGTGTACATTGATCTCCAGCTAGGTGACACTGTATTTCCACACATATTTGTTGTCATGAACAAAATTAATTTTAATCTTATATTGGGAGCTGACTTTATGAAAGAGTACAATGCCATTATCAACATGCAAAAAAATGAAATTTATTTATATAACGCAAATACAGTGGAACGAACGTCACTTCTGTCTGATCATCATGAGGTACTGAAAGCCAGGGAGATAGAGGCGGATCAAGACGAAGATAGCCCGGCTAGCTCAGTTGCTGAGGTAATTCAGGAGGAAAACACTGAAATAGAACAAGGGTTTTTTACCTCACCGGAGAAAATGGCAGAGGATGAAACGAAGGAGGATTTCGTTAGCCTAGTAAGGAGAAAGGTCAGCGAAGCCAAATGTTCCAAGGAGAATCAGGGAAAATTACTCGAATTATTGACAAAATATGAGAGTGTTTTCAGTGACAAGCCGGGAAAGATCCCAAATTTCAAGTACTCACTCCTAGTCAATGACTGGACACCGTACAAACGTAAACCTTATCCCATCGCTGAGAAGTACTTCACGGAAGTGAAGAAAATTATTCAAGAAATGGAAGCTAATGGAATTATTCGAAAGGCTACCACTCCATTCGTTAATCCACTGGCCGTGGTTCGTAAACCGAACGGGTCCTTGAGATTGTGCCTCGACGCGCGTCTATTAAATGGGCGTATCATACCGGAACACAATCAAGTTACGCCCCTGAAAGACCTGATCCGACGATTTAAGGGTAGTTCGTACCTGACCGGAGTTGATATAGTTTCTTCATACCATCACATAGTGTTGGACGATAAATCACAACTATTAACAGGTTTCCTCTTTGACCAGCAAACCTACGTCTTCGTCAGACTTCCATTCGGGATCAAGACATCAGGATGTGTTTTGCTGAGGGCCTTAGATAGAAATCTCACAGATGAGGTGAAAGAACAGACCGTGAGGTACATGGATGATATCATTCTCCCAAGTAAAAGTATTGAAGAACATCTGGAACAGTTGGAGAAACTGTTGGTCAACTTGCAAGACGCTGGTTTTAAAATCAACTTGGAAAAGTCTAACTTTTGCCAACCTGAGATCTTATTTTTAGGTCACGTTGTGGACGGTACAGGGATAAGACCTAACCCTGCGAAGATTCAGGCCATTAGTAATTTTCCGCGGCCGCGACGGGTCAAACATGTAAGGCAATTCCTGGGCTTATGTGGATTTTTTTCGGAACATTGTCCTAACTATACTGATACAGTAGCGCCACTACAAAAACTGCTACATAAAAACAACAGGTGGTGCTGGAACCACGAATGTGAAGAGGCCTTTAGAAAAATAAAATCTTTACTCAATGAAAGCATAAAGTTGGGTTACCCAGATTTTAATTCTAAATTCATAATCCAGACGGATGCATCCACAATAGGAATAGGAGCTGTTCTTTTCCAAGAAGATGTTACTAATCCTACGAATAAAGTGTACTTAGCTTTTTATAGTAGAAAACTACGGAGCCATGAACTGCACTATAACACTACTGAGCTAGAGATGCTGTCCATAGTTTGTGCTCTGCGACACTGGCAGAAAATTGTTTTCGGATACCCTGTGATATTAAGAACTGACCATAAGGCTTTAACGTTCATGTTGAAAACCACAATTGCAAACGAACGTGTTTCACGGTGGTCTCTCTTTGTTCAACAATTCGACATTGAATTCGAACACTGTCATGGACGAAATAATGTCATAGCTGACGCCCTGAGCCGGAACCCGGAAGAAAATAGCGCTTCTATACAATATGTAGACCTAATAAACGAGGATCAAGAAATACTAAGAAGACTCGGATATCTTCGACAGGCGCAGAGACGAGACACCTTTACTCGTAAACTAATTGATTACTTTGAAAGGAAGCTGGTAGCTGGTGATCTAGACTATGAAGCTATCCACAAGTTGGCATCTCACTACCTGATGTTCAATAAACTGTTACATAAATACGTGGACGCGGACCACACGAAATTAAGAATTGTGGTTCCTGCAAAATTGCAGAAGGGAATTATTTGGTTAACACACCGAACTACAGGTCATGCTGGGACAGATAAGGTGGTGGCTGCTATACAAGAAACATTCACATGGGCAAAGATGAGAGAGATGGTACGAGTAACAATCGGAACCTGCGACACGTGCCAACGTGTAAAGCCGAACAATCGCCTGCTAAAACAATATCCCATTCCGCTATTGCCTGAACAGCCCAGGAAGGTATTCGCAATCGACCTATTCGGACCACTTCCCAGGTCTACCCATGGAAACAAACATGTAGTAGTGACCATAGATGTCTTTTCTAAATTCTTGTCACTTTTCGCCATACAGAAGAGTAATACCAAGTCAATTTTGAGACGCATTACACGTAACGTGATACCTACGATGGGCAAACCAGAGTTCTTATTATCGGACCATGGTCCTCAGTTTACATCTCAGGAATTCCAACAAGCCATGAGACAGCTTGATATCAAACACGTCTTAAATTCAATCAGATATCCAGCCGGTAACCCAGCCGAGCGGGTCATGCCCGAAATCGCTAAGTTTTGCAGAATATACTCTGGACAATGTCACTGGAACTGGATAAAAGTACTGCCTATTCTTATGGATTGCCATAACAATACCATTCATGAATCTACAGGCCAGATACCCGTTCTTATTCAACACGGGCAGTTTCCCTCTCGACCTTGGGAAAACATCGTACAATGTCCGCCTGACGTACAACCGACTCCAGCAAGGCGCATTGAAATGACAGCAGAGCACCTGCGTAAACAGGCTGACCGCAGATTACGCAGAGTTGCGAGGAAAAGATTTCACAGACCTTTACAAGTGAACGAACTGGTCTTAGTGAGAAAACTGATGGTCTCCAGCCCTACAGAACGATTTTACGGCAAGTTTGCTGACTTGTATACTGGACCATTTAAGGTTATAAGGTCGTATAACAACAACGCCTACCGAGTCCAAAGTCTCGATGGACGACAGGAATTTATATTCAATGCCTCGAACCTAAGACTCTACCGTAAAGCAGAAGAGTGAGGAAAGAAAAAAAGAAAAGACCCAGGTCGGCTATCGAAGAAATACCATGGAAAATTAAACAGTGAAGTAGACAGCATACGGACCACATTTTAAGGAATGAACATGATTTTAAAAATTTTTAATCTTGCTTAAAAATTTTTGTCCCAGTAAGAGGTGGATGTGACCGTGAGGCCACAAATGAGAGAACAGGTGTTGGTGCGGCTTGTGTCTGCTTGTCGGCGAGATGGGGTGCACGCGACCTTGGGCAGGGGCGAGAACGAGTTTTTTTGTGCAGAGAGCGGCCGACTGGCTAACGGAATAAAAATAAAAAAATGAAGGTTGGTGACTGGAAGAAGGAGGCCAGCGCGTGTCACTCGTAATTGCGAGGAATGATATGAATGAAATATTTGTAATATCTTTGGTGGCGACGTGCGTAATTACGGAAGGCTCAAGGAATAAAATAAAATAAACTGGATAAAAGAATAGCACATTTGGAGGATATAAATTAAAAACTGAAATTTTGGAATAATTTGCACGACCTTGTGGCTAAGATGGTGATGAAGTTGTAGATTCGTACAGGAGAAGAATTTAGCCCCTCAATTGACTTTACTTCCGTGCATGTGCAACAGACATGACATTTAAGTCATGTGATACGAATACTCGCTCTCACATACCCTCTGGCGTGTCTTGGATTATCACCTTCAGTCGCTCGGCGTGGAACGTCGCTTCACTCCTGTGCTCTACACGTCTGAAAATTGGATATAATTTAGAACAGTGCTGTGATCAGACGTCGAATGTGCAGACAATAATCCCTTGTGTACGTGTCATTTCTAAAATACTGTTACGTGTGTGCTTGGAGCCTACTCTAAAACATTTTGTGTAAGTTTCAGCTTTCTTACGAGTGGACGCGGAAGACGTGGACGTGAATAAATTCCAGAAGAGGACGGAATCTCACATCATGGATTATCAGTGCTTCACCATGAGGTTCTAAACCTTTGACCATCGTTGGCGGCGCCGGGATGCAGATTCTTTCTTCCTGGCATGGCTGATTGAGAACCCAGACTTCCAGACATGAAGATTCATCTATAAGTTAAGTCGATTACGTCTCATTTATATCTGTTCTATGTAGTTTTGTTCTATCCTTTCTTTTTCTTAGTAAGCTATTTTGACATTTTTTATGGCAGTTTATTTTCTCGAATACGTCATAAAACTGACACATGTGATTATTTAATGACCATGTGGCCATGAATTTGACAGTGAGGGTTCTGACAGAGTTATCCATGTGTTATCG
This sequence comes from Anabrus simplex, assembly GCF_040414725.1. Classification (NCBI taxonomy): domain Eukaryota; kingdom Metazoa; phylum Arthropoda; class Insecta; order Orthoptera; family Tettigoniidae; genus Anabrus; species Anabrus simplex. The sequence continues at coordinate 161,968,891 of NC_090279.1, read as the reverse complement.
ACACCATCTTTGCTTATTGAGTAAATTTCGTCACGAATATGAATTAGTTTATGTTTGATGGATTTAATGGTAGGATATTTCGTCCGTATTTTCTATATTTTCCTTGTATTTGAACTTCTACTTGTACCTCGTGTCTGAGACAACGTGTCATCGGGATATTGAGTCCGAATTCTATGTGCGAATTTAATGTGAACATGTGCATTGGAAGCATGTGATAATTAATTGGATGTAATTAATCATCGAGACACTTTTAAGTGGATATTATGTATTTGTAGGACGAGGGTAGGTCCTGATATTTCAAGGCTACATATTTGAGATTAAGATGCGACAAATTAAAGTCGTCATTGTGGTACAGTGTACGTATAGAGTATATGGAATAAGTGGCATGAATCTTCGCGAAACTGAGTTTTTCACATGTTTATGGATTATTCGCGATAAATGCAGTGTAGCCTAATATTAGTGTCTTCAGATGAAGAAAATGAAAGTCCATGTTTATCGATGTACTTTTAATTCGTGGGAATATCCCAAATTTTCTCGAGTAATCCAGTAATTTCAATCTCAAGGTACAGATGAATGTTCGAGAAGGCCTTAGGTCTAAAGAACAAGTCTTCGACGAAATATCTAAATAATGTCTGATTCGTGATTATACCAGCTCATTCGTTGATGTAATTTTTACTCTCATGTGGTAACTCAATCTTGCTGTAACTAAATAAATTTGTTAATAGGAGAGTAAAACGGTTGATCGACACTCGTCGACATGTACATAATGTAGATATTTTCTTCTTAGTACTCACAGTCTTCTTACCAATTTCCGTAGTTAGCTGTAGAAGTAGTAATTTATTAGTATTTAGAGGGTTATTTCTTTTATGTGTTCTATTCTGAAACATGTGACACTGATATTATCGATCGATAGTGGACAGGATATCCACATGGATGGTATTATCCCCATTTATTTACGTTTGCAAGCCCGAGAGGCGTTTTGTTTAGTTTAATCATTGGTCAAATACTTAACGTTCAATATAAATTCTCACGAAAGGAGATGTGAGATGACGTGAACAGGTATATCCGACGTCTCGGATTAACTTAGAGAAGACCAAGGCAAATTCAACTTTTCATTTTTGTTAAGATAACGACTGTAAATTTTATTATTTTGTCATAAGTGTTAACTTTTTGAATCTTGGTTATTTCTTTACTAAATTCGTTCTTACAATTACTGCATTTTTTCCAGATTATCGATGAAGGCTTGGCCCAGACCTCATTTTTCTGAATGAAAATTTTCAATTCAACTTTAAACAAATAACTTAATAACTTTGAAGACGATAAAAAAAAAATTTTACAATGTAAATACTCTGTTAGAATGTCAGGGAAGCAACTGCCGTGTACCATCCCATTTGTGTGTGCCTAGGTTTGTTACATCAAGAGCCAGATTAAATGCCATAACGTAACGATCATAATCATAATCATAGATTTCAGGATGGCCAATACTGCTTTAAATTGAATAAAAGTGTCATATTTGTTTTCTACTTGAACGCACTCATTTGATGAACCCTATGATAATCCTGCCACATTCATCTATTTTATAAGCCTACAGCCACCGAACTGAGCACCCCTGGGGTGTCTCGTGTTCGATGACTGACTAGGACGGGCACAGTACACTGTCAAAAACATTCACAGAACCCCAATGAAAGTTTCAAGAACCTAATCTGGACGAGCATTGCGATCAATTGCCTTCTTTATTTCTTTTCTTTTTGCAAGTTGCTTTACGTCGCACCGACACAGATAGGTCTTATGGCGACGATGGGACAGGAAGGGGCTAGGAGTGCTAAGGAAGCGGCCGTGGCCTTAATTAAGGTACAGCCCCAGCATTTGCCTGGTGTGAAAATGGGAAACCACGGGAAATCATCTTTAGGGCTGCCGACTGTGGGGTTCGAACCCACTATCTCCCGAATACTAGATACTGGCCGCACTTAAACGACGGCAGCTATCGAGCTCGGCATTGCCCTCTTTAAGCTCACTTTTGACAGTTGATTGTAGAGAAGAAAAATGTTCTCATAATTCACACACACACACACACACACACAAAATGCAAGAAACATTACGTTTAACGTGCAGCTTCATGGCTATATGATGAGGGTCCCATACACTGGAATCATACTCTAGTTGGGGTCTTACCAGAGACTTACGCACTCTCTCCTTTACATCCTTACTACAACCCCTAAACACCTCATAACCATGTGTAAAGATCTGTACCCTTTATTTACAATCCCGTTTATGTGATTACCACAGTCTAATATATGCAGTCGCGAAGCTCTGATGATATTTTTCATCCGATGCGACTGCAGCTCTCCAAGCGGCGAGGTAGAGGCAACTTGCTAGCAGACAACAGGGAACGAATTACCACTACAGTCTACAATCGTCATAACTTCTGAACCATTCATGCAAATAATGTCCTGACAAGGTTATTGTAATCTTTATGAAATAGTGGAGGAGTTCAAACAATTTATTTCGATGAGGAGTTCGAGGATAATATCGAAATATTTATTTAATCTATAGGAATTACTTTTCTTTATCGCGGACTATAATATAAAGTCGCTTCTAGAGGGCAACCGGTTCGAAATAGGTATAGTATGTACCATCGCGGACTTTTTTGTAGAGGCTTCTATGCTCTACAATTCTTACTTACACTTGGGGTCTATCGTTCACAGTTCAGGCAGCGTAAGCCAAGAATGCAAGCGACCGACCGACATCGAACCTGCCAAGTTGGGCTAAGAAGGCCAGCACAGCGCTCTACCATGGTCGTCACTTGCTTTCTTGGCTTACGCTGCCTGAACTGTGAACGATAGACCCCAAGTGTAAGCGTAAGAATTGTAGAGCATAGAAACCTTTACAAAAGAGTCCGCGATGGTATATACCTATTTCGAACCGGTTGCCCTCTAGAAGCGATTTTATATTATAGTCCGCGGTAAAGAAAAATAGTTCCTTAGATTAAATAAATATTTCGATATTATCCTCGAACTCCTCATCGAAATAAATTGTTTGACCTCCTCCACTATTTCATAAGGATTACAATAACCTTGTCAGGACATTATTTGTATGAATGGTTCAGAAGTTATGACCATTTTAGACTGTAGTGGTAATTCGTTCCCTGTTGTCTGCTAGCAAGTTGCCTCTACCTCGCCGCTAGAGGTGCTGGTGTCGCTCCAGTTATCAAGTGGATGAACCTTCCTCTTATTAGAGCTTCGCGACTGTATATATTAGACTGTGTTATTACCCTAATGAAGACCTTATATTAACACCTACAACAGGTAATTAGTTGTTGCAAGAGGAAATCTCTCATGAACCTGTCACTGTAGATGGTTCTGGCGCCAGGTATCAGTCCTGTTGTATTGTTAACATCTATCCATTTCAATACCGTCGATGTAATATAGTTGTTATATATGCAATTTCTCCGGATAGCCATTCGCGGATGCGGGTGCGGGTGCGGATGAAGGAAGTCCGGATGCGGATAATATTTTGTATAACCGCGCAGGGCTCTACCCATAACTCCAAAATTCACGCAAATCGCAATAGCGAAATCTCCGGTCCCCGTTCATACAACATACATCTGTTCAATTCCGTAAAATATTCGTCATATTGGACATAATCCAGAATATAACCATGACGTCGTGAGAGTCGGACAGGTGATGTAGCAACATCACTGTGTTGTGTTTTCCCTGCCACCCACCAGCTGTGAGAGCACTTAATGACACAGGTACAGCATGACTCACATGCTTCAACCACACATCTGAGAACTGACGCTCACCATTTTCTTTGGCGTGCTCGGTGCTGTTAAATAAAACACAGTCGATTAAGCACAGAGGTGAATAATTCAAGGATTGCAATATGCACTGATGTCCCAAAATAAATAATAATAATAATAATAATAATAATAATAATAATAATAATAATAATAATAATAATAATAATAATAGAGCCTCCGTGGCTCAGACGGCAGCGCGTCGGCCTCTCATCGCTGGATACCGTGGTTCAAATCCCGGTGACTCCATGTGAGATTTGTGCTGGACAAAGCGGAGGCGGGACAGGTTTTTCTCCGGGTTCTCCGGTTTTCCCTGTCATCTTTCATTCCAGCAACACTCTCCATTCTCATTTCATACCATTTATCACTCATTAATAAATCACCTTGGGAGTGGCGACCCCATTGTAATAACAGCCTATATATGTTTCATTCATTACATCCCTGACCCGGTCAATGACTGGAAAACAGGTTGTAGGTTTTCATTTTCAATAATAATAATAATAATAATAATAATAATAATAATAATAATAATAATAATAATAATAATAATAATAATAATAATGTGATGCAGTGATGTCTAGATACTTGACCATATTATTATTATTATTATTATTACTATTATTATTATTATTATTATTGGCTTCGTCCGACTCCTTGGCTGAATAGTCAGTGTTTTGGCCGTCAGTTCAGGGGATCCAGGGTTCGATTCCCGACCGGGTTGGAGATTTTAATCGCGTCTGATTATTTCTTCTGGCTCGGGGACTGGCTGTTTGTGTTTGTGCCCTCTATATATAGTATGCAGACAACACACCACTCTACCAACCATCACAGAAATACGCAACAGTGATTACATCCCTCCGTATAGGGTTGGCGTCAGGAAGGGCATCCGGCCGTAAAACAGGGCATGTCCACATTTGCGCATCCACGACTCCACAGGTGTGGTAACAGTGGTAAAAGAAGAAGAATAGAATTGGCTTTATGTCCCATTAACTATTTTTACGATTTCCAAAGACGCAGGTGCCGAAATTTTGTTCTGTAGGATACAGGAGGTCCACCTCTGTGGTGTAGTGGTTAGTGTGATTAGCTGCCACCCCCAGAGGATCGGGTTCGATTCCCGGCTCTGCCACGAAATTTGAAAAGTGGTACGAGGGCTGGGACGGGGTCCACTCAGCCTCGGGAGGTCAACTGAGTAGAAGGGGTTCGATTCCCTCCTCAGCCATCCTGGAAGTGGTTTTCTGTGGTTTCCCACTTCTCCTCCAGGCAAATGCCGGGATGGTACCTAACTTAAGGCCACGGCCGCTTCCTTCCCTCTTCCTTGTCTATCCCTTCCAATCCTCCCATCCCCCACCAAGGCCCCTGTTCAGCATAACAGGTAAGGCCGCCTGGGCTAGGTGCTGGTCATCCTCCCCAGTTGTATCCCCTGACCCAGAGTCTGAAGCTCAGGGACACTGGCCTTGAGGCGGTAGAGGTGGAATCCCTCGCTGAGTCCGAGGGAAAAACCAACCCTGGAGGGTAAACAGATTAAGAAAGAAAGAAAAGGATATAGGAGTTCTTATACGGGCGAGTTAAATTTACTGACAAGTGGCTAGAGTTGGGTGCCCTTGAGTACCGCCGGACTGAATTGGGATGAAACCCGTCAACGTGGTCTCAGAAAGCCGGTTTACCATCTGAACTACTTGGTCCGGCTATTATTATTATTATTATTATTATTATTATTATTATTATTATTATTATTATCGTGCTGATTGCCAATCTTATCCAACGAAGCGTGTATTTCTAATTCCCTCGGAGTCAGTGATGGATGAAAATATAATAATTTCTTTGTAGTCACGAATTAAACGCTCGTAAAGTGGAAGGTAAAGTGAAACTCTTATTACTTACAATCTTCTCTCTCGCTGCTTGAATTTGTTCAAGGTCAGACAAGGTCTAATGACGTTATCCACTGGTAAAGGTTAATCCTGAATCATTCTCCTGGTTACCAAGGTAACACAGCTGGATCCACTGCTGTGCCGTGAGTCACACACAACCTTTCACTAAAACAGTCAAAGCCTCCTTATACTGTATCCTGCCAGGATGTCAGCTTCCACATCATGACGACATTTACAGTGGTGTGCAACTGTCTGCTGAGAAATCCTTGAAGTGCATGAGGATGTCCGAATTTCTATCAAGTATTCTGAAGTAAGCTCTTAGATCTGTATCAGCTGTTGCTTCTTCCAGTTGCAGCTAGTAGTTACATCCAAAAGTTGATCTAGACTTTCCATTTGTATGGGTTGGCGCTGTAGAATAACTCCCACGGTATCCCCTGCCTGTTGTAAGAGGCGATTATTAGGGGCCCCAGAGGCTCTGAACTTTAGAGCGTGGGTTGGCAACTATGGGGGTCCTTAGCTGAGTCCTGGCATTGCAACCATAGGATTGTGCCAGGCTCCTCACTTTCATCTATTCTATTCGACCTCCCTTGGTCAACTCTTTTTCTTTTCCGACCCCAACGGAATTAGGCATCGAGACCTAGGTAGTCTTTCATTTTCACGTCCTTCGTGGCTCTTGTCTTTGTTTGGCCGACATCTTCATTTTTCGAAGTGTCTAATTCCGTCCATTTTTTCTCTCTGATTAGTGTTATATAGAGGACGGTTGCCTAGTTGCACTTCCTCTTAAAACAATAATCACCACCACCACCTCGGATTTCAGGCAAAAATCTAATTATTTCGTAAATGAAATTGTATTTACACGTTTCATGTATTTATAATGTTAGAAACGGTGGTCCTATAGTGCCTAAAGAAACCGGGCGAGTTGGCCGTGCGGTTAGGAGCGCGCCGCTGTGAGCTCGCATCCGGGAGATAGCGGGTTCGAACCCCACTGTTGGCAGCCCTGAAGATGGTTTTCCGTGGTTTCCCATTTTCACACCAGGCAAATGCTGGGGCTGTACATTCATTAAGGCCACGGCCGCTTCCTATTCCTAAGCCTTTCCTGTCCCATCGTCGCCATAAGACCTATCTGTGTCGATGCGACGTAAAGCAAATAGCAAAAAATAAGAGTGTCTAAAAATGGCAAAGTTGACGTTAGAACCTTTATTTTCCTATATTCCTATATTTTATCCTTTAATCGATTAAAATGCTTCTAATTTATTCCGAGAAACTAAAATATTTGCCGACTCGTTTTCAGTTTCTTGAACTGTACATTCTTTAAATACTTAAAAAGCGGGAAGCTGTAAACCACACTCTGCAGTACAAGGCCGTGTGAATTGATGTGCAGGAAACAAACCTCTCAATTTCATTCTGTGAGAACATTACAGTGTCTCTGTTGATTGTGTGCATTATGCCGAAAGTGTCGGCTTCCAAGTCCTCTTTAATTAAACGGTGGTTACAGGAGTTTCCCCATTTCACATCGGATTCTAAAATAATATTCTGTGACGTTTGTAGCAAAGAGGTGAATGGAATTTGTTTTATATATTCCCTAAAGAGTTATTACCAATTAAACAAAATAAAAATAGTATTTCAAAATTGGTAGACGCTTGTTAAGTCCGCTCCTGTGTAGTGGTTAGTGTGATTAGCTGCCACCCCCGGAGGCCCGGGTTCGATTCCCGACTCTATTACGAAATTTGTAAAGTGGTACGAGGACTGGAACGGTGTTCACTCAGCCTTAGGAATTTAACCGAGTGGAGCGGTGTTCGATTTCCACCTCAGCCATCCTCGAAGTGATTCTCCATGGTTTCTCAGTTCTTCTCCAGGCAAATGCCAGGATGGCAACTAATTTAACCCCACAGCCGCTTCCTTCCCTCTTCCGTGTCTATTCCTTCCCATCTTCCCACCCTCACCAGGCCCCTGTTCAGCATAGCAGGTGAGACCGTCTGGGTGAGGTACTGGGCCTCCTCCCCAGTAGTATACCCCGACCCAAAGTCTCACGCTCCAGGACACTGCCCTTGAAGCGGTAGAGATGGGATCCCTTGTTGCGTCCGAAGGAAAAACCAACCCTGGATGGTAAACGCATTAGGAAAATATATGTTTAAACATATTTTTTCCATAATTAGGAGCCTATTTTAAGCACCTTAAATAACAATTTAGTACATAAAAATCCGAGGTTTAATGATCATCTAGTTATGATTCGTGGATACGATATTAGAACACACATAAACATACACGCATAGTTGATGACCAGGGTGTCCCTTCAATGTAGTAAAAAAATGAAATGGCGTATGGCTTTTAATGCCGGGAGATCCCAGGACGGGTTCGACTCGCCAGGTGCAGGTCTTTTGATTTGACACCCGTAGGTGACCTGCGCGTGAAGAGGATGAAATGCTGATGAAGACAACACATACACCCAGCCCCCGTGCCAGGGAAATTAATCAATGATGGTTAAAATTCCCGTACCTGCCAGGAATCGAACCCGGGACCCCCGTGAACAAAGGCCAGGACGCTTACCATTTAGCCATGGAGCCGAACTTTAATGTAGTTAAGTGAACGTGGTTATTTTGTCGATTTGATTAGCAATTTGCCTTGTTCTACCACTACGAGCGCTAATGTGTGTCAATGCATTTACACGGAACTAAATTCGGTGTGGACATTTAAAAAAAAAAATCAAAAAGTCTGAGTGTATTGTATCAAGGAACATTCTACAGAAAGACTTATGTAAATAAGTTAATTTGGCTAGGATTTGAATTTTTTTTAAAAACGAGTTAAGAAACAAGCGATTTTAGGCTGTTTTTCTGTAACTGCATTTGGCCGGAAGTGATTTTCGAACATTTTTTTAAAAAGTTTGATAGAGCTATCCAAGACTCACAATCTGAAAACCTTTCCGGACCCTTTAGCTCTTCAACTTTGGGCACAATTGAGGAAATTACTTAACCCTTAACGCCGGGGTCCTGAGGACCCCGCGCAAATTCTGAATTTACGTAACTCTTCCGCCTGTAACGGGATTTCATTGTTGTTCCGTGTAAATTCATTTTAGTTGATAAGAAGCACCTGTGAAATGTGGACGCGGTCAATTTCTTCTGTACACCTGGGTAAGCTAGTAACACAGGGTCCTTGGAACCCTGGGGTTCCATTAATGTCATACATTTTAGGTATTCTCAAGTTCATGCTTGACTTTTTTCTTCTTTTCTTCACACACTTTAGCTTATAGAATGAAGGGTCTTTCTAGTGAAATGATCGTTCTTCAGATGAAGAAACTTTTCTCCACCAAAAATATTCCAAAAGAAATTAAGATAGGCATTGGAAGAGTTCTGCAAACAGAGGTATCAAAGGAACGCCATGCTCAAGCACCCGAAACACCCAAATCCAAACGTAAAGCGTGTTCCACCTGCCCATACAGCAAGTACAGAAAAGCAGATATTGTTTGCAGGATGTTCAGCAAAGCAATGCGCAATGAATCTGTACAAAAGGTGTGTAAAGTATGTGGAAGTAGTGAGTGACGTAAGAAATTAATTTGGTGCTTTGTCAGAATTTTCCTGTTAAGTGTTTTATACCATAAGTCATTATTAGAATCAATATAAACACTGGTTTTTTTTCATTTTGTGTCATTATATTAAAAATATTGAATACTGATCCGATTTGACATGGCAACATTACACCTTTGAACATTTACGCAAACAAGAAAATCAGTCATTAATTGGTTTAATAAGTTGAATAATATTTAAAAGTTGTTTATTTATGATATAAACAGTGTGTTGAGCTAAACTAATGTTATTTTTTGCATTTAAATTCGAAATTTAAACTGGGTCCCAGGGACACTGTCGTACCATTTATGATACAAAAAGCGAACCCGTACCATGTAAGGGTTAATTTTACGTTTTTCTTAGTACAGGGACCCTTAATTTGTCTGTTAAGGAATGTTTCCAACATTAGAGCAGTAGTCGTCATTGTTACCATCAAACTCGTTCACTACTGAGATTACTGGCATGGTTGAACTCCGCGACTTGACAATACTGCTGTACAGATTTCTTCGAAGATAGATTTAACAAAAAGAAACAACAGCCAAGCAGCTGAGCATCACAGGAAGCTGTGGTGGTGCTCTAGTAGCAGTGATCACCCCACCCCAGAGCGAACGAGACAAGACACGAGAAACCAAGGCCGGCTGCAAGGCCAGCAGCATCAAGGAAAGCGGATCTTACGTTACAACAGGGGGGGGGGGGGGGGGGGGGGCACTGCTTGGGCGGGAGCACCAGTAATTGACTCCTGTAATCTAATGTTTGGCAACCTTGATTTCCAACTAAACAATAGGCGATGCAGTGTAGGGCTGAATGCATTACCCAAACTCCTACCAGGGTGTTACCTCATAAACAGGTCGTCAACTCCAGTTCTCGACGCTAAATAGAATTGTGCATACCTGGACAAAAAGAGTAGTTCTAATCTACTCTAGCATTACACATGTGTAAAGCAGAATGGGAGTAAAAGTAAAAGTGAATGCTAAGTCAAGTGAACTTTATCATGGTGGTAAATTCTTTCTATAGATGGCTCGCTGCATTTATCATCATGATGTAATTGACGGTTTTATAATCAGCTGTTTTAATCAATCATCATCAATCTGCATTTAGGACTGTCACCCAGTCTTAAATGATTTCAAACAACTTGCAAATTTATCGAACATTGCCTTTGATAAATTGATTCCAATCCTTAATTCATCTTTCAATAAATTAATATTTGCCTCAATTTGTCCTCTTCAATTTCAACTTTATCTTTCCTACTTTTAAAAGCTCTATTTTTAAATATATTTTTAAAGATTGTTTTACGTTGTTGGTAAGAAATGCTGTCCAAGGAATGTGAAGTTTTTCCCTCCAGCACCACATCTCAAATGAGTTGATCTTCTTCATATCTGCAGCTGGCCAGTTCCACGTTTCAGCCCCGTACAGGAAGACAGAGAACACCAGAGTTTGTAGTACCTTGACTGAAATGGGGCGACCGTTACAAAAATGAGATTGTTGAGTCAGGATATTCTTTTTTTTTTTGCTTAACATCGCACCGGCACAGATAGGTCGTACGTCGACGATGGGATAGGAAAGGGCTAGGAGTGGGAAGGAATCGGCCGTGGCCTTAATTAAGGTACAGTCCCAACACTTGCCTGGTGTAAAAATGGGAAGCCACAGAAAACCATCTTCAGTGCTGCTAACAATGGGATTTGAACCCACTATCTCCAGGATGCAAGCTTCCAGGTGGGCACCCCTAACCGCACGGCCAACTTGCCCGATTTTAAAAGCTCCACTCAATATTATTCGTCTACTAATGTCATTCCACGCCATCTCTCCACTGACAGCTCAGAACATACCGCTTAGTTGAGCAGCTTGTCTCCTTACTTCCAAGTCTTCCCAGACCAATGTGTTCAACATTTTCGTGACACTATTTTTTTTTTTTTTCGGAAATCACCCAGAACAAATCGTGCTGTTTTCCTTTAGATCTTTCTCGAATCAAGTAATCCTGCTGTACTTCCGTACAGCGCAAGCATGCTCTGAGATCTTACCAGAAATTGATACGCTCTCTCCTTTACATCCTTACTACTGCCGCTAAATACCCTCATAACCACATGAAGAGATCTGTAGCCATTTTTTACAAGCTCGTTAATGCCATATTACCACGTCAGTACTTACGGTGAACCCCATGAGGTACTTTCACCCCATCAACACAGTAATTAAAACCGAGAGGAACTTTCCTCTTGGAGAAACTTCTCAACCTGACATTTCTTCCCACTTACCATCATACCATTGTCTCCTGTCCATCTCACAATATTGTCGAGGTCTTTTTGTAGTTGTTCGTGATCTTGTAACGTAACAGCCTTGTCTGTGATTACAATTCTTTACTCATAAGATTTCTGAAAATGAAAACCTACAACGTGTTTTCCAGTCATTGACCGGGTCAGGGTGTAATGAATGAAGCATATATAGGCTGTTAGTACGATGGGGTCGCCACTCCCAAAGTGATTTATTAATGACTGATAGATGCTATGAAATGAGAATGGAGAGTGTTGCTGGAATGAAAGATGACAGGGAAAACCGGAGTACCCAGAGAAAAACCTGTCCCGCCTCCGCTTTGTCCAGCACAAATCTCACATGCAGTGACCGGGATTTGAACCACGGTATCCAGCGATGAGAGGCCGACGCGTTGCCGTCTGAGCCACGGAGGCTCTTCATAAGATTTCTATACATAAAAAAACAAAGGTCCAATAATACTCCCTTGCGGCACTCCGCTCTTATTCTTTAAAGGATCAGATAATGCTTCAGCTACTCTAATTCTCTCAATTCTGTTTTTACTAAAAATACATCCATCCATTCAATCACTCTTTTGTCTAGTCCAATTGTCCCCACTTTCGTCAGCAGTCTCTCACGATCTACCCTATCAAAAACCCTAGATAGGTCAATAGCGATACAGTCCATTTGACCTCCTGAATCTAAAGTATTAGCGATATCTTTCTGGAACCCTTTAACCTTTCACTGATAACGTCGATTGGACTTACCACAGTTGCATTTTGTTCTGTTATTAAGAAGTATACTGTTTACTTTGGAGGTGGTGGCGATGGTGAATTATTGCTTACAGGGGAAATACAGCAAACTAACCCCCCCCCCCCCTTAACGAAGTGGTTCGACCTGGGAAGAGTGAAGGTATTTGAAAAAAAAGGAGAAAGGCTACGAAGGGCGTGAAAAGAGACACACTCTAGACCTCGCACACCTTATATTGTGGATGTCGGAAGAGTACAAAGAGATGAACAATGGAGACCATATACGAAAGATAAAAGTAAGGAGACTGTAAAAAAAAAAAGGTTTATTTTATTCAGCACCGACACAGATAGGATTTATGGCGACGATGGGATAGGAAAGGGCTAGGAGAGGGGAGGAAGCGACCGTGGCCTTAATTAAGGCACAGCCCCAGCATTTTCCTGCTGTGAAAATGGGAAACAACGGAAAACTATCTTCAGGGCTGCCGACAGCGGGGTTCGAACCCACTATCTCCCGAATGCAAGCTGACAGCTGCGTGATCCAAACCGCAAAGCCACTTGCTCGGTGAGGAGACAGGCAGAGGTAAGTAAAAGTAACGCTTGTCTCAGCTAAGGACCTTGTGGTTTTCCCAAGTTGGGAGCCACTTGAGTAACGCTGTAAAATATTGAAAAAAGGTTCGGATGTTAAGGAAACGTCATATTTCACTTGAAATATAACTGTGAACGATGGGTTCCTGACCCCGTTTAAAGCAATTTTATGTTACATATAAATAAATGCATATTTCGGCCAATTTAAATTTTTTGGTCATATTTTGAGTATTTTTGTTTAAATTGAGGTGATGTTATTAACAAAATACATATTGTCTGCGTCGATTTTCAAACACAGGATTTCAAAATTCTGTAGTAGATGTGATTTTCTTTTCTTTTCGTGAAAGAGTTAGGTAGCAGGTTTACAAGACATGATTCGGAGAATTGTCTTTCTTTGGCCGATACCTTCATTTTTCGAAGTGTCAGATCATTTCCATTTTTTCTCTCTGATTAGTGTTATATAGAGGATGGTTGCCCAGTTAAAACAATAACCACCGAGCTCGATAGCTGCAGTCGCTTAAGTGCGGCCAGTATCCAGTATTCGGGAAATAGTACGTTCGAACCCCACTGTCGGCATCCCTGAAAATGTTTTTCCGTGGTTTCCCATTTTCACACCAGGCAAATGCTGGGGCTGTACCTTAATTAAGGCCACGGCCGCTTCCTTCTCACTCCTAGCCCTTTCGCATAAAGCAACTAGCAGAAAAACAAAACAAAACAAAACAATAACCACCACCACCACCAAAGATGAGACTGAGACAGGTCAATGAAAGTAACAAATTCATTCTAGCCCACACCAGAAGACATAGTGTACTGTAAACACTACAGTAAGTCTCAACAGCAAAATTTTAACGCACCTACTGTAGCTCTGTCATTTTGCATAATTCAATGTGTCTGCTGTATTGTCGCTTATCACTTTTGAAGGCCGATGACCTAGATGTTAGGCCCCTTTAAACAACAAGCATCATCATTATCATCACTGTTTGGCACGTTTAATGTTAGTAATACCTACCTATCCTAAAAATGCGCAAGTCATATTTTATATTTTAGGGTATATTTAGCTAGTTTAGCTCATATTTAGCTAGTTTTATGGGATGTTTAGCTAGTTTGGGCTAATATTTACTTAGTTTAGGGCATATTTAGCTAGTTTAGCTGAATTTATTTACTTTTAGGACATATTTAGCTAGCTTTAGAGCACATTTAGCTAGTTTAGCTCATATTTAGCTAGTTTTATGGAATGTTTAGCTAGTTTGGGCTAATATTTACTTAGTTTAGGGCATATTTAGCTAGTTTAGCTCAATTTATTTACTTTTAGGACATATTTAGCTAGCTTTAGGGCACATTTAGCTAGTTTAGCTCATATTAAGTTAGTTTTAGGACATATTTGGCTAGTTTTAGCTCATATTTAGCTAGTTTTAGGGCGCAGTTAGCTCGTTTAGCTCACATTTAGCTAGTTTAGGTAATATTAAGCTAGTTTTTCAGGACACAGTGAGCTAGTTTAAGGTCACATTTAGCTCATTTTAAGGCACATTTAACTAGTTATAGATCATATTTAGCTAGTTTCACGGCATATTTAGCCAGTCTGGGGATGTTTAGCTAGTTTTAGCTCATATTTGGCTAGTTTTAGGGTAGATTTAGCTAGTTTAACTCATATTCAGCTAGTTTTAGGACATAATTGGTTGGTTTAGGGCATATTTAGCTAGTTTTATCTCATATTTAGCTAGTTTAGGGCATATTTGCTTGCTTATTTTGTACTTCTTTAGGCCATAAACTTCCGAACCCTAGTGATAACACTCGTATAATGCTGACTGACCTCAGTGACATAGTCTGTCAGACGTTCCTCTTCTGTTTCCATAATAGTGAGTTCGAATCGAGCATACTTCAGTGACGTTTAAGGAGGTATAAATGGAATACCTCCGTGTTATTGGTTTCGACATGTTAAGAAAAGTCCTACAGACAAAATTCCAACACATTGATATCTTTTGAAATCGTAAACAGTTAGAAGGGATGTTAAAATATTTTGTGCAGGAACTTTTCAGGGCGCTTGCTTTACCTACACATCGTCTCTGTGTTCACTCTTACGGTTTATAGAAGCGAGACATTCACCATACCTCATACACTGTCATCTTCAATTGGACAGGCTCTCTCCTCATCAATCGAAGTTCATCTACATTCGTTTCTTCTCAGCTCCCCACAAGCTCGTTTCTCCTTCCAGCTTCATCAGAAGTGTGTACATCAACACGCATTGAGAGGCCATTTTGTCAGATCTTCAGTCTTGATGTGGAAAGTGGGATTGATGAAGAAAGGCTCTTTCTATTTGAAGAAAACAGACTATAAAGGTCAGAAGATTTTCCTTTCCCTTTTTCCGTATTATCTTCTGACAGATACAAGTTTAACGCTTTAAGTATCTCGGCAGCGTACTTGATCACAGCTGGAGCAATGATGTTGAAATTAGGTCCCGGACTGAACAGGCGAGGATTGCATTCAAGAGAATGAGCTAACTTCTCTGTAACAGAGACGTTAAGTTCAGTCTCCGTCTCCACTTACTTCGGTGTTATGTATTTTCTGTCTTACTTTATGTTGCCGAGACTTGGACCCTAATTGAGAACACCACCAAAAATCTTCGCTCCATTGAGATGTGGTGCTACCGATGCCTGCCTGCTCAGAATATCATGGGTTGACAGAATACCTAACACTGAAGTACTCCAACACCTGAACAAAGAGCTAGAGGGCCATGCACAACATCAACAAGAAGAAACTTGAGTAATTTGGCCATATCATTCGAAATGATAAATATAGACTCCTTCGGCTTATCTTAAAGGTAAAATTGAAGGAAGGAGAAGTAAGGGAAGAAGGAGAATACCTTGGCTACGGAATCTACGAGAATGGTATGGGCCCAGTACTCAATAATCACCACCACCATCACCACCACCGTACTCTTTTCCGAGTTGGTGAGAACAAGAACCAGATCGCCCTGATGACAGCCGACATCCAATGAGGGTATGTTACGAGAAGTAGAAGAAGAAGATACATGGAAAGAAAAAAAAATAAGGCGCTTTTAGCGTTTAGGTTGAACGCGTATATCGGCGAGAGTATTCAACTTACGATTGGCAGATAAAAGAGGAGACTTCCTGTTCAAAAAATTAAAAAAGTCTGAAACTTAGTTTTTTTAAAAATAGCGCTTCCAAGTAGTAGCCTCCGTGGCTCAGGTGGCAGTGCGTCGGCGTCTCACTGCTGGGTTTCGTGGTTCAAATCCCGGTCATTCCATATGAGATTTGTGCTGGACAACGCGGAGGCGGGACAGGCTTTCCTCCGGGTACTCCGGTTTTCCCTGCCATCTTTCATTCCACCAACACTCTCCAGTATAATTTCATTTCATCTGTCAATCATTAATCATTGCCCCAGAGGAGTGCGACAGGCTTCGGCAGCCGGCACAATTCCTATCCTCGCCGCTAGATGGGGGCTTCATTCATTCCATTCTTGACCCGTTCGAATGACTGGAAACAGGCTGTGGATTTTCATTTTTTTCACAAGGACTCTATTCTGAAACAGGTTAACTGTACAGACACGTCCATGTAAATAGAAGGTAAGGCTAAAGAAGGTGGACAAAGATGAAAGTATTTCAAGTTTTTTTAAACGCAGGTGATGGGAAGAATTGCAGTGTTATCTGATACACTTGTGAAAGAAAGATGAAAGCAAAATGTATCCTGGAGAAGAAAGCTTCAGCTATAGCATTACAGTGCAAATAAGGTCACCAGGGATTAACAGCAGACGTGGGGAACATCCGTTATTGTATCTTTGGGAATAATGCTAAAGGATGTTTATGAAGTAATGCTCCTTAAACCACCAACCACTATCAAAAGCTAATAAACCGAGCTCGATAGCTGCAGTCGCTTAAATGCGGCCAGTATTCGGGAGATAGTAGGTTCGAACCCCACTGTCGGCAGCCCTGAAAATGGTTTTCCGTGGTTTCCCATTTTCACACCAGGCAAATGCTGGCGCTATACCTTAATTAAGGCCACGGCCGCTTCCTTAACTTTCCTAGCCCTTTCCCATCCCATCGTCGCCATAAGACCTATCTGTGTCGGTGCGACGTAAAGCAACTAACAAAAAGCTAATAAACTCCTTGGATCTTCATCACTAGCACTCAGAGATTCAAGAATGAATGAATGAATGCATCAATCAATCAATCAATCAATCAATCAATCAATCAATCAATCAATCAATGATGTGAAAAGTGGTGGCAAAAGGGGCTCTGGTTAAGACGCAGCAGGTCGTTATGCTACTTAGGTTCCAGAATGGGTAAAAAAAAAAAAAGTAAATAAATAATCTTATACCAGTTGTATAGTATCATTTGGAGTAATTCCACATACTGTATATCAGTTGACTATATTTGTAAGTAGTACAGGAGATATTATAAGTAGAATTTTGTAAACAATATACATTTATTAAGGATGAGCTGTGTGTTTAATAGAAAAAATTGTTAGCGTAAATTGTATTATAGGAAAATTTTCTTCTCTTGTTAATTTAATATTTAGTGCTTGACAATAATGTATTTTAGTGTACCATTTGCCACCGAGGTAGACACCTCATTTGCAAATAAGGAGATTTTGATTTTGATTTGATTTGATTTTAGGGCTGTTGCCATGTGACACACTCCCAATCGTTTGTTTACTCAGCTTTCTCTTAAATGATATCAAAAGAAGTTGGAACTTTGTCTTCATATTATGATCCTTCCTACTTTTAAAAGTTCTACTCAAGTTTATTCGTCTCCTAATGTCATTCTACGCCAATTCTCCACCGACAGCTCGGAACATACTGCTTAGTATTTCCGTAACACTACTCTTTTGCCGTGTGTGCAGATAAATAATGGTGGAGGTGTCCTTATACTGTAATAATAATAATAATAATAATAATAATAATAATAATAATAATAATAATAATAATTCGCCTATGTGGTGTAGTGGTTAGTGTGATTAGCTGCCACCCCCAGAGATCCGGATTCGATTCCCGGCTCTGCTACGAAATTTGAAAAGTGGTACGAGGGCTGAAAGGGGGTCCACTCACCCTCACGAGGTCAACTGAGTAGAAGGGGTTCGATTCCCACATCAACCATCCTCGAAGTATTTTTCCGTGGTTTCCCACTTCTTCTTCAGGCAAATGCCGGGATAGTACCTAACTTCCTTCCTTCCCTCTTCCTTGCCTATCTCTTACGATCAACTTATCCACAACAAGGCCTCTGTTCAGCATAGCAGGTGAGGCCGCCTGGACGAGGTACTGGTCCTCCTTCCCAGTTGTATCTCCGATCAAAATCTCACGCTCCAGGACACTGCCTTTGAGGCGATAGAGGTGGGATCCCTCGCTGAGTCCGAGAAAAAAGCAACCCTGGAGGGTAAACAGATTACATGTTTGTTTTGTCCAACCCTTGTCCCGTTTCCCCACGGGGTCGGATATGAGGTGAGATGAATCTGTCGTGGCGGGTTTTTATGAATGGATGACCTTCCGGACGTCAACCTCATCGGAGGAGATAATGAGCTGAAATGAATGACGTGGTATATCATAGTAGGAAGGGAGAGGGCGAAGCCCGGTGTCGGCACATACTGAAGCCTACTCCTGTCGAATAACACCAAGGTGTCTTCTCAAGGCTTAACATCCCCATCCGACGGACGAATCACCATCAACAGCTTCATATGCCCTCACTCCATATGAGCGGAGAGGACTGGAAATTAATCCAGGCTTTTGGCACGCAATCTATTGAATATAAATTGTATACCATCACTTCCCCTACCCTGCCGACCAACATTCTGATGGTGACATTTTTTTGGACCAACTGGATTCGAACCGGCTAACCACGATGTCAGACCATTTAGAATTCAACGCCTTAACGATCATGGCCACCAGGCGGGCTGGAAAACGGATTAAATAATAATTTATTATTATATTGATTATACATCAATAACACACGAATTTCATTCAACGCACATTCACAAGACAATATTTCACATTTTTCAGGATTCCTCTTAGTAAATAATTCAGAATAATCTTTAATCAGCAATAAACTGGACTTTAAAGCCTCCGTGGCTCAGGCGGCAGAGTGCCGTCCTCTCACCACTGGATACTGTGGTTCAAATCCCGGTCACTCCATGTGAGATTTGTGCTGGTCAAAGTGGAGGCAGGACAGGTTTTTCTCCGGGTACTCCGGTTTTCTCTGTCATCTTTCATTCCAGAAACACTCTCCATTAACATTTCATTTCATCTGTCAGTCATTTATCATTGCCCCAGAGGAGTGCTACAGGTTTCGGCAGCCGGCACATCTCCTATTCTCGCCGTTAGATGGGGGCTTCATTCATTCCATTCCTGACCCGGTCGAATGACTGGAAACAGCCTGTGGATTTTTTTTTTTTTGCAAACTGGAGTTTACTTTTATTCGGGTTCAGATAGTAAAAAACTTAGATCAATAAATACAGATGAATAGTATACCTTGTAATAATTAATAAATAAAACAAACACAAAACTTAGTTTTGTTCCCATTATTTTGATTGCACAGTTCTTTGAACATGTGGTTTTATACCGAAGAAAATACAAATTGTAAGACCTCTCCTTAAATTGTCGTCATTGAAGTTTTCTCGACATTTCAACTCCTCTCAAGAAATGGCAGTGTATCGAACTTTTATCCGCCGGTAGTTCCTTCACAGGCCAGAATTAACGACACGCTGTTGTCGTGTTTAAACACTCTTGAATGCTACAGACGTCGTGGGAATCGAAAATCTTAATTTAGGAAAAAAAAAGCAAAGCAAAGCAAAGTCACCTCCGTACAGGCCATGAAGGCCCTTGGAGGAGTGGAAGGTAAAGGCTTTCCACTATCCGTAACCTCGGCACTTGATGGGGTAGAGTGGTTAGCTGTACGCCCGGCCGCCTTTGCCCCCAGGAATTAACCTAGTACTCATTTTTGGTATAGGCTGAGTGAACCTCAGGGCCATACGCACCTCTGGAAGTGGAAATCTCGTTTCTTAAATTGTACGACTTCCTGACGGGGATTCGAACCCACGTCCTTCCGGGCGAACCGAGCATGCCTTTACCGCCTCGGCCAGGCAGCCTTAATTTAGGAACACGAGGGCAATTTTCTTTTGCCTAAATTACAGGGTTAATCTACGCGGATAATGAAAGGTTTTCTAGTGAACGAAATATTGCTGGCAGCTACAGCAATATAACAAGAAAAAGAAGACTTCTTGTACATTGTGTATTAGTTACAAGATGCTGATATCCGCTCCACATACAGTAGACAAGCGTGAAGCAGTATTCAGAGCAAGTCGAACGAAGCAAGTTTTCGTCAAAACAGGTCTTCGCAAACTAATATACCGTAGGCACTGTATTAATTAATGGGCACCAGCAAGGGAAAGTATAACAGGTTTAAAACTTTTTATAACATTTTAAGGAATTACATAATATTTCGCATGTTTTAGTAACTAGGAACTTAACTGCAATTAAACTTGACAACGTAAGAGCTATAACGAAGAAGGTCTTACATTGGAATCTCGGTGGGTGATGTATTATTATTATTATTATTATTATTATTATTATTATTATTATTATTATTATTATTATTATTATTATTATTATTATTATTATTATTATTATTATTATTATTATAATTATTATTATTATTATTCTTTCTTGATCTGTTTACCCTCCAGGGTCGGTTTTTCCCTCTGACTCAGCGAGGGATCCCACCTCTACCGCCTCAAGGGTAGTGTCCTGGAGCTTCAGACTCTGGGTCGGGGGATACAACTGGGGAGGATGACCAGTACCTCGCCCAGGCGGCCTCACCTGCTATGCTGAACAGAGGCCATGGTGTGGGATGGGAAGAGTGGAAGGGATAGACAAGAAAGAGGGAAGGAAGTGGTGTGGCCTGAAGTTAGGTACCATCCCGGCATTTGCCTGGAGAAGTGGGAAACCACGGAAAAATACTTCGAGGATGGCTGAGGTGGGAATCGAACCCACCTCTACTCAGTTGACCTCCCGAGGCTGAGTGGACCCCGTCCCAGCCCTCGTACTACTTTTCAAATTTCGTGGCACAGCCGGAAATCGAACGCGGGCCTCAGGGGGTGGCAACTAATCACACTAACCACTACACCACAGAGGTGGACTATTATTATTATTATTATTATTATTATTATTATTATTATTATTATTATTATTATTATTATTATTATTCACTGATCGGCCAAGTAGGGACCACGGTAAGTTCCATTATACATTCTGGCGTTTTTTCAGTTTTCGATTGATTCAGTAGATTTTCATTACCTCGGCAGTCATCCGACCACTTTGCACCAGTTGTCCACTTCACATCCCGGAAAGTCCCAAAAGTCACAATGCTTGTTCTGTAAAGGTCTCGTTTGTGCGCGTTATCTGGTCGTAGGCCCATCTGCTCGAGTTCTTTCTTCAGGTTAACGTACCAGGAAATTGTTGTTCCTGGTTCTGAGGCAAAATTATTAGAAATACGCTTTGTTCATCTCAAGTCGTCCATCTGTCGTAGGTGGCCGCAGAAGCTAGCCCTGTGTTTGCGCATTATGTCCGTGATCTTCTTTATCTTAGAGTAGATTTCTTGCCTGGATTTTATATGTAGATTCCGTTTTTGCAGTTTGGGCCAAGAATCTTTCTCTTTTTTTCTTTCTTTTTTTAACTAAGCGAGTGCACACTTCTGACATTTCTGACGCACGGAGAGATACCGTTTTGACGACAGTGTTATAATGGTACATTTTGGTATTTATAAAAAAGCACCTTTTGTTATGTTTCGGGTGGTTTCGAAAGCTGCCTTCATTTTCCTTGCTGAGGTCGCTAACGCTTCTGTGTCTAGTCCGTTTGATTGAATCCATTCATCAATATATTTAAAGTTACACACGCGTTTATTGTTCCATATTTTGTGTTCAGTTGGGTCGTATTGTCTTTGATGTTTGACATTACTTCCACCTTTTCAAAGGAAATTTGCAAGTCTGTTTGTTCTACTACCTCTTTCAGCACATTAACTTTTCTATCGCATTATTATTATTATTATTATTATTATTATTATTATTATTATTATTATTATTATTATTATTTCCGGCTCCATAGCTAAATGGTTAGCGTACTGGTCTTTGGTCACCCGTTCGATTCCCGGCAAGGTCAGGAATTTTCACCATAACTGGTTAATTCCGCTGGCACGCGAGCTGGGTGTATGTGTCGTCTTCATCATCATTTCATCTTCATCACGACGCGCAGGTGGCATACGGACGTCAAATCAAAAATCTGCATCTGGCAAGCCGAACTTGTCCTCGGACATTCCCAGCACTAAAATCCATACGCCATTTCAGTTCATTATTATTATTATTATTATTACCGAGCAAGGCCATGCGGTTAGCAGCGCGCAGCTGTGAGCTTGCATTCGGGAGATAGTGGGTTCGAAATCTACTGTCGACAGCCGCGAATGTGGTTTTTCGACACCAGGTTAATACTGGGGCTGCACCTTAATTAAGGCCACGGCCCCTTCCCTCCCACTCCTAGCCTCTTCCTGTCCCATCATCGTCGGTAAACGTAAAGCCAATTATTATTATTATTATTATTATTATTATTATTATTATTATTATTATTATTATTATTATTATTATTATTATTATTATTATTATTATTATTATTATTATTATTATTATTAATTCCTTACACCCAACTAAGTAGTGAATTTGAACTTATTTATCACAATATTTTCCTTTTATTCCCAGTTTCTCTTCATTCATCGCCTTAGGGTGGGGTTGGTGTCCACGGGTTCCCTAGCTTAGTCCGGCATTGTTTCCATTAAGTAGTGTCAGGCTTCTCACTTTCATCTATGCTATATTACAACCATAGTATACACGCATCTTCATTATAGATTGGCATGCCTTTCAACGTTCAGTCTGCAAGCCTATGTGAATTAACTAAACACCTCCACAATCCTCTATTTGCAACTAGGTCTTTGACCTCGTTTAGTTCCATACCACTTATCTTTAAATCATTGGAAACTAAATCTTGGTCTCCCTCTACTACTCTTACCCTCCATAACTGATCCCATTATTCTTCTAGGTAACCTATCCTCCTCCATTCGCTTCACATCTCCCCACCACTAAGCCGGTTTATGCATACAGCTTCATCAATCGAGTTAATTCTTAACTTAGCCTTTATCTCCTCATTCCGAGTACCCTCATGCCATTGTTCCCGCTTGTTTATACCAGCGATCATTCTCTCTGCTGTACTTTCATCTCTCTTTCGTCTAACATGTGATTAAGATACCCTGAGTCCACAGCAAAGTTGGTCTGAAAACAGACGGCTGTAAAGATAGTTTCGTCCAGGAGCTGTGCTCGCAACTGCGAACTCACTGCATTAGTTCTGCTGAACCTTGATTCAATCTCACATTATTTATTTATTTATTTATTTATTTATTTATTTATTTATTTATTTATTTATTTATTTATTTATTTATTTCTTCGTTATGCCCAATCAAAAGCGCGTTTGAACTTGCTCGTTCGACTGATGGTTTTGGCCTCTTTATCCTCCCAAAATCTCTTCATGAATGCACTATGTTGCATCTTGCGTTCTGTGGACCACTTGCTACCAGTTTTATTTATAGATGTCTCCACGAATTCGTGCTTGGCTACTATTGTGCTAAAACCTCCACGATCTTCTGTGATATCGCCCGTGATGTTCATGTTTTCTAGCCAGTTTATTTTCACCTTCTTTGAGTTGATTACTTTAAATAATCTTTTGGTGAACCTGTCGCTGTCCATTCTATAGATACGGCCATAGAATTTCAGGCGTCTCTTGCGTATGGAATCAGTGAATCTGCCAGTTAATGAGTAGGAGGTCCGCTGTTCTGCTCTTAATCCACATTCCATTTTCTCTGGTGGGACCATAAATTTTCCGGAGAATTTTCTTTTCTTGTTTTTTCTTTCAATATCTATAACTTTTAGAGTGACCTCCAAGGGATACGGTTTCTGAGGCGTATAAAGCTTCCGGCAAAACAACTGTCTTGTAATGTCGTAATTGTGCATTACGCGATATGACTCGCTTGTTGTAGTGTTTCCACGTTAGTCTGAACGCCTTATGGTGGTTGTGGTGGTGATTATTGTTTTAAGAGAAAGTACAACTAGGCAACCATCCTCTATATAGCACTAATTAAAGGGAGAAAATGGAAGGAATCCGACACTTCGAAAAATGAAGATATAGGCCAAAAGGAAGACAAGGGCCACGAAGGACGTGAAAATGAAAGACTACCTAGCCCTCGCAAACCTAATAGCGTCGAGGTCGGAAAAGAACAAGTTTTAAGCAAGAGACGTCGGATGGGCTAGATGAAAGTGAGGAGCCTGGCACAAGTAAGTTTAAGCAATGCAAGGACTCAGCTAAGGGCCCCGTGGTCGTCTAGCCACGCTCCGAATTTCAGAGCCCCTGGGGCCTCTTACGACAGCCAGAGGATACAGTACCGTGCGTGTTATTCTACCCCCCCCCCCGCCCCCTAATCCACAGGGAGTTTAAAGGCTTTCTATGTTTGCCCAACTGTCTAGTCCCGAAGGAGTATGATTTCTCCAAGGTATTTGAAGGAGGACACCTGTGAAATTGTGCCGTTTTCCATCTCTAGCGGAATTTTTCTTTTTGCTATATTGATGTCAATTTTCCATGAACTGGGTTTTCTCGCACGATATCTGGAGGCCTGCCTTTCACGTTATATTTTGTAACCTCTCGTGGCGTATCTGGTTTCATCTCTGGTCTTAGTAATGATTGCTAGGTCATCAGCAAAGTACGCTTAACTCGTACTTGTTATAAGAACTGACGACAATTTAATTTATCTTCTGTTTCGCTTTTCAGCTGTTTCTAATGTTAACGTTTCTTTCCCAGAAGGCTCTGGCTATGTACAACACGTAACTACAATCACTAAGACCGCAAGAAGTAGACAGGATTACAGCCGGCCACTCAAGCGTGTCGATCTACTTCCAGCAACAAGATCCTACCGCAGCGGATGTACCCAGGAGCACCGCCCAAGGCAACGTGTTGATGTAAGGGATAACAAAAGATGTTGAAAGTAAGTGGAGAAATATCGATTAATAAAGACAAGTTCGGATTAGAGTCTCGAAGGCGACAAGTGCTTCGTTTTACGCAGGTTTAGATACACTGTCTTTCGGAGAAACTTTCAGGAGGATATTTGTCTTACAAGATCTAGAGACATAGAACTGGCGTTTTGAAGTGTAAGACGAAACTTTAGAAGTGGTGCAGAATGCGAATATCAATCAATCAATCAATCAATCAATCAATCAATCAATCAATCAATCAATCAATCAATCAATCAATCAATCAATCAATCAATGATCTGAAATTAGGGCCGTCGCCCAGGTACAGATTTCCTACTATTTGTTTACCTAAACTTTTCATAAATACTTTCAAATAACTTTTCATCGAACATGTCCCTTGATAAATTATTCCAATCCCTTAATCTCGTCCTATTAATGAATATTTGGCCAAATTTGTCCTCTGAAATTTCAACTTTATATTATGATCTTTCCTACTTGTAAAAACTCTACTCAAGCTTATTCGACTACTAATTTCATTCTACGTCATCTCTCCATTGACAGCTCGGAACATGCCGCTTAGTCGTGCAGCTCA
Source organism: Anabrus simplex (assembly GCF_040414725.1). NCBI lineage: Eukaryota > Metazoa > Arthropoda > Insecta > Orthoptera > Tettigoniidae > Anabrus > Anabrus simplex. The sequence goes on along the minus strand of NC_090279.1, from coordinate 161,943,435 downwards.
TCTCCTTACTACCAAGTCTTCCCAGCCCAAAGTTTGCAACATTTTCGTAGCACTACTCCTTGGTCGGAAATTGCCCTCTGTGGATCAGTGGTAGAGTGTCGGTCTCCGAATCCCAAGATAGCGGGTTCAAACCTGGCAGAGGTGTCCATTCGACACTCCATGTCGTACAATGTCGGAATGTAAAAGATCTTTGGTGACACATTTGATGTTTACCCGACAAAATTCATTAAATCTCAGCCATAAAGAGAGTTCCGATTTACACGGTCTGCCATCTAGTGGGGCTAGAGTAAAACAGAGCGTCGAAATTGACGAGCAGACAGCGTCAAATTGAAATGTCTGCACACGGTAGCTGAGGCATACGAGTATTATCATTATTACCCAGAACAAATCGAGCAGCTTTCCTTTCGATCTTTTACACTTCTCGCGTCAAATAATTCTGGCGAGGGTCTCATACACTGGAACCCACGAACCTAATACGATGGCGTAGCAGGGGTAGAAGTGATACGGGTCTGGGCCTTGCCTGTGATTAGTACCACTGTATGAGCGACACCGTAGGTCTCAGTTGCTGCCCGTTATTAGTACCCACTATGTGAGGAACACCATGGTGTGAGTAGTCCCACAATGTGTTGGACACTGTAAGTATACGTTACTTTTCATTGATACCGCTATATGAGAAATACCACGGTTCTTACTTTCCTAGCGATATGAGGGGCCAATGACCTAGATTTTGGACCCCTTTAGACAACAAGCATCATCGATTCAGGATTGTGCTTTGGAAGCAGCCCCTTGATCAGTATATACTATTGTTTTAAGATAATTTCGGGAAAGGAGGGGCGTTGTGGGCCAAATCCACTAATCGTTCTAAGTTCATAATCATTTTTCATCGTCTCTTTTCTTAAAATTCCAGTCAGTGGATTGATTTTAGATTTTTTTTAGTAATGGCTTTACGTCGCACCGACACAGATAGGTCTTATGGCGACGATGGGATAGGAAAGGCCTAGGAGTTGGAAGGAAGCGGCCGTGGCCTTAATTAACGTACAGCCCCAACATTTGCCAGGTGTGAACATGGGAAACCACGGAAAGCCATCTTCAGGGCCGCCGACAGTGTGATTAGAACCCACTATCTCCCGGATACAAGCTCACAGCGGCGCGCCCCTAACCGCACGGCCAACTCGCCTGGTAAGAATTATTTTTAACTTCCAATACTGTGAGCTGGATCCACTGATTATTTCAAATTCATATTCATCCATTCATTCTTCATCATCACGTTTTGACTTCTGGTCAGTGGATGAGTTTTGGACTTCTAAATTGGCATTACATTTCGTGCCATTAAGGGCCGATTACCTAGATGTTAGGCCTCTTTAAATAACAAGCATCATCACCATCATACACTGGAACCATACTCCAGTTGGGGTCTTACTGGAGACTTATATGCTCTCTCCTTTACATGTGAAGAGATCTTTAACTTTACTTTACAATCTCATTAATGCCGTTAACCCAATGAAGATCGATTCCTTATCTTCTGATCTGCCATGGGCTCAGAGGACGTAAGAGAAATCAAGACGTCTTGGAGGCAAATGTAAAGGCTGTTTCGACGGCTGAAGTGTGGAAATACTGTGCTTGATCTGGACACGTAAAACTAATAAACAAAGATACTACAGCAGTCACTGCCTTTCAGTCAACTCTTATGACAGGCAGGGGAGTGTTTGAGTGACGCAACCTGAGTTTTACCTCTTGCCTTTCAGTCAACTCTTATGACAGGCAGGGAAGTGTTTGAGTGACGCAACCTGAGTTTTACCTCTTGCCTTTCAGTCAACTCTTATGACAGGCAGGGAAGTGTTTGATTGACGCAACCTGAGTTTTACCTCTTGCCTTGCAGTCAACTCTTATGACAGGCAGTGGGGTGTTTGAGTGACGCAACCTGAGTTTTACCTCTTGCCTTTCAGTCAACTCTTATGACAGGCAGGGGAGTGTTTAAGACGCAATCTCAGTTTTACCTCTTGGCTTTCAGTCAACTCTTATGACAGGCAGGGGATTGTTTGAGTGACGCAACCTGAATTTTACCTCTTGCCTTTCAGTCAACTTTTATGACAAGCAGGGGAGTGTTTAAGTGACGCAATCTGAGTTTTACCTCTTGCCTTTCATTCAACTCTTATGACAGGCAGGGGAGTGTTTGAGTGATGCAACCTGAATTTTACCTCTTGCCTTTCAGTCAACTCTTATGACAGGCAGGGGAGTGTTTGAGTGACGCAATCTGAGCTTTACCTTCTGAAGGAAAATCGCTATAGAGCTTCTGAGATTGGTAATACATCAGCTATTTGATAAATACATCTTGACGGTAAACAGAATGGTAGGTCAAATACTGTATATTGCGAGGTGCCCTATTTTGCAGAACCTCTAACCGATTTAATTTCTTTTTTGGTGCAAAGTCCCCATATTTTGTTCACGTAGCATAATTGTGTGTGTATTAAATAATAATAATAATAATAATAATAATAATAATAATAATAATAATAATAATAATAATAATAATAATAATAATAATAATAATAATAATAATAATAATAATAATAATAATGGTCCACCTCTGTGATGTAGTGGTTAGTGTGATTAGCTGCCAGCCCCTGAGGCTTGGGTTTGATTCCAGGCTCTGCTACAAAATTTGAAAAGTGGTACGAGGACTGGAACTGCGTCCACTCAGCCTCGGATGATCACCTGAATAGAGAGGGTTTCAATTCCCACCTAAGCCATCCTCGAAGTGGTTTCCTTCCCCCTTCCTTGTCTATCCCTTCCAATCTTCCCATCCTCCCTCCCCACACAAGGCCGCTGTTCAGTATAGCAGGCGGGGCCGCCTGGGCGAGGTACTGGTCCTCTACCACAGTTGTGTCCGCGACAAAATATCTCACGTTCCAGGACACTGCCCTTGAGGTGGAAGAGGTGAGATCCCTCGCTCAGTCCCAGAGAAAAGCCAACTCTGGAGGGTGGACGGATTAAAAAAGAAAGTTAATAATAATAATAATAATAATAATAATAATAATAATAATAATAATAATAATAATAATAATATATGTCGGGTATTCAGCCCGAAGGCTGGTTTGATCCTCCACAGCTCCATCAACAGCTGTCATAGATAGCCTAGGCGTCACTGAAGAGGCATACTAGGGAAATGAGGAGTGAGGTAGTTTCCCGTTACTTTCCTGACCGTGCCAGAAGTTGCTATTACATATCAGTCTGTCAAGCCTACTGAAATGCATGCACCAATTGACCCTATGAGCGATATTTTCACACCATTCATAACAGGGACTGGCTGCATAAGGAATGGTGTTACTAGCATCACTCATACCTCAGTCACTTTCAAAGCCAAGGATGAGACTGAGACGGGTTCAATGAGAGTAACAAATTTATTCTAGCCCATACCAGAAGACATAGTGCACTGTAAACACTACATCTCGTCAGTAAAGGAATAATAATAATAATAATAATAATAATAATAATAATAATAATAATAATAATAATAATAATAATAATAATAATAATGCGGACACTTGGCAACAGTTCCCTGACAAGATCATTTCGAGAGCTAAAGAGACGATTCCATTGAGAATACGGAATACACAGGGTGGGACTCTGCATGTGAAGAAGCACTGGAAAAGCGAAAGAGAGCTTTTTAAAAATATAACTGTAAAAAGTCACTCGAGACTCAACAACACTATCTTCAGACAAGGAAGGATGTGTCAAAAGTAATCAGACAAACGAAGAGGAGATACATGAATAATAATTTCTTTTGTTGTTAGTGGCTTTACGTCGCACCGACACAGATAGGTCTTATGGCGACGATAGGATAAGAAAGGCCTAGGAGTTGGAAGGAAGCGGCTGTGGCCTTAATTAAAGTACAGCCCCAGCATTTGCCTGGTGTGGAAGTGGGAAACCACGGAAAACCATCTTCAGGGCTACCGACAGTGGGATTCGAACCCACTATCTCCCGGATGCAAGCTCACAGCCACGCGCCCCTAACCGCACGGCTAACTAGCCCTGTATAATAATAATAATAATAATGGTTTTACGTTCCACTAACTACTTTTACGGTTTTTGCAGACGCCGAGGTGACAGATTTCTTTCCTTCAGAAGTTCTTTTACTTGCGTAAATCTATCGGTACGAGGCTGACGTATTTGAGCACCTTCAGATACTACCCGCCAAATTCGGCTGGGAAAGCTAACACTATATTGTCTGAGTTACTTGACCCGCCTGAGAGAATGTTTGTACTATAAACTATGTGAATTTATTGTTCATACTGGAATGTTTATTTGTAATTATCTGGGACTAAATGATATATAGGTTAAGTGAAGTTAAGTGGGAGGCTATTAAAGAAGAGACCTGGAATATCCGAGAGTGGGGATTTAATAATATTCCATTTCTCGTTAGTATTAAAATATGATCCTGTTACAGTGCTTCATCTTACTTTAAGAGGATCCTGGTATTGTCACTTAAAGAAAATAAAAAGAACAAAAAGAAAAGATAAAAAGAAGCATTAGAGTCTACCATGCGTGACATTCTTGTAGTGAAACACAGACGAGAAACGAAGACATCTAAAGTCAGAGAAACTTGGTACAGTTACACAAGAAGCCGTATAGTGCGATAGCCATGTTTCTAGTAGACGATCTCATGTTTCTTGAAGACCCGGAGCACTCCGTGCGATTCCTTATCCGCATCACGACAAAAGATTATGAATCAAAATAAAAATGGGTGCATCTGAAGGAACACTTTATTTTTAAATCCGTTTGCCCTTCAGGGTTGGTTTTCCCTCGAACTCGGCGAGGCGACAGTGGCCTGGTGCGTGAGACTTTGGGTCGGGTTATACAACTGGGAACAGAACCAGTACCTAGCCCAGGCAGCATCGCCTGCAATGCTGAACAGGGTCTTTGTGGGAGGATGGGAAGATTGGACGGGATAGACAAGGAAGAGGGAAGGAAGCGGCCGTGGCCTTAAGTTAGGTAACATCCCGGCATTTGCCTGGAGGAGGAGTGGAAAACCACGGAAAACCACTTCGAGCATGGCTGAGGTGGTGGGAATTCAACCCCTTCTACTCAGTTGACCTCCCGAGGCTGAGTGTACCCAGTTCCAGCCCTGGCACCACTTTTCAAATGTCGTAGCAGAGCCGGGAATCGAACCCGGGCCTCCGGGGATGGCAGCTAATCACATTATCCACTACACCACAGAGCGGACTAATTTTGTAATAAATAGTAGTATTGGTCTAGGGGAAACGAATGCTGAACAAATATTTCATACATACGGTACACATAAACAAAGTCGGCAAAACTTTACGAAGCTCTCACCAGTATGTATGTGTGTGTATGTTTAGTCCTCAGCCCGTAGGCTGGTTGGATCCTCAACAGTTTCGCCATAAGCTGTCATAGATGGCCTAGGCATCACTGAAGAGGCGTACTAGGGAAATGAGGTGTGAGGTAGTTTCCCGTTGCTTTCCTCACCGAGCCAGAAGTTGCTATTACATATCAGTCTGCCAAGCCCACTGAAATGCATGCACCAACTGACCCTATGAGCAATATTTTCACACCATTCATAGCAGGGACTGGCTGCAGAAGGAATGGCATTACTAGCATCACTCATACCTCAGTCGCTTTCATTTTGTCAAAGCCAAGGATAAAGCTGAGACAGATCAATGAAAGTAACAAAATTGCTCTAGCCCGTACCAGAAGACATAGTGCACTGTAAACACTAGGTCCCACCAGCAAAGGCACTCACCAGTATGAATAACATATTAATTACGGGCGAACGGCCACACCATGTGGAATACACCGGTTCTTGTCCGATTACCGCAGTTAAAGAACACTGGGCGTTGTCGATACTTGGATGGATGACCGCCTGGGAACACCAGGTGCCGTTGGCTCAATTCCATTTGTGGGCCGATGACTTAGGTGTTAGGCCCCTTTAAACAACAAGCATCATCATCATTAATAATGGCTGGAGCCAATAGGCTCTGCCATAGGCTGAAAATTTGCCCAATGTAACGTTACTGTCATAATTCAACCCAAATTGGCTGGGAATCGAAGGCGGCTTCTCCAGGCCGAAAGCTGCCAAGGAGCTAGATTCCCTGGCAACTTTATTGAGGCATTAAAACTCACTGATTTAGATTCCAGCAGTCGCACGGACCAGTGCACAAAGAATTACGGCATTCCTTACGACAGTGTAACGCGCTTAAAGTTGTTATGTAAAATGTTGGTAATCGGAGCGAAAGAGAACTTCCAGAAGTCTTATGTTGGTAAACGCTGAATTAGGCGAATAGTTAATGAGTTGAAACGGAGATTTAACGAATGTTCCGTCAAGGAATAATGAGTTTACCACATTAATGCGTCACTTACTTTCACGGTGCCTTAGAGTTCCTTTGAAGCATTTCACGGGGGCTCGGGAAATAAACAAGGGAAAGCGAATTGTTGTGAATAACCTATAAACGTTGTTGGAAGTGACGTGATGAGCTGTAAAAAAAATTTAAAAAAGAGGTAATCTGTAATGAATTTTCTTGCTTTAAGCTGCACGCATAGAATGAATAGTTGTCCTGTGTTGTGCTACTTACATAGAATCTGTATATCGGGAATTCAAAACTTCGCTGTTTGGACGCATAAATTCTTATAAGCTGTTTCTTTTCCATTACTAAATTTGTTATTCTGTACTGCCAACTCCCTGTGGGTGGGGGCGGTAGAATAACACCCACGGTATCCCCTGCCTGTCGTAAGAGGCGACTAAAAGGGGCTTCAGGGGCTCTGAACTTTGGAGCGTGGGTTGGCGACCACGGGGCTCTTAGCTGAGTCCTGGCATTGCTTCCACTTACTTGTGCCAGGCTCCTCACTTTCTTCTATCCTATCCAACCTATGTTGGTCAACTCTTGTTCTTTTCCGACCCCGACGCTATTAGGTTTGCGAGGGCTAGGGACTCTTTCATTTCCACGCCCTTCGTGGCCCTTGTCTTCCTTTGGCCGATATCTTCATTTTTCGAAGTGTCGGATCCATTCCATTTTTTCTCTCTGATTAGTGTTATATAGAGGATGGTTGCCCAGTTGTACTTCCTCTTAAAACAATAATCACCACCACCACCATCTGTACTGCCAGCTAACCTCCAATTGAGCGCGCGAGTCAGCACAGCGCCATCTTATAACAGAGTATGCGTGTGACGTCACATATTTAGCACAAATTTTGATTTATTTTGAAGCGATATTTCATGAACACTACGTATCAGATTTTCTTTTCTTTTTTTGCAACAGTTAGCCTCCTCTTTTATCTGTCAATTGAGACATTCAACATAATCGTAAGCCCGGCTCCATGGCTAAATGGTTAGCGTCCTGGCCTTTGGTCACAGGGGTCCCGGGTTCGATTCCCGGCAAGCTCGGAAATTTTAACCATCATTGGTTAATTTCGCTGGCACGGGGCTGGGTGTATGCGTCGTCTTCATCATCATTTCATCCTCATCACGACACGCAGGTCGCCCACGGCCGTCGAACCAAAAGACCTGCACCTGGCGAGCCGAACATGTCCTCGGACACTCCCGGTACTAAAAGCCATACGCCATTTCATTTCATTTTACTAAAAGCGTCTTCATTTTTCTTTTCTATGCACTCCTTGTCGAGGATCGTAAGTCTACGTTAAAAAAAAGGGAATTGGCACATGGTGTTGTATGTTTTTCGCATTTAGTATTTTATCACCGCGACTGTACATAGCCTCCTGTATCTATTTTTGTCCACAACATACAAATCAACAAGGTAACAGTCCGGCTTCGTGGCTAAAAGGTTAGCGTGCAGGCCTTTGGTCAAAGGGGCCCGGGTTCGATTCCCGGAAAGGTCGGAAATTTTAACCATAATTGGTTAATTCCGCTGACACTTTTTTTTCTAGTTGCTTTACGTCGCACCGACACAGATAGGTCTTATGGCGACGATGGGACAAGGAAGGGCTAGGAGTGGGAAGGAAGCGGCCGTGGCCTTAATTAAGGTACAGCCCCAGCATTTGCCTGGTGTGAAAATGGGAAATCATTTCAACAAGGTAACAACACCTCACAATCCTCATTCGCGGACATTGAGCAACCTTCACCGATGTGGCCGTCATTCGCGACACTTCCTATACTCCCGGCCACCTTTTCAGCGGAAGGGGGGTGGGGGGTTTGACAGATATAGGGGGCACCGAGCTAGATAGCTGCAGTCGCGTAAGTGCGGCCAGTATCCAGTATTCGGGAGATAGTAGGTTCGAACCCCACTGTCGGCAGCCCTGAAAATAGTTTTCCGTGGTTTCCTATTTTCACACCAAGCAAATGCTGGGGCTGTACCTTAATTAAGGCCACGGCCGCTTCCTTCCCACTCCCAGCCCTTCCCTGTCCCATCGTCGCCATAAGACCTATCTGTGTCGGCGCGACGTAAAGCAACTAGCAAAAAAAAAATATAGGGGGCAGGGGTTTATACTGTGCATCAAAACTGGGAAAAAAGAAAGCTACAAAATTGTAAGTTTTTTATGCTCTTTGAGCGAATTTCGACAGGTGAAGATTGACCGTTTACCAACTTAAATGCGACAATAAGAGTTTTTATTTGGAGATTTTGATTCAATACTATACAATAAAACTTTCATCAAAGGAACAATATTACAGATGTAAAATGAAATGAAATGGCGTATGGCTTTTAGTGCCGGGAGTGTCCGAGGACAAGTTCGGCTTGCAAGGTGCAGGTATTTTGATTTGACTCCCGTAGGCGACCTGCGCGTCATGATGAGGATGAAATGATGATGAAGACGACACATACACCCAGCCCTCGTTTCAGCGAAATTAACCAATGATGGTTAAAATTCCCGACCCTGCCGGGAATCGAACCCGGGACTCCTGTAGCCAAAGGCCAGCATGCTAACCATTTAGCCATGGAGCCGGACATTACAGGTGTATTACAATTAAATAGAAGTACGGCGTGATTATATAATTAAAAAATCATTTAGTATTTGACTACACACTAAAAAGCTAAGACACTAAAGAGACTGCCAGACTGACGAATATGCGCGGCAAGTGGGCGAATTACCCCCTGTGGGTGGGGGCGGTAGAATAACACCCACGGTATCCCCTGCATGTCGTAAGAGGCGACTAAAAGGGGCCCCAGGGGCTCTGAACTTTGGAGCGTGGGTTGGCGACCACGGACCCCTTAGCTGAGTCCTGGCATTGCTTCCACTTACTTGTGCCAGGCTCCTCACTTTCATCTATCCTATCCGACATCTCTTGGTCAACTCTTGTTCTTTTCCGACCCCGACGCTATTAGGTTTGCGAGGGCTAGGGAGTCTTTCATTTTCACGCTCTTCGAGGCCCTTGTCTTCCTTTGGCCGATATCTTCATTTTTCGAAGTGTTGGACCCCTGATTAGTGTTATATAGAGGATGGTTGCCTAGTTGTACTTCCTCTTAAAACAATAATCACCTCCACCACCAAGTGGGTGAATCATACCTCAGTGTCCACGACCTTGCCATAAAATATACTCCTGCTACCATTTCTCACAGCATTTGCGAAGTCTCCGCTACTTGTAGCGCTATACAAATCGGTTAGTCGAGACGAACGACATTTTGTTAATTTCTGCGAATAATTGTGTTAATAACTGGATAAAATAAAGTAAAGAATCAACTGATAAGACAGCAAGGCTTGTACACATTGCTTTCTTTTTAAATAATTCCTGGTCTCAGGCGCTGCCCTTCTGACCCCAACATGGCATGTTTGATCCTGGCTCAGTCCGGTGGAATTTGAAGGACAAAATTCCAGCACATCGGCGTCTCCGAAAACCGAAAAAGTAGTTAGCGGGACGTAAAGCCAATACAACTATAATTACTAGTTTCAGATGGTTAAATTGGAATTAAAATGTAATATTTTTTCCACAAATCTCCCCTTAATCGCCGCTACTGGTCCGGAGAATACTTGCCGTCATAGTGGACAGTGGCTGTGGATGTCGTAGCAACAAGTCAGTTCAGTTATTTTATGAACGAGGCGCCAGCCACACCGTTTCATCTTTCGAAATTTGCTTTTATACTAATGTCAAGATCAGCTCCCGTGTTCTGGTGGGTAGCGCCGTGGGAGGACAATGTTGGTGGAGGTCAACAGTCCAACTCCTTCCCTGGACACACATCCTCCTCGTTGTAAACTTGTTTAGATATCTCGTGATTCAACTGCCAAGGTTCGACCTTGTGTTGGGTCATCTTGCTTCTTTCCTCATCTGTTTCCCAATTTTATTTTCTTCCTCCTGCTATCCCACGTCATTTACACACAGCACAACGCACTGGCAACCATCAGGCGTCAGGGGGACTCTTAACATGGGAGCGTGGGTTGGCGACCACAGGACTTTTAGCTGAATCCTGGCATTGCTTCCACTTACTTGTGCAAGCTCCTTACTTTCATCTCCCTGTGGGTGGGGCCTGTAGAATAACACCCTCGGCATCTCCTGCATGTCGTAAGAGGTGACTAAAGGGGCCCCAGGGTCTCTCAACTTGTGAGCATTGAAAGGCGACCATGGGGCCCTTAGCTATGCTCTGGCATTGCTTCCACTGTGCCAGGCTCCTCACGATTATCTATCCTATCTGACTTCCCTTGGTCAATCCTCGTTCTTTTCCGACCCCGCCGCTATTAGAGCATTGCAGGGCTAGGGTGTCTTTCATTTTACGCTATTTATGGCCCTTGTTTTTCTCTTACCGAAATCTTCATTGTTCGAAGTGTCGGATCCCTTCCGTTTTTCCTCTCTGATCATGACCACAATCCCCTGCCTGTTGTAGGAGGCGACTAAAAGGGGCTCTTAACTTGGGAGCATGGGTTGGTGACTACGGGGCCCTCATCTGAGTCCTGGCATAGCTTCCACTTACTTTCAGCTATCCTATGTGACCTCCCTTGGTCAACTCATGTTATTTTCCGACCACGACGCTATTAGAGCATTCGAGGCCCAGAGAGTCTTTCATTTTCACGCTCTTCGTGGCCCTTGTCTTTCTTTGGCCGATACCTTCATTTTTCGAAGTGTCGGATCCCTTCCATGTTTTCTCTCCCACCGAGCTCGATAGCTGCAGTCGCTTAAGTGCGGCCAGTATCCAGTATTCGGGAGATAGTGGGTTCGAACCCCACTGTCGGCAGCTCTGAAGATAGTTTTCCGTGATTTCCCATTTTCACACCAGGCAAATGCTGGGGCTGTACCTTACTTACGGCCACGGCCGCTTCCTTCCCTGTCCTGTCCCATCGTCGCCATAAGACCCATCTGTGTCGGTGCGACGTAAAGCCAATAGCATGTTTTCTCTCTGATTAGTGTTACTAGTAGGACTAGTATGTAAGCCTGCCTTCGACAGTAAAAATTAGTATGTAAATTGTAATTGGAAATTTGAAATGAATATGCTAATATATCTTAGAAACAAACGTTACTCTTCCCATGTTACGCACACGTCAGTTGTATAGAATCGTAACTGGAATTATGACATTTCCTCATGAACCATGTTGAGTGTAAATGTAGACAAGAGTTGTACTTTGACGTTTATGGATTTCGGAACTCTTGGGAAATCTACAGCGCATAGGCCTATAGTTATCCATGGGTATACTAAACATTGCAGTGGAGAGATTCATCCCAAATCTATGTGAAGTTCTGTAAAGTTTGTCCCTGGGGCTTGCTGCCTGTAACAGAGAAGGCTAAATGTATACGAAACTAGCTGTTACCCGGGGCTTTGCTCGCATCGATTTCGTAATTTGATAAAAGTAATCGTTCCTCAGTAATGTTCCCCCTGTGGGTGGGGGCGGTATAATAACACCCACGGTATCCCCTGCCTGTCGTAAGAGGCGACTAAAAGGGGCCCCAAGGGCTCTTCCCCCTGTGGGTTGGAGCGGTAGAATAACACCCACGGTATCCCCTGCCTGTCGTAAGAGGCGACTAAAAGGGGCCCCAGGGGCTCTAAACTTTGGAGCGTGGGTTGGTGACCACGGGGCCCCTAGCTGAGTCCTGGCATTGCTTCCACTTACTTGTGCCAGGCTCCTCACTTTTATCTATCCTATCCGACCTCACTTGGTCAACTCTTGTTCTTTTCCGACCCCGACGCTATTAGGTGTGCGAGGGCTAGGGAGTCTTTCATTTTCACGCCCTTCGTGGCCCTTGTCTTCCTTTGGCCGATACCTTCATTCTTCGAAGTGTCGGACCCCTTCCATTTTTTCTCTCTGATTAGTGTTATATAGAGGATGGTTGCCTAGTTGTACTTCTTCTTAAAACAATAATCACCACCACCACCACCACCACCACAGTAATGCACTAAGACATTTTCGAATTCCTAATGTATAGAAACCTACTGAAAAATTGAGTTTCATTTACCCCAGAATCTCTTTGTAAACCACGTTTCTGTTCGAACCCCACTGTCGGCAGCCCTGAAGATGGTTTTCCGTGGTTTCCCATTTTCACACAAGGCTGCACCTTAATTAAGGCCACGGCCGCTTCCTTCCCATAAGACCTACCTGAGTCGGTGCGACGTAAAGCAATTAGTAAAAAAAAAAACCCCACACGTTTCTGGTATTGCCTTTTGGAGCTAAATTGAAGAGGCTACTGGCAGTCCATATATCCCCCTCCCCGTCCTCCCTCCCCACGTAAGTGGATTTTCCGGGAAAAAAGTGTTTCTTTATCTTTAAAGGAGATTGCAAATACCAATTTTCACGTCTGTAACATCTTCCGTTTATGAGATATAAGCATCCTCATAAAAATAATTCAACCTCCTTTTCGGTCCTTTTTATGTCCCTTAAATGAATTTTCCGAAAACAAATAAATACGTGTTTCTTTATTTTTAAAGGAGATTCCAAATACCAATTTTCACGTCTGTAAACTGTTAAGTTTTAGATATACTCATTTAAACAATTCACCCCTCTTTCACCCCCCCCCCCCCCTCCCCCCGTGTCTAGCTCTACAACAGTTACACTCCTGCCGCCATTTAGATACAGATTTCTGATTTCTTCCCTAAGTCCGTACCTTCGCTGTTATTGCAACTCCTTTCAACATCTCAATAAACTCAAATAATAATACTGAATCCTTGGATTTACTTTAAGTATAGTACCTTGATCAATAACAGACAGCCACCGGTCTATAATATTGTAGCTCAAACAATTTGGCGGTCACGCGTGTATATTGGCTTCAATTCTGGCTGCACATTGGTGAGGTGCTCTCAACCATAGAGTTAGTAAATGATGTACTATTTACTAACTCTATGCTCGTTGGCTGGCATAGACGATGTTTCTAATATGGCGATGGGCACAGATCTTGGCCTCAGCAAGCGAATGCCTTGCGGTATGAGTCGCCATCTCTATGTTACCTGTGCTCATTGGCAATCACCTACAGCGAAGCTTTAGACACGTAATTTTCTTTAAAGAGTATTAGGCTTCGATCACATTGGAGGCACGCTTGTGCAAGTAATTTGGTGGCGCGCGCGTGCGCAAGCGTGCACATATAAACAAAATCTGCAGGAGAGCGACAGAAACAAGTGGTGACTTGTCCATCGTCGCTCACACTGCCCGCCACAAGCAAGTGCACGCTTGCGCAAGCTTGATCCGACCCAACTTCGAAAAAAAAAAAAAAAAAAATTGTTTTGTAGCTGCAAGCATGCGTGATCTCAGTTGATTTCTGACCATCGAAGCAGTGACAGTGTAGTGTTTTGTAGCTCTTCTTCGGAAATTAGATTGCCTCCTTATTCTAGGTGTGATTTTGTCTAGTATATAGTAGAAAGTGTCTGGTATCATTATGAAGTATTAAAAAAAATATCAGGCTGTCTAAGCAAATCGTTGAATATTCGTGCATACTCTCCATCTTCCTCTCTGTCCAAAAAATACTCGTTCACCCACTCTTCTCTGATTTCCTGGTCATCCAAAAATAAAAACTTTAAAACACCATTTTCCAAAACAGTATCCTCACCGTCTGACATCTCCATTTCGACTGACCTGTTCATAATAATTAACTTGCACCTGCTTGCATTTAGCATGAGCACATTGCTGTTCACGCCAGCTTGCGCACGCGCGCGACACCAAATTACTCGCACAAGCGTGCCTCCAATGTGATCGAAGCCTTAAATTCCTGGTTGTAAGATTTTCGTAGTGTATTTCTTGTAAACAAGAGACAACAGCATACTATATATCTGGTGAGAATTGCAGCAGTTGAAACAGTCTCAGTTTGTTCATAATCACTGTGAATGACAGACTGAATAGGGATTTTATTATATACATAGATGGTTGCCTCCTGACGAAACAACAAACATCCACTTATTGTACAGCAGGGAACGCCTAACCGATGCTCAACCCGGCAACGTCGCTACGGTTTCCAGGGCAAAGTGTATTGTTCTCGCCGGCCGATACGCTGGTTTTTTCTCTCAAAACCACACAATTAAACATTAATCAAAATATAATCAACAATTACATGCAGGCAAAAATTAGTGTTAATTTTAGTCTAACATTCTCAAGAGCTTCATAACAAGCCGAATTTTTACGGCTATGATCACCCAGAAATGAGAAAAATGCTGTTTCACGAAATTAACAACCTTTTTCACAAATATCATATTAATATAAAAACTTGGTATACAGATCAACAGTAAGTTACTTTAAGACTAACGATCAGATCAATACTTTTAAAGTTATAAAGCTTCAAAGTGAGCACTCCGTGGGAAATGGAAAAAAAAAAAAAAAAAAAAAAAAAAAATACCGGCACCTTTTTTGTTCAACCTGCGTTAAAATACGATAAAAATTGCAACTCCACATAATTAAACGTATCATAAAATAAGCTAAATTTTGGTGTAGTTTGTTTCTATTTGGGATAAAGGATACGTTTTCTATTAACGTATTAACCCGGGTGTCTATACCTTTTTTTCACGACAGTAGTTGTACCTCCTCTTAAAACAATAATCACCACCACCACTAGTCCTCAAGCAGCTTGTGCAGATGTTAGGTAAGACAAGAAAATTACCAGCCTCTGCGTTATGAAGTATCTGGTCCGGTCTGCTGCCTACGACACAAATCGCCCACAAAACGACCTCCTTGTGGCTGACTCAACACTTCCAAGGCGACGGGACTGAACGGCCTGGGTACGAATCTGGGCAGGGCAACATGTCGTGCGGAGGTGTGTTGTAATTGGTGTCAGAGAACTCGGTACACAGACAGTATGGACCTCACGTCAATAACAAATATTGGCTTCCTAATGTGGTTTATCTTTAGATGTGAGTTTCATCCAGCCACGATAGCAGATAAATATCACTGAATGACGTCGAATGCAGGCTGACGTAGCTCTCAAGGGCAGATCGTCACGACCATAGATAAAATTAATCAATGTTTTTAGAGTAGCTACTTCACATTCGTTTCACAACAGTCATTTGCCCATGTTCATGTATCATTAATGATTTACTTATTTTTTCTCTTCACCGGCTCTGCGGTCTAAGCGTAGCGAGTCTGTTTCCTAATTGGAGGTACCGGGTTGGATTCCAGGAAGTCGGAATAGTTACATCAACAGTAATGCAAGTTCCGAAGTTCCACTACTCAACAAATTACTGCAATAGTTGTAATAGAAACTGTATCGAGCAATAACAAATTACTTTGTTTTTGCGAATCTAACTTTTAAACCGGTACTTTTCAGCCTTGTCCGTCTCTGTGGTGTAGTGGTTAGTGTGATTAGCTGCCATCCTCGGAAGCCCGCATTCGTTTACCGGCATTGCCACAAAATTTGAAAAGCTGTACGAGGACTGGAACGGGGTCTACTGAGTCTCGGGGGGTCAGGGGTTCAATTTCCACTTCACCCATCTTCGAAGTGGTTTTCCCACTTCTCCTCCAGGCAAATGCCGGGATGGTACCCAACTTAAAGCCATGGCCGCTTCCTTCTCTCGTCATTGCCCATTCTTTCCAATCTTCCTATTCCCTCCCCACACCCCGCATAGCAGGTGAGACCACCTAGACGAGGTACTGGTCCTCTACGCCAGTCATCCCCGATCCAAAGTCTCACGCTCCAGGACACTGCCCTTGAGGCGATAGAGGTGGGATCCCTTGCTGAGTCAAGGGGGAAAATCATCCCTAGAAGTTAAACGGATGAAATAAATAAATAAATAAATAAATAAATAAATAAATAAATAAATAAATAAATAAATAAATAAATAAATAAATAAATAAATAAATAAATAAATAAATAAATAAATAAAAAACTCGTTCAACAAGTAATTTGTAACTGAGTAAAATATTTCTCAAGTGTCCGACTCCATGGCTAAATGGTTAGCATGTTGGCCTGTGGTCACAGGGGTCCCGGGTTTGATTCCCGCCAGGGTCGGGAATTTTACCCATAATTGGTTAACTCCTCTAGCACGGGAGCTGTGTGTGTGTGTGTGTGTGTGTGTGTGTGTGTGTGTGTGTGTGTGTGTGTGTGTGTGTGTGTTGTCTTTATCATAATTCCATCCCCATCACGACGCGCAGGTCGCCTACGGGTGTCAAATGAAAAGTCCTGTACCTGGCGAGCCGAACATGTCTCGGACACTCCCGGTACTAAAAGTCATACGCCATTTCAGTTCAATTCTCAAGTCAGTGTAATTCATCCCAATTATCCTTTTCTTGTACTTTTCCCATCATTGGTAATAATGTGCAGTCTGGTTTTATGTTAGAAAGTCCTTTTTCAGTGGTACTTCTGCGAACAGACACAGATCGAAAATGAAACCGAAGTCGTAATTTATTATTATATTATTAGGGCTCGGATGTTTAGGAAAAATCATATTTTTTTCTTTGTCTCTATTTTCTTGCCTGATTGTATTTTGGTGCAAATCAGGTGATTATCGTCACAATTAAGTGATTTTTAATTGTCATATAAATGCATATTTTGTCTATTTTTTGTCATAAGGTCATATTTTGAGCTATTTTCGTAGAGACGTCATATTTCGGTCATAATTCGGCGGTTTGACGACAGCTGTAGCTGCGCAAAATCATTTTCAACTGATCGAATGCTGACTAGTATTCACAAAACTGCTTCTCGGTATCACATCTGCAGTTAATACAAGCGGAATACTCTGCCTCTTCTATCAACATTGCGCAGGAATTGTTTTCCAACAGTTTATCAGAAATTTTGGCATATACAAAGTCGAACTTTGGAATTATATCGAGTGCAATTACTCGTTTAGAAGCTGCTAGCTTAGAAATTCATACAAGTACAGTATTGAAATTGTGAGAAGTGTTGAACTTTCAGTACAACAATCACATGGACTTTTAAAATGTTGTGTGATCTGATAACTTAGCGAACTTAGTACTTTATAGGTACCTACCTATGTATTCACAAACGTTTGATAAGTGAATGAAGGACAATAGACTGTGAATAACTGCTAAACATGTATATTCAGAAAATCGATATGAAAGTAAGAATAAACAATTTAGTTAACAAATATGTATCAAAGGAATTGCCGTTTCGACTTATTTTAAAATTGCCATATTTAGATTAATAATTTTTGGGTCATATTTTGTAATTTTTACGTCATATTTCGTCACTTTTGAGGTCATATTTGCTTGCTTATTTGGGTTATTTTTAGGTATTAAACATCCGAGCCCTAATTATTATTATGCATCTCTTCAAAGATAAAAATGAAGCATTAGCCGAAAATTCAGCATAGACACAGATACAGCATATACTCTCAGAACACGATATAACATTTAAACTCTCCCTGTAACTTTCGCTTGTTCTTTTGTTACCTAACTGAAGAACTTCAAGATAACAATGTATACTTTCCGTCAGACTGCGTGCATGATTCATTGCGCTAAGTGTTCCTGACATTTGTGAAGTGAAGGTTAAAACCGGGTTGGTAAATAGTGAATGTTCCTAGAGGTCAAGAAGTAGAAATAGTTACATCAGCAAGAATTGCAAGTTGCACTACTCAACAAATTTACTGCAATATTTACAACACAAACTGTATTAAGCAATGAAAATGCTTTGTTTCTCCGTATCTAATATTTAAACCAGTGGTTTTATCCTTTGTTCATTGGAACACTGCTCGTCTCGCACATTCGTCTTCGAATAAATAAATAAATAAATAAATAAATAAATAAATAAATAAATAAATAAATAAATAAAATCTTTGAGAACAAATTCTAAATGCAATTATTTGAAAATTCTAATCCCATTGATAAAGAATTAAATGTATTTGTCTTCAGGTGAGGACACTGTGTCTGAAGAGAATTTACCCTGTTTTCCACGGCCGTTCTCTTGCGTTAGCCGTTTATCTTCTTCATTCTTCAAAAGGTAGCGAGTGACTTGGCCGTGCGATTCAGATCACGTAACGGTGAGCTTACATTTGGAAGATGGTGGGTTCGAATTCCACCGTCGCGTCCGCAGATGTTAAAATAGTCTTCCGTGGTTTCCACTTTAACACTTAACCTGAATTAAGGCCACGGCTGCTACCTTCTCAATCCTTGCATCGATGTGTTATTGTGACTAGTTAAACTACTACCAAAACAAACCTTTAAAGAAATGGCAACTCCTCCTTGGATGTATTTTGCCCTCTTTAGCAATCATCCACACTATTATAAAGTATATATTGGCTACACCTATGTAACTGTACTAACCCGCCTGCTCATCATGACCATTAAGGCGTCTGACATCATGGTTAGCCGGTTCGAGTCCCGTTGCTAGGAAAATAATGTTCGCCATCAGAATTTTGGCCGGCAAAGTAGAAGAGGTGGTGGTATATTATTTATAATAGCTAGGTTGTGTGCCAAAAGCCTAGGTTCAATTCTAGACCTCTCTTGATTGTTCATTTGGTGTGAGGGTAGATGACGGTTTTGCTGGTCACTCCCCCGTCGGATGGAGATGTAAAGTCTTGAGTAGGCCCCTTGGTGTTATCCGACAGGTGTAGACTACTGTATGTGCCGACACCAGATGTCATCCTCTGCTTCCTCATTATCACACACACACACACACACACACACACACACACACACACACACACACACACACACACACACACACACACACACACACACACACACACACACCGAGAGAGAGAGAGAGAGAGAGAGAGAGAGAGAGAGAGAGAGAGAGAGAGAGAGAGAGAGAGAGGGAGAGAGAGACGCGCAGTAGGGATAGGATAATCAAATACAAAATAATAGCTTATTCGATTATTTTTCGATTATTCATTCGAATGAATGAGGCCAATCGAATAGTGAATGTTTTTTCCATTCTATTATTTTTTAGATTATTCATTCGGAACTGCATTCGAATGAATGAGGCAACTGAATAGTGAATGCTTTCGAAATAATCGAGTGAAAAGTGGTGTTATTAAAACAGTACGTTGATTCACTCGTTTAGTTTCAACATTTGGGGATACGTTTGGAAAAAGGCGTATTTCTATTTTTCATAAGAGTTCATCTGTTCACTTATTTCAATTGATTCTCCATCCGACACACTTAAACCGAAAAATTGATTCATGACGCATCCGACTATTCTATGCGATACAACTGAATGATGTTTGAAACTTATTCGCCTATTTTATTCGATTATCTAAATAATCGGATGGAGGTTATTCGAATATTAAAAGTATATGATTATCCCAATCACTAAAGCATAGGTCCCTCCTGCACCAGGTCCCTGCAGAGGCCACACATCCTCACATCACTGTGTACCTGGGAGTGTGCAAGTATGTGGCGCCTAGCAGCTTCTCTGAAGTTCCTACTACGAACTAATTGAAGATATTATCTTAGCAGCCGACTGACCCGAAGAGGTTTACAGCTCCCACCCTCGAACGAATCTCTGAAGTTAGGAAGTTGCAGTTCCGCCAGCTCTCACCAGATGACTCACATTGTTCTTGCTTCGCCTCTTTGTGCTCAGAATGCGTCATCCTAACAGACAGCCTTTCTCTTCTCTTTGAAATATGCCGCACATTTGTTACAACTCTCTGGACTAAGGAGATCTAACAAAGGGAGGATAACTTTATGGAGCAGAGGAATGCAGGATATTATCCAGCTGTCTTCTTGTAGCTAAATCTACCCTTTACCTTCAAATGTAACCCCAAAGGGTTTCAGCATATATAGTCATGTCATCATCGAATCGACGATCTGCTGTCACCCA
Organism: Anabrus simplex; assembly: GCF_040414725.1. NCBI lineage: Eukaryota > Metazoa > Arthropoda > Insecta > Orthoptera > Tettigoniidae > Anabrus > Anabrus simplex. The sequence goes on along the minus strand of NC_090279.1, from coordinate 161,923,352 downwards.
ACTGGCAGATTCCCTGTCAATTGTTTACTTAACACTTTTTTAAATGGATTTTAAAAATAGAAATTTATCGAACATTTCACTTGCTAAATTATTCTAGTTCCTTATTCCTCGTTCTATAAATCACTATTTGCTCTAATTTGTCCACTTGAATTCTAACTTTATATATTAATAATAATAATAATAATAATAATAATAATAATAATAATAATAATAATAATAATAATAATAATAATGTCCGCCTCTGTGGTGTAGTGGTTAGCGTGATTAGCTGCCACCCCCGGAGGTCCGGGTTCGATTCCCGGCTCTGCTACGAAATTTGAAAAGTGGTACGAGGGCTGGAACGGGGTCCACTCAGCCTCGGGAGGTCAACTGAGTAGAGGTGGGTTCGATTCCCACCTCAGCCATCCTGGAAGTGGTTTTCCGTGGTTTCCCACATCTCCTCCAGACAAATGCCGGGATGGTACCTAACTTAAGGCCACGGCCGCTTCCTTCCCTCTTCCTTGTCTATCCCTTCCAATCTTCCCCATCCTCCGCAAGGCCCCTGTTCAGCATAGCAGGTGAGGCCGCCTGGGCGAGGTACTGGTCATTCTCCCCAGTTGTATCCCCCGACCAAGAGTCTGAAGCTCCAGGACACTGCCCTTGAGGCGGTAGAGGTGGGATCCCTCGCTGAGTCCGAGGGAAAAACCGAACCTGGAGGGTAAACAGATGATGATGATGATGATGATGATAATAATAATAACGTTATTGTTTTTACGTCCCACTAACTAATTTCACGGTTTTCGAAGACGCCGATGTGCCGGAATTATGTCCCGCAGGAGTTATTTTCCGTGCCAGTAAATCTACCGACACGAGAATGACGTATTTGAGCACCTTTAAATACCATTAGTCTGAGCCAGGATCGAACCTGCCAAGTTGAGGTCAGAAGGCCAGCGCCTAAACCGTCTGAGCCACTCAGCCCGGCAACTTGATATTTTATTATGATCTTTAATAGCTTTAAAAGCTCCACTAAAGCTAATTCGAGTACTAATGTAATTCCACGCAATCTCTCCACTGACAGCTCGGAACATACCGCTTAGTCGACCAGCTCGTCTCCTCACTCCCACCTCTTCCCAGCACGAAGTTTGTTGCAAAATCCTCCTGTGGGTGGGCGCTGTAGAATATCACCCATGGTATCCCTTGCTGTCGTAAGAGGCCCCAGTTACTATTAGCTTGGTAGCGCGGGCTGGTGACCCCGGGACGCTCAGCTGAGTCCGCACCCCCCTGTGGGTGGGGGCAGTAGAATAACACCCACGGTATCCCCTGTCTGTCGTAAGAGGTGGCTAAAAGGGGCCCCATGGGCTCTAAATTTGGAGCGTGGGTTGGCGACCACGGGGCCCTTAGCTGAGTACTGGCATTGTTACTTGTGCCAGGCTCCTCACTTTCATCTATCCTATCTGACCTTCCTTGGTCAACTCCTGTTCTTTTTTGACCCCGACGCTATTAGGTTTGTGAGGGCTAGGGAGTCTTTCATTTTCACGCCCTTCGTGGCCCTTGTCTTCCTTTGGCCGATATTTTCATTGTTCGAAGTGTCGGATCCCTTCCATATTCCCTTCTGATTAGTGTTATATAGAGGATGGTTGCCCAGTTGTACTTCCTCTTAAAACAATAATCACTACCACCACCACCATCTTTCATTTTCACGCCCTTCGTGGCCCTTGTCTTTCTTTGGCCGATATCTTAATTTCGAAGTGTCGGATCCCTTCCATTTTCCTCTCTGATTAGTGTTATATTGAGGATGGTTGCCCAGTTGTTCTTCCTCTTAAAACAACAACGCCGCCACTCTCAGGGCCAGGCCAGGAGATGTGCGGTGAATATAGGGGGTTGACGGCCATGGCCTGGGAACTGTCCCGGCATTCGCAGGAGAATGAAAAACCACGCAAAACCATTATCAGGACAGCAGACGGTCCGTCTCCCGAATACAGAGGCGTAGAGCCACGGTAGAGCTAAGGGCTGCATGGTCGCCAACTCCCCATCTCCACTGCCAAGTTGTTCGTCAATGGAGGTAAAAAATAGAGTAAACACAACTCTACACGAACACACCCATATCGCCACTGTTACGCAGACATTTCGACACGTTTTCGAGCTGAACTCTCACTCGCCAAGGAAAATAAGTGCGTCAGGAGCACAGTATCTGTAACAATAGGTTGTGTAACCATGACGATTAAGAAGGTTTGAGGGGCATGGCGACCGAAAGAGGGACACACAAGACTTCGGGGAATGTGGTGATGGTAATAAAGGTAATATAATAATTTCGGGTCTTATTTGTAGCCTGCTGCAGACTCTCGGACGGGGGTGAGCGGTATCTGCAGTGTATAGGAAACTGCGTGTTATTGCAGGGATGTTGAGGATAGTAGAAATACCCAGTCTCCGAGCACCACCTATGGGTGGGGCGGTATAACAACATACACGGAATTCCCTGTCAGTCGTACGAGGTGACCAAAAGGGGCCCCACGGGCTCTTAACTTGGGAGCGTAGGTTGGCGACCACGGGGCCCTTAGCTGAGTCGTGGCATTGCTTCCACTTACTTGTGCCAAGCTCCTCGATTTTATCTATCCTATCCGATCTCCATTGGTCAACTCTACCCCGACGGTAGCCCCAGGGGCTCTGAACTTAGGAGCGTGGGTTGGCGACCACGGGGCCCTTAGCTGAGTCCTGGCATTGCTTCCACTTACTTGTGCCAGGCTCCTCACTTTCATCTATCCTATCCGACCTCCCTTGGTCACCTCTTGTTCTTTTCCGACCCCGACGCTATTAGGTTTGCGAGGGCTAGGGAGTCTTTCATTTTCACGCCCTTCGTGGCCCTTGTCTTTCTTTGACCGATATTTTCAATTTTCGAAGTGTCGGATCCCTTCCCATTTTCCCTCTGATTAGTGTTATATAGAGGATGGTTGCCTAGTTGTACTTCCTCTTAAAACAATAATCACCACCACCACCACTACCCCGACGGTATTAGGTTCCGAGAGCTAGGGTGTCTCATTTTCACGTCTTTCTTTGGCCGATATCTTCATTTTTCGAAGTGTTGGACTCCTTCCATGCCTGCCCCGTGGTGTAGGGGTAGCGTGCCTGCCTCTTACCCGGAGGCCCCGGGTTCGATTCCCGGTCAGGTGAGGGATTTTTACCTGGACCTGAGGGCTGTTTCGAGGTCCACTCAGCCTACGTGATTAGAATTGAGGAGCTATCTGACGGTGAGATAGCGGCCCCGGTCTAGAAAGCCAAGAATAACGGCCGAGACTGACCACTCGACACCTCGTAATCTGCAGGCCTTCGGGCTGAGCAGCGGTCACTTGGTAGGCCAAGGCCCTTCAAGGGCTGTCATGCCATGGGGGGAGGGGCTCCTTCCATGTTTTCCCTCTGATTAGTGTTAACAGGGGATAGTCGCCCAGTTGTACTTCCTCTTGAAATAATAATCACCACCACCATCATCAATCGAGGCCTTTTACTGGTAGCTCGAGGTGTCATACCATGGTTTTTGAAGATTTTAGGAAGACATTCGGCTTACCAACCTGTCTTAGAGATGAGATTGTAGTGATGGTGGTGAAGAAATCCTGCCAAATCTTAAATCACCATCTCAGTCCAAATATTTGAGTACGATTTGCTATAGCTGGTATATAAAATTTCCGTTAGTGAGTGTATGAAACCTCGACTCCTTGGCTGAATGGTCAGCGCACTGGCCTTCGGTTCAGAGGGTCCCGGGTTCGATTCCCGGCCGGGTCGGAGATTTTAATCGCTTCTGATTAATTCTTCTGGCTCGGGGACTGGGTGTTTGTTTTTGTCCCAACACTTTCTTCTTCATATTCACACAGCACACTACACTCAATAGTGATTACGTCCCTCCATATAGGGAAGGGCATCCGGCTGTAAAACAAGACCAAATCCACATGTTCGACACAGTTCGTACCCGCGACCCTACAGGTGTGGGAAAAGCGGTAGAAAAAGAACAAAGGAAGAAGTACCGGTATATGAAATCTATGGAGATCTTCGATGGAAGGGAGCTTTGAAAAAATCTCTAAATTATTATTATTATTATTATTATTATTATTATTATTATTATTATTATTATTATTATTATTATTATTATTATTATTATTATCTGCAGCCAGTCCCTGCTATGAATGGTGTGAAAATGTTGCTCATAGGGTCGGTTGGTGCATGCATTTCAGTGGGCTTGGCAGACTGATATGTAATGGCAACTTCTGGCTCGGTGAGGAAAGCAACGGGAAACTACCTCACTCCTCATTTCCCTAATACGCCTCTTCAGTGATGCCTAGGCCATCTATGACAGCTGACGGTGGAGCTGTTGAGGATCCAACCAGCCTTAGGGCTGAAGACTGAACATACATTATTATTATTATTATTATTATTATTATTATTATTATTATTATTATTATTATTATTATTATTATTATTATTATTATTATTATTATTATTATTTCTGGCCGGTGCAAACAATTTCTCGTGCATGAATCTTTGGACACGAATGGCAGTTGTATCAGTCCAACGTTCCATGGTGAGTAGAAGTCCTGCTGTAGCCACTTGAACTGCAGAGTAAGCAGACAAAATAATTAGATGCTGCTTCAGAGAATTCCACCCTGGTCTGACGTCAGGTTGGAGTACAAATTTAAATATATCTCTCACTCCTTTAGAGTGGGAGGTATTGATGTGCCTCAGCTGCTTCCAGCTCTGGAAATGTGTTCTCATCCACAAAAACAAATACGGGAGATCTTTACGAGCTAAGGAATAGCTATAATATGGACAGAAATGTTTGTTCAAGACGCTGACGAAAATTAATGGGCTAGTTCTTTTAGTTCGTGGAGTTCATTCCCCCCTCCCCGGCTGTTAATAAATAACAAGCAAGACAGTTTCATTTCCAAGTTTCGGCTCAAAGCCGTCTCTATCTCCGATAGTCTCTTGGAAGTAGAGTACGCGACACTTTTAGTGATACTTCCGTTCCCTAGTGCTGAATCGGTAGACTTCGGTTATCTTCGAGAATCGTATTGGCAACCGCTGACACAAAAAAATATGAATGGATTGAGCATCGCCGTGAGACATCTGGCGGAATATTTGCAACACTTTAAATACTGTTGTTATTTACACAGTACCGGGCGAGTTGGCCGTGCGGTTAGGGGCGCGCAACTGTGAGCTCGCGTGCGGGAGATAGTGGGTTCGAACCCCACTGTCGGCAGCCCTAAGGATGGTTTTCCGTGGTTTCTCATTTTCACACCAGGGAAATGCTGGGGCTGTACCTAAATTAAGGCCAGGTCCGCACTCTTCCCATTCCTAGGCTTTTCCTGTCCCATCGTCGCCATAAGACCTATCTGTGTCGGTGCGACGTAAAGCAAAAAAAAAAAAAAAGTATTTACACAGCAAAGTCAAAATATAGGTTGAGCTTGAACATGAGTGAGGAAAATCAAAGTACATCACAGGAACAACCTAGAAGTCGTACACGGAAACGGCGGTTTAGAAAATTCATATCGATGGATCATACTATCGAGTCAATTCAGTTTTCATTTCCATTCAGTTGGCAGTATTACCGGAACCGGGGTAGCTCCCTCCTTACTCCTCACCCCCGTAAAACGAAGTATCACTAAAAGTTTCGCGGACTATAGTTTGCTGCCATCTTGACCTACGACGATTTGGTTATGGACCAGTGGAGTTTTGTCAGGGTGTGAGTCAACGCCCAAATAAAATCAAAACCATTATTTTATTTTATTTGTTTAAATGTTATGTTACATTATGCCGTGTTTCGTTGTTCCGCTCCATACAGCCTACTGTACTATGGCCTTCTGACGAGAAGTCGTGTGGATGCGGGGTAAGGGGTACGAGGGGTAAACAAGGCTACCGCGCATGCGCCATCTCAAGTCTCGAGGCCTGACAATAAACATCTGTTCCGTCCGCGATTACTCTTGCTGAATGAGATGCTGTTCTGAAGCTTCGAATTGGTACTGCAACTGTGCGTTAGTTACACATTTACAGTAGTACTGAACATGCGTCTGTTTCAGAGAGTTTACAGTGTCCGTCATGACGAATGTTTGTAGCTTAGAGTGAAGCATCTTTTATTCGTGCCGTACCTACAAGCTGCCACGACTTCTCGTGAGACGCAGGTATTATTCTCAGCACCGTCCGGAACCGTCCGCCGCGTCCCCAAGGCGCGTGTGGCACTGTGTTTCCAAAGACTCGGCAGCTTCACTCCGTGGAATTCCGCATACGCTCTCACTCCCCTCGCCTCATGCTTGCTAAACCTGACCAAGGCGTTGTTCCGGTTTCCAATGCTTTGTGTTGATTTTTGTTTTCGACTACCACGCAAGTGTATTATTGTTTACGCAATCAAATCGGAGGTTTAAATTTTTTTTTTTTTTTTGCTAGTTGCTTTTCGTCGCACCGACACAGATAGGTCTTATAGCGACGACGGGACAGGAAAGGGCTAGGAGTGGGAAGGAAGCGACCGTGGCCTAAATTAAGGTACAGCCCCAGCATTTGGCTGGTGTGAAAATGGGAAACCACGGAAAACCATTTTCAGGGCTGCCGACAGTGGGGTTCGAACCTTTAAATGTTTTAATATGGGTAGTGGAAAGCAAAGTACAACAACTATTAAACACTAGTTTTACATCACTTTCTTACAGTAAAATAATAACAAGTGACTGACAGTGGCCGACTATGCCCAGCCATTTTCAGGGATGCCGACTGTGGTTTGTTAATTTTCTGTACTTTAATTTTGCAGTATTATATTGTATTACTAGAATATATACAATGTGACAACGGTCAAGTGACTGAAATGACCAGAGTACGTATCTCACCTTTGAAGGAAAATCGTAATTCTCTATAGATTTTCTCTGTTTCTTTCTCAATGTCTTACTATTGCATTCATTAATTTCATGATCTGAATAATGTGATAAATGAAATAGACAGGGTGGAAGGAGGAATATGCAGGCTTATATTTAACCTGTTAATTTCATCCATAATAACGCCTGAACTTCTAGCCCAGGAAACGCTACTGTTTTGGACAGGGTCATTCTCACGATTTTCGATCAGGACAGCTGTTATTTCTACTGTACCTTCTTCTTTTTTTTACCCCCTGTGGGTGGGGGCGGTAGAATAACACCCACGGTATCCCCTGCCTGTCGTAAGAGGCGACTAAAAGGGGCCCCAGGGGCTCTGAACTTTGGAGCGTGGGTTGGCGACCACGGGGCCCTCAGCTGAGTCCTGAGATTGCTTCAACTTACTTGTGCCAGGCTCCTCACTTTCATCTATCCTATCCGACCTCACTTGGTCAACTCTTGTTCTTTTCCGACCCCGACGCTATTAGGTTTGCGAGGGCTAGGGAGTCTTTCATTTTCACGCCCTTCGTGGCCCTTGTCTTGCTTTGGCCGATATCTTCATTTTTTGAAGTATTGGATCCCTTTCATTTTTCCGTCTGATTAGTGTTATATAGAGGATGGTTGCCTAGTTGTACTTCCTCTTAAAACAATAATCACCACCACCACTTCTTCTTTTTCTGTCCGGTTCAATGGCTAAGTGGTTAGCGTGTTGGCCTTTGGTCACAGGAGTCCGGGGTTCGATTCTCGTCAGGGTCGTGAATTTTAACCATTATTGGTTAATTCCGCTGCCACGGGAGCTGGGTGTCTTCATCATCATTTCATTCTCATCACGACGCGCGTCAAATCTTAAAGATTTGTACCGGGCGAGTCGAACATGTCCTCGGACACTCCCGACACGAAAAGTCATACGCCGTTTCTTCTTCTTCTTCTTCTTCTTCTTCTTCTTCTTCTCGTACCCTCAATCCTGAGGATCGTGACTTTTGAGGATATTTCTTTGTATCCATTCTTCGCGGCATTCTGCCAAACTGGTTGCTTGTATGAGTGACATCTCGGTGGCACATTTTAAGCAATCTGTCCAGCGGTGTCGCAGGTCCTTCACACTCCCTCTTCCCAGGCACATTTCTTAAAATGATGTGCTTTTCAAAGCTCCCTTCTATGTGCCGCATGATGTGACCACAGAATTGTAGAAGTCTTTGCTGGCACATTGATGATGACCTGATAACGATGCTCGACTCCTTCACAGTGGACTCGTTGGTAAGAAATGCTGTCCAAGGAATGTGAAGCATTTTTCTCCAGCACCACATCTCAAATGAGTTGATCTTCTTCATATCTGCAGCTGGCCAGTTCCACGTTTCAGCACCGTACAGGAAGACAGAGAACACCAGAGTTTGTAGTACCTTCACTGAAATGAAGCGACCCTTACAAAAATGAGATTGTTGAGTCACGATATTCTTGGCCAGGACAATCTTTTTCTTGAACTCTACTTCACAGGTGTTATTGCTAGTTACAAATTACAACATTCTCAAATTGTTTCAATGTAGGCCTACGAGTATATATGCTGAAGAGATTATTAGGTTCATAAATAAGTTATTTTCTTTAATGCGCCAGTAAATCTACAGACACGAGGCTGGGTTGCCTTCTAATTACACTGGACTGAACCGGGATCGAACCCCCAATTTCACCTCAGAAGGCTAGCGCTCTACCACGTGAGCTACTCAGGCCGGCTGTCTTCCGATTGAATGAGCCAGTAATTTAGTTCGTTTTTTCCTGACACCGAAGATTCACGGGGTTGAAATGAAACGGATTCTGATAAGGAATAGGTAGATACCCTTGTGGGTGGGAGCGCTAGAATAACACCCACGGTATCCCCTGCCTGTCGTAAAAGGTGACTACAAGGGGCCTCAGGAGCCCTGAAGTTGGGAGCGTGGATTGGCAACCACGGGGTCCTCAGCTGAGTCCTGGCATTGCTTCCACTTACTTGTGCCAGGCTCCTCACTTTCATCTATTCTATCTGACCTCACTTGGTCAACTCTTGTTCTTTTCCGATCCCGACGGTATTAAGTTGCGAGGCCTAGGGAGTCTTTCATTTTTATGCCCTTTGTGACATTTGTCTTCCTTTGGCCGATACCTTCATTTTTCGAAGTGTCGGATCCCTTCCATTTTTCTCTCTGATAGTGTTACATGGAGGATGGTTGCCCAGTTGTACTTCCTCTTAATGATCACCACCACTTCCAAGGTATTCGCAGCACCCTCCGCCAATACCACATTACAAATGTGTCGATGCGCGTTTAGTCCTTAGCCTTCAATACTAAGCCACCAACCAGACGTTTCTTTTTGTTTTTACTGACTGCTTGGTCACGCCAGATCGTTCGAAGCTTATCCATAGCCACCTTTCCAAGTGTAATTATTATTATTATTATTATTATTATTATTATTATTATTATTATTATTATTATTATATAATTCGCTGGGGCCATCAAGGACCACGTTAAGTCTTGTTGCATTTGACACTGAACTTGGCCTTCTTTAGAGCCCAAATTTCCCTCACTCTTTGTGAGTGGGCCTGCTTACGCTCCTCTGTCCAAGGGGCACCGTGTCTTCTCTTCGGTTGCTCGTCTCGGTTTAGCCCGTTCGTCAATATTTTCTTGCGGAAGAGATCTCTGTTAAGGGCGTCTTCAGCTGAGATATGTAGCATTTGCAGGTCTTCTTTGGTATTTCTAAACCAGGGAATTGTGGTTTTGGGGTTTGAATCAGATTTCCTTAGTTAACTTTCTTCCGTCCATTGTTTTCAGATGACCGTAAAATCGTGCCCGTCTTTTTCTGATTGTGTCGGTAATTTTCTCTATTTTGCTGTAGACTTCCTTGTTGGATCTCTTTTGATGGATTCCATTTCTGTACTTTGATCCCAAGATTCCTCTCACAATTTTGCGTTCTCTTTTCTCCAGTTCTTCAAGGAGTCCTTTGTTGGCATTTAGAGACAGGGTTTCGGCTGCATATAGAACTACTGGCTTCAGAACTGTTACATAGTGACGAATCTTGGTGTTTTGGGAAAGGCATTTTTTGTTGTAGATTGTGCAGGATGTTTGGTAGGCTATTTCCAGTTTGCGTACTCGCTCCTGAAGTGCTTCTTTGTCCAGTCCATTTTTCATGATGATCTCACCCAGGTATTTGAATTTGTCTACTCGGGTGATGTCCCCGTATTTTGTATGGAGTTTTGGTGGAGCCTCTTTGATGTTAGTCATTACTTCTGTTTTCTCAAACGATATCTGCAAACCAGTTTCTTCGGCAATTTCCTTTAAAATTTCAACTTGAGCTCTAGCGGTTTCTATGTCGTTTGAGACAACAGCAATATCATCGGCAAATGCTAAGCAGTCTGTTATTATTATTATTATTATTATTATTATTATTATTATTATTATTATTATTATTATTATTATTGCCGGCTTCGTGGTGTAGGGGTAGCGTGCCTGCCTCTTACCCGGAGGCCCCGGGTTCGATTCCCGGCCAGGTGAGGGATTTTTACCTGGACCTGAGGGCTGTTTCGAGGTCCAATCAGCCTACGTGATTAGAATTGAGGAGCTATCTGACGGTGAGATAGCGGCCCCGGTCTAGAAAGCCAAAAATAACGGCCGAGAGAATTCATCGTGCTGACCACACGACACCTCGCAATCTGCAGCTTTCGGGCTGAGCAGCGGTCGCTTTAGGCCAAGTCCCTTCAAGGGCTGTAGTGCCACGGGGGATTATTATTATTATTATTATTATTATTATTATTATTATTATTATTATTATTATTATTATCCCTTACTTGCAGCTGCCATTGTTGCTCAGCAAAGAGCCAAGATATACAAATTCATTAACAACATGTAGGTTTCTTAAAGAGCCTAAATCTGTAAAATGTTTACTGTCACTAGCACGAGTCATTCAGTGTTTACGATTCTCAGCCGTCCGATGGGACAGCTGGAGACAAGGACGATGTCACAATGCGTGGAAAAGGGAACATGTCAGCAGTGTGGTTAGCATGGTGGCTGTCAAACGACTACAATGTACACAAACAGATATAATAGCGGAACAATCACCGCTGTGTGCGAACTCAAGCAATGCTTCTCATCATTAGACCTCAGATTTGAGGTGAAAACTTATTTTGTTACTTAAGAGATATGTCGGTGGTTGCAGAGTAGGTCTCGGCCCACAAGTGGCGACGGCTGGTCCGTGGTCGGACAGCTCTGCACTTTGACTGACCAACCGAGCAGAGGAGGGGTGGCCACGGCTCTACCGTGGCTCTAAGCCTCTGAATTCGGAAGACGAAGAGGGGCTGGTCCTCACAGTCGGCTGTCGTGAGAAGGGTTTTCCATTCTTCTGCACTAAGGCGAATGCCGGGTCAGTTCGTAGTATAGGCCACACCGAACTCGATAGCTGCAGTCGCTTAAGTGCGGCCAGTATTCGGGAGATAGTAGGTTCGAACCCCACTGCCGGCAGCCCTGAAGATGGTTTTCCGTGTTTTTCCATTTTCACACCAGGCAAATGCTGGGGCTGTACCTTAATTAAGGCCACGGCCGCTTCCTTCCCACTCCCAGCCCATTCCTATCCCATCGTCGCCACAAGACCTATCTGTGTCGGTGCGACGTAAAGCCAATAGCAAAAAAAAAAAAAAAAAGTATAGGCCACGGTCCCCAATACAATAATCACCACCATTCCAAAGTATTCGCCGAACATCTCCTTCACTCCACCACATTCCCCTGGCCTGAGAGATGGCGTTATCGTCTGGGAGGCCCGCCGCCCCCTTCAGGGACGGAATGATAACTTCTAGTATTAGTTCAGAGATAACTTAAAAATGAAGTTGTATTTACACGTGTCATACGGTTAAAAACGGTGATCCTATGTATATTGTGTATTCAGCCTGAAGGCTGGTTTGATCCTCTACAGCTCCACTAACAGCCGTAATAGATAGCCTAGGTGTCACTGAAGAGGTATATAGTGCCTAAAATGCCTAAATTTACGTTAGAACCTACATTTTCCTATATTATTATAATTCCTTTGGGGGGGGGGAGTCTCCCCCTGTGGGTGGGGGCGGTAGAATAACACCCACGGTATCCCCTGCCTGTCGTAAGAGGCGACTAAAAGGGGCCCCAGGGGCTCTGAACTTTAGAGTGTGAGTTGGCGACCACGGGGCCCTTAGCTGAGTCCTGGCATTGCTTCCACTTACTTGTGCCAGGCTCCTGACATTCATCTATCCTATCCGACCTCTCTTGGTCAACTCTTGTTCTTTTCCGACCCCGACGCTATTAGGTTTGCGAGGGCTAGGGAGTCTTTCATTTTCACGCCGTTCGTGGCCCTTGTCTTCCTTTGACCGATATCTTCATTTTTTGAAGTGTTGGATCCCTTCCATTTTTCCGTCTGATTAGTGTTATATAGAGGATGGTTGCCTAGTTGTACTTCCTCTTAAAACAATAATCACCACCACCACCACCACCATCAAACTTAGGAAGATGTTTGCCAAATGTTTTGTGTGGAGTGTGGTGTCTTATGGTTGTGAAACGTGGACAGTCAGACAGAAAGAACAACAATATTTAGAAAGTTTTGAAATGTGGTTATGGAGAAGAATGGAGAAAGTGAAATGGACATAGAGTGAGAAGTGAGGAGGTGCTGAGCAGTGTAGGAGAGGAGAGGAACTTCATGATGATGATGATGATGCAGAAGAGGAAAACATCTTGGATTGGTCACATATTATGTAGAAATTGTCTACTACGGAGAATCTAGGAGGGAAACGTTGAAGGAAAAAGAGAGGACGAAGAAAGTTTGGAATGCTGACAGATGTGAAGAGAGGAAGAAGTTACAAGCACATGAAGGAATATGCTTAGGACAGAGAGAAATGGAGGACATCCAGTTGCTACCTGTCTAAGTACAGATTTACTAAAAGAAGAAGTAAAAAAAAAAAAAAAAAAAAAACTTTTAATTTATTGGGAGAAACTGAAATATTTGCCGACTCGTTTTCAGTATCTTGCACAGTATATTCTTAAAATATTTTTCAAACAAAATCTTAAAAGTGTGAAACTGTAAGGCCCTCTACACACGGAGCTACTCATTAGAAACGTGACTGGTTTGTAACCGGGGTCACAAACTGGTTAGTAACTGAATAGTGACTCGGCTCCACACACGAAGCTACTGTACGGTGACGGATTCTTCCTGATTAGCCATTTGTAAAGTTTGATGCGGACTCGCTAGATCGCTTCTTAACTTTGCTAGAATGTCAACCACTGACTCAAGGAACGAAGAAGACATGACTGTGTTTCATTATTTCAGGAGAAAAAATAGAAGGAGGTATTGGGTTCACCCATATCTTGAAAGGAACATCCACTGCAGATTATTCATAGCAGTAGAGTAGTTCGAACAAACGGATGCTAAATTTATTTATTTTTATCGTATGACCAAACACAGACAGACTTCGTCTTGGACTTGTGCAGCTTATTGCGCCTGCCATTCGACAGCGAAATACAAATATGAGGGAATGTGTGAGTGCTGAGGAAAGTGTGCTAATAACTCTCAGGTAAGAAAAGTGAACTTTACTTTTACAAAAAAAACAATCTTAGAAAATAATTCCATGCTTTCTCCGTAATGTCCTTTCTTGCGTAATCCTTCAGCGTACAATTGTACAGTACGGGGTGTTTTTCAATTTCTCCCACTAACTTTATGTTGAAAACTTGTTCGCTCGCCATCGTAAAAAGGCACTTGATCACTGGGAACTGAGAAACTAAACTCGCTGGTGACTGGCTCCGCGAGACACCTGGAACTGATTACAAACTAGTTACTAACAGATTACTAACTGGTAGCTCCGTGTGTGGCTTTTCATTGAAATACACAAGAAGTGACACTCAAGTAATCGGCCGAAAACTTCAGTTACCAATCAATTACTAATGAGTAGCTCCGTGTGTAGATGGCCTAAACCACATTTTCCGGAAGTCCTTCAGAACCTCCTGCGGTAAACAGACCCGTAGTGTGTGTGTGTGTGTGTCACGAGGCGCGGAAGGGTGTCCACTGACCTGCTGAAGAAAAACCTCTTCATTTCATTCTCTGAGGACGTTTCAACGTCTCCGTTTGTTCAGTGTGTGCAGTGTCAACTTTCAAGTCGTGTTTAATTAAACGGTGGTTACACGCATTTCCCCCACTTCACATCGAGTGGTAAAATTATATTCTATGACGTTTGCAGCAAAGAGGTGAGTGATTTCCTTTTTATATTTTATACAGGGTGGTCGGAAACAACGTAAACCGGGTATATGAGTGTTAGAAAGTTGGTGATGCTGATAAATAATTCGAAAGAAATAATTTGATATGTCGCACCGTTGTAATTTTATCAGCTGCTCAAGTTATCCAATCAGATTACTTCGCGGGCGAATTCAATTGGGCTTTGCGCGGCGGTGTTGCTGAACCTGTACGGGACTGACTTGAAAGCCACGCTGAGAAATCAGCATCAAACATAAACACACTGTGGGTTTCAGCCGGTATCACTGTACTTGCTTTGGCGCGAGTCTCTCAGCTTGTAGGTCTGCGTTCAAACCCCACCCCTCATGTCAGTTATTATTTTGCCTTTTTATTTGCCTAGTTTCCGTAGCCTATTTGAGAGTTTAATGGCTATTTTTTTCTTTTCGTAAGTTGTAGATATTTTCTGCTATTATTTATGTATTCAAATTAATCAATGGAAAGAAAAAGAACATAATTCCAATCCGCTGTATTAATAATAAAGAAATATTCCTATTAACTTAATAGATAAAAAAATAGTCCGCCTTTGTGGTGTAGTGGTTAGTGTGATTAGCTGCCACCCCCGGAGGCCCAGGTTCTATTCCCGGTTCTGCCACGAAATTTGAAAAGTGGTACGAGGGCTGGAACGGGGTCCACTCAGCCTCGGGAGGTCAACTGAGTAGAGGTGGGTTCGATTCCCACCTCAGCCATCCTGGAAGTGGTTTTCTGTGGTTTCCCTCTTCTCCTCCAGGCAAATGCCTAGATGGTACCTAACTTAAGGCCACGGCCACTTCCTTCCCTCTTCCTTGTCTATTCCTTCCAATCTTCCCATCCCTCATCAAGGCCCTTGTTCAGCATACCAGGTGAGGCCGAGGCACTGGTCATCGTCCCCGGTTGTATCCCCCGACCCAGAGTCTGAAGCTCCAGGACACTGCCCTTGAGGCGGTAGAGATGGGATCCCTCGCTGAGTCCGACGGAAAAACCAACCCTGGAGGCTAAACAGATTAAGAAGAAGAAGAAGAAGAAGAAGAAGAAGAAGAAGAAGAAGAAGAAGACAAAAATAACATTTACATAAACTATATTTTTAGATGACACAAATCTCTACTGAAAAATCCACAAGCCAAATGGTTGAGAGGTTGCCAGGTCCCGTTCTTGCTACGTAAAATTAAGTGCTGGTGGTGATTATTGTTTTAAGAGGAAGAACAACTTGGTAACCATCTTCCACTAACACTAATCAGAAGGAAAATGGAAGAGGTCCGACTCTTCGAAAAATGAAGGTATCGGCAAAAGAAAGGAAAGGACCACGAAAAGCGTGAAAATGAAAGACTCCCTGAGCCCCGCAAATCTAATGTCCTCGGGATCGGAAAAGAACAAGAGCTGACCAAGGGAGGTCAGATAGGAAAGGTAAGAGCGAGGAACGAGTCATAAGTAAGACTCAGCTACGGGAACCGTGGTCGCCAACCCACACTCCCAAATTGAGAGGCCCTGGTCCCGCTTTTTCTCGTTTCCTCTTACGACAGACAGTGTATACCGTTGACGTTATCCTACCATCCCCACCCACAGGGGAATGTAAGATGAAGTACTAAAATGTGATGCAGATATGTGTTACGCAACTTACATTAAAACATCTTTATTATTTTAGTGTCCTTTTTTGTCATTATAAATGCCTATTTTAATTATTTTACTGCTATTTTCTAAATGTCAAGTGCTTATTTGCCTGCCTACTTTAGCAAAAATAGATGATAAAAACTATATTCACCGTTAATTTTTTGAAGATTTAGATGCATATGGTTTGATTTAAGTGCTCCAATGAGGCCGCAAAATAAATAAATAAATAAATAAATAAATAAATAAATAAATAAATAAATAAATAAATAAATGTAGGTTGAATTTTTTATTTTCCTCTGCTATTGGTTCGTCTTGACATTGATTGTTATATTATGTTATATTACAGAATTTATACCAGAGATACTGATCTGAAAACTCCGATGAAAAATACAATGATGTCGTTCGTGGCTGCAGAATTTTATTATTTCCTGTTCGTTTTCTCGGTTTGCAGGACTACGATGGTTTTGTGGAGGCTGTGATGGATTTTGCGAGTTCGGCTAAAGATTTGGAATGGCGAAGCGAACCTGCTCAAGCAGTGATGCAATGATCTCCGTGGACCAGCGAGCCGGACTCACGCTTTCTAAATCCAAGGCCCGCTGCCAGTTTCTTTACAATACAATACAGTAGCTGTTGTGACTGGGCGGGGCCTTCGTATTAGGTATACAACCAGCTGGTCGTCTGACCTTCATCCATACCACAAGATCGACACAACACCCGGAATGTTTTATACACAAAAAATGAAGATATTATTGTTTATGGTCAGATTTGGTTTTATTTATTATTTGACTAGCTGTCGTACCACTTGCTGGCGAATTAGAAATGAAATGAAATGGCGTATGGCTTTTAGTGCCGGGAGTGTCCGAGGACAAGTTCGGCTCGCCAGGTGCAGGTCTTGTGATTTGACGCCAGTAGGCGACCTGCGCGTAGTGATGAGAATGAAACGATGATGAAGACGACACATACACCCAGCCCCAGTGCCAGCGAAATTAACCAATGATGGTTAAAATTCCCGACCCTGGCGGGAATCGAACCCGGGCCCCTGTAACCAAAGGCCAGCACGCTAACCATTTAGCCATGGAGCCGGACATAATTACAGAGAAATGCTGTCTAGCGGAGGCGAAAAGGAGCAGGAAAAAATACACCATTGTTAGTGAAGTGGCGTAGGACATAGTAGGCTGTCGTATTTTTTTCATCCGGAGCTCCCCCTGTTGGTGGGAGCGGTAGAATAACAACCTTGGTATCCCTTGCCTGTCATAAAATGCGACTAAAAAGGGGGACCTATGGGGTTCTTAACTTCGGAGCGTGGGTTGGCGACCACGGGCCCGTTAGTTAAGTCCTGGCATTGCTTCCATTTACTTGTGCCAGGCTCTTCACTTTAATCAATCCTATCCGACCTCCCCTGGTCAACTTTTGTTCTTTTCCGACCCCTGCGATATTAGGTTTGTGAATCCTAGGGAGTCTTTCATTTTCCCGCCCTTCGTGGCCCTTGTCTTTTCTTGGCCGATACCTTCATTTTTCGAAGTGTCGGATCCCTTCCATTTTCTCCCTTCTGATTGGTGTTAATAGAGGATGGTTGCCCAGTTGTACCTCCACTTAAAACAGTGATCACCACCACCACTATCATGACCATTGTCAGTCAGCTCTTTACCATGACAAGCGGGCAATGTTTTCATGTCAAAGATGTTCGCCGTTGATGGGCGATCTCATTTGGTGAATAACTCAAAGCTCATACGACAACACTGTATGTTACATCGCAAATGGGATTTTCTATTTGTTACGTTCACTTTTTGACATAAATATGTCTCATGGCCGGGGGTCATCCGAAAATGTGTGTAACGTGATGCGACAAAATCTGCAACAGAAGAGTAACCATAGCAATAGCAACCAAGTAGGCTATGTCTTACGCTGGTTGCCTTTGAAATTTGCAGCCGTTGATGGATGACATTAACCGGGAGACTTATGATTATTTGATTTTTTTAAAGGGAAAAAATTGTTTCTTCTAGAAAGTATTTTCGCTGATATTTTAAAATGGTGACAAATTGAATAAAAAACGAGTATCTCCGTTAGTATCCCTCGTACAGTAAAACACATGACACATAAAAGTTCGGAAGTTATGTTTTTCACTTCTTTTATTACATACCGTACATGTTTTTTGATACAGCTACTATTAAGGAGAAAATGTGCCATTTCCTCTTCTGGTTCCCTTAATATTTAAACTGAACATCAGACAATCGCGTGGTGAGCACTGTCCATATCACATTCTTCAGTATTTATCGTAAATATTCTCCATTTTGAAATACCAATACACTGTTTGAACTTGGAACGCCAAACGTGCCTACACTACACCATGTTGTTCGACACTACTAACGGCCATAAGATGGCGTAGAGAATGTGGCCCTTAAAAAGGGACAGCATAATACAACACTTTACCACAATAATATAATTTAGATTTAAAACGTTCATAAATAACTGCTATAGAAATGTGTATACATTTTCTTTGAACCCTTCTGTATACAGCTAATGAACAATGGGATTGTAAATAAAATGTACAGATCACTGCACATGGTTATGAGGGTATTTAGGGGTTGTAGTAAGGATGTAAAGGAGTACATATAAGTCTCCGGTAAGACCTCAAATAGAGTACGATTCCAGTGTATGGGACCTTCACCAGGATTACTTGATTCGAGAACTGGAAAAAATCCACAGAAACGCAGCTCGTTTTGTTCTGGGTGATTTCCGACAAAATAGTAGCGTTACGAAAATTGTTGCAAAGTTTGAGCTCGGGAGAGTTGGGAGAAAGGAGACGAGCTGCTTGACTAAAGTATGTTCCGAGTCTTTAGTGGAGAGATGGCGTGGAATGACATTAGTAGACGAATACATTTGAGTGGTGTTTTTAAAAGTAGGAAAGATCACAATATGAAGATAAATTTGGAATTCAAGAGGACAAATTGGGACAAATATTCCTTTATAGAAAGATGGATATGAAATGGCGTATGGCTTTTAGTGTCCGAAGTCATGTTCGCCTCGCCAGGTGCAGGTCTTTCGATTTCACTCCCGTAGGCGACCTGCATGTAGCGATGTGGATGAAACGATGATCAAGACAACTCATAAAACCAGCTCCCGTGCCAGCGAAATTAACCAATGATATTTATAATTCCCGACCTCGCCGGGAATCGAACCCGGGACCCTTGTGACCAAAGGGCAGCACGCTAACCATTTAGTCATGGAGCCGAACGGAAGAGGGGGTTAGGGACTGGAATAATTTACCAAGGGAGAGGTTCAATAAATTTCCAAATTCATTGCAGTTATTTAAGAAAAGACTAGATGAACAGCAGATAGGGAATCTGCCACCTGGGCGACTGTCCGAAATGCAGATCAGTGGTGATTGATTGATTGATCGATTGATTGATTGATTGATTGATTGATTGATTGATTGATTGATTGATTGATTGATTGATTGATTGATTGATTGATTGATTGATTGATTGATTGAACAGGATTATATATGCTCTTTTCCCATGATGTAATAGACAAGGCAAAACTGAACTGAACCTACATTCTATTTTTGCATATCTAATCCGTGCTTTTTAAAAGGTCTTCTTCTTCTTTTTCTACAGCTTTTCCCACACCTGTCGCACAGGTGGATTTGGCCCTGTTTTACGGCCGGATGCCCCTCCTGACGTCAACCCTATATGGAGGGATGTAATCACTGTTGCGTGTTTCTGTGGTGGTTGGTAGTGTGGTATGTTGTCTGAATATAAAGAGGAAAGTGTTGGGACGGACACATACACCCAGTCCCCAAACCAGAAGAATGAATCAGAAGCGATTAAAGTACCCGACCCGACCGGGAATCGAACCCGGGACCCTTTGTACGCTAACTATTCAGTCAACGAGTCGGACCCGTGCTTTTTGAAAGGTATTAGACGAAAATTGGAAGAGCACAGAAAAACATACAATTGTATTGGTATAGATAAGCAGAAATCCTACAAATACGATAACTACGAGGAAGAGCAGTTTCTCATTACATTAAAAACTTCCCTAAGGGTGGGAACAAGACGGAAGTAATGGACGCAGTGCCATGGGGACCCATGTTTATGAAATATTCATGGCTGTTCTGCCACCTCACGCACGCACTCCACAACGTCATTTACTTTACGACTGCATTGCAGATTCTCACTCCACAACAGGTGGAGCTATATTATTTTCGAGAGTTTTCACAGCTCACTTTCTATTAGAAAGCAGAAATACAAAACGTCCTAACGAGGGATTTAGCTCGAGTTCACATCGCGATTGGCATTGAGTTGCGATTTATGTGGACTGGATTGATGTGTAGGATACAAATAAGCACAAATTATGTGCCATCGTACAAAAGTACGATAGGTATTCGGTATCCTCAAAATCTGGTTCAAGTCATCTGCAACTCCGGCGTGATCACGAAACAAGTCATGGAGCATCTTCCCTCACTCAGCGAAGGAGATTATTCTGTTAATATTGAATTTCCACGACCGCAATGTAATCGAAATCGACTTTCAACCTATTAGGCCGAGTTACGTACATGTAGTACGTGTTGAAGAGATGTTAAGTACAGAACAAAAATAGCCAACCGGACACCAGTGGGATCCGAACCCACAACCTCCCGATTTAGAGTTGGTTTTTCTACCAATTAAGCTGTAGTGGGCTTGGTCATATTTGCTCTGTTGGAAAGTAAGCTACAGGTGTGCCACTACTGCAATCACACTGTAGAGTGCGTGCAAGTCGCCCATTGTGGGCCAACAAAGATGACCAAGGCCGCCATATCTCAACTGCTAGAGGAACCGACGCGAAATCGGGAGGTTGCGGGTTGGGATTCCACTTGTGCCCAGTTGGCTATTTTTCTTCTGTACTTACCATCTCTTCAACACGCACTACACGTATGTAACACGTCCTTATAGGTTGAAAGTCGATTTCGAGTTTAGTCTGGTTGACTCTCTCGGGACATACCGTGATAGAACAGTCAGGATCATTCCTCCTGGTTGCACGCATTGCCATCAACCGGTCGATATGCTCTAACGAAGGCGGTGATATGATGTTAGACAAGGCCGCTTTTAACGTAGACTCCCATTCCTCAACAACGGGTACACGGAAAGAAAAATTTTAAGACGCTTTTAGCGTTTGGGTACCGGGCGAGTTGGCCGTGCGGTTAGGAGCGCGCAGCTGTGAGCGCATCGCGCAGCGCGCATTCAGGAGATAGTTAGTTCGACCCCCACTGTCGGCAGCCCTGAAGATGGTTTTCCTTGGTTTCCCATTTTCACACCAGGCAAGTGCTGGGGCTCCTTAACTAAGGCCACGGCCTCTTCCTTCCCATTCCTTGGCCTTTCCTGTCCCATCGTCGCCATAAGACCTATCTGTGTCAATGCGACGTAAAGCAAATCGAAAAAAAGAAAGTGTTTGGGTAGAACGCGTATATCGCCGAGTGTGTGTAACTTACGATTATGTTTAATGTCTCAAATGACAGATAAAAGAGGAGGCTAACTGTTGCAAAAAAAGAAACTTAAAATCTGAAATGTAGTTTTCACGAAATAGCGCTTCAAAGTAAGGCAACTTTCATGCTACATATGTGACGTCACACGCATACGGTACTGTGTTATAAGATGGCGCTGTGTTGACTCGAGCACTCAGCTGTCGTTATGAATACATTGTGGTCAGTTGTACAGAATAACAAATTTAATAATGGAAAAGAAACAGTGACGTCTTAAATTTCTTTCTTTCCTTCTTTCTTAATCTGTTTACCCTCCAGGGTCGGTTTTTCCCTCGGAGTCAGCGGGGGATCCCACCGATACTGCCTCAGGGGCAGTGTCCTGGAGTGTGAGACTTTGGGTCGGGGATACAACTGGGGAGGATGACTAGTACCTCTCCCAGGCGGCCTCGCATGCTATGCTGAACAGAGACTAGTGGGAGGAAGGGAAGATTGGAGCGGATAGACAAGGAAGAGGAAAGGAAGCGGCCGTGGTCTTAAGTTAGGCACCATCCCGGCATTTTCATGGAGGAGAAGTGGGAAACCACGGAAAACCACTTCGAGGATGGCTGAGGTGGGAATCAAACCCACCTCTACTCAATCCTTGTACCACTTTTCAAATATCGTGGCAGAGCCGAGAATCGAACCCGGACCTCCGGGGGTGGTAGCTAACCATGCTAACCACTACACCACAGAGGCAGACGTTATATAATTACCTAACAGCTTCTATAAATTACTTTCATTTAATTAAGAGACTAAGAAATTAGAAAATACATTAGTGATAGCACACTGACACGATGGACAGCACAGAATAATTGCAGCGCGAGACGCTGGCACATTCAACCTTCCCCACCAAGCTGGCCACATTGGACTGTGGTTCTACCTGGTGAACTTCCTAACAACTAAACTAATGACCTCAGGCACATGTACAAGTTACACCATATGCAGCATGGACAATACATCCCCTTATTACAAAAAAACACATTTTTTTCATATTTCGGCACTCACATCCTTTTCCATTCTTGGTCCTCAATAATTGATGATTGCAAATATGGTTTGTGTATTTGTAACTTTGAAATCATTCAAGAACAGACTAGGTAAAGAGCTGTCAGGGAATCTGACACCTGGGTGACAGACCTAAATGTAGATCAATGGTGATAGATACAGTGATTGACTGATCAATCGCTATTACTTCTGGTAGTCCAGAATTATGTTAATAAAACTGATAAGTGTGTCCAAATTTTCCCTTACGTCTGACAGTTTAAACTTTGCTCTATTAACTTCACTATTATCACCGACTTCCTCCTCTTGCCTTGGTGCGAAAGCGAAGTCCAGAACGGTACTGCGAAGTTCTGTTACGCGATGAAAAAGAAGTTCGAATTATCGCGATTCCGAATGGGTAAAGTCCGAAATGGTAAAGTCCGAAATGGTGAGAATTTACTGCACCTAGAACAAGGAAGTTTGTAGGGAAAGAGTAACGTTGAAATATATTTCAGAGAAGCACTCGTGCGATACGATTAACAGGAAGCATGTCGGCAGAGTTCAGGAAACATGCAGCTTGTCTAATTGTGTAATAAAAAGAAACGTGATTAAAACCTAATATTTTTAATTAAGTTTGACACATCCTTCCATTATAACGAAGCAGGACGTTATGGTTAACGTCCTCTTCCAAAGTTCAGGTTTCGCAGCAGTAGTTCAGATTCGTAGATATATTACATGAGTGATACAGTGCTTAACGGTTTCTCTTGTTTCTGAAATTGTTCATTTTCCCTTTACTGCTTAAATTACACGTCGCTGTATTCCAGATAATAATAATAATAATAATAATAATAATAATAATAATAATAATAATAATAATAATAATAATAATAATAATAATAATAATAATTTTTGCTATTGGCTTTAGGTCGCACCGATACAGATAGGTCTTATGGCGACGATGGTACCGGAAAGGGCTAGGACTGGGAAGTAAGCGGCCGTGGCCTGAATTAAGGTACAGCCCCAGCATTTGCCTGGTGTGAAAATGGGAAACCACAGAAAACCATCTTCAGGGCTGCCGACAGTGGGGTTCGAACCCTTATCTCCAGAATACTGGATACTGACCGTATTTAAGCGACTGCAGCTATCGAGCTCGGTAATAATAATAATAATAATAATAATAATAATAATAATAATAATAATAATAATAATAATAATAATAATCATCATCATCATCATCATCATCATTATCATTATCATCATCATCATCATCATCATCATCATCGTATGGCCTCAGCTACTGTGCCTGGCTGACAGTTCACAATCGGTAGTCTACCGATAGTTTTAAGAAAGAAACCACTTTTTTTTTTGCTAAAATCAAAAGATCATAATCATAAATATTTCTTCCGGTGACGGCCATCCATGAACGGGAGCTAATTTCAGATGACAACCAGCCATAAGACATATTTATGTCAAAAATCGAGAATCCCATCAGATTGTAAATATTGCCCATGCATGGGATGTTGATTGATGTGAGTTCATTTGAGTATGAAAGTGTCCTTTCTTCTAGGTCTGAGAAATTGTCACCCTACCACAGAGATAAAATAAATAAATAAATAAATAAATAAATAAATAAATAAATAAATAAATAAATAAATAAATAAATAAATAAATAAATAAATCCAATCAATTATTACCTCTGTGAACGATTCTTTCCTCCGTCTCCATGGAGATTCGATGCGAACTAGCAAGGCCATCTAAATGTCGACAGAGCTTTGAGCAATGTGCATGTTTATAATTCACCAAGGTACAATGTTTTTGGCCTTTCTGGAGAAAATCCATGGAATTGGAGAAGACCTAATAAGTCTTAATTAATAAAGCGAAAATACAGTCGGTGAAAGCTGAGTTACGAGTGGTAAACGTTCTAACTGTAGAAAAGTAAAAGTTTTACTCCATAAAATAATTCTGTCAAGTTATCCACTGGTTGCAAGATCTAAGAGGCCATTCAATGTAAATAATGACCAATTTCATCTGTATAATTTCGCTATCTTGTTCATCCAAGTGTTTCTCGGGAGGAAAGTTCGTTATACATACAGTTTATAAAGTTAACTAAAACTGGAAATGAGTAACCGGATTCATTTCCTTTAGACGAGGAAAGAAATCATTGTAATATGAAGTTTAAATTAAATCAGTTATACGCAACTGGGACTGAAGGATATATCCAGAGTAACTTGGTAAGTGAAGTGATCATTATCATGGTCCTTGGCCATTATCATTTGGTGCAATGCAACAGAAATTTCAATATTTTCTGGAGTCGGAATTGGAAAGTAAATAAAGAACATTTTGTAAACTTTTAGTACCCCCAATAGATTGGTAGGAAATATTCTTCCCATGGCCCATTTTGAATCACATCCAAATAATAGCTTATTTTATTCAAAGGCTGCTCGAAAATTATATAAAACACAAATATGTTACTGTTAGATTGTACTGTATGTTGTAAATATATTTAGATTATATTCCGTTACAAAATCAAAAAGAGATAATATTATAATTATTTTATGATACTGAAAACTTTACTATGGGATGTAAATGTATATCTTATCTTTTCATGAAACATCCGAAAGCAAGGATTTACACAGAGTGTAATAAAATCACAGGTCTTCTTAATTTTCAATAATCCTAAGATTGTTTGGCAGCAATTCTACTCCCCCACTCCTTCATTTCCACATATGAGCCTGCTCCTACATCTTCTCTGATCTGTCTCTCTAGAGTATTGTAGTCTAGGTTCTCTTCTTCTCTTGAATCATTCCATGAAATTCCGATGCTGAGCGGACCCTGTTCCGGTCCTCGTGCCACTTTTCAAAACAATTTGTGGCAGAGACGGGAATAGAACCCAGGCTTCCACGGGTGGCAGCTAATCACACTAATCACTACACCACAGAGGCGGACTTTTTGCCTTATACCTCGTTTTTATCTCGAATTATGTACATAAGAGTCGAATGTAGGTTCAGTTCAATTTTTGCCTGTCTGTTTTATTGTTAGTTGAGGTGTGCTTTATCTCTTCCACTGCCACTCATCTCCGCAAGAGAGCCTTACTGCCGAAAGGATTATGGAGATACGTTTTCTCCAACTGTACGAATATAATAATATATAATTATTATTGTTACGGAGTTTTCCGTGGTAGGTAGAGGTGAAAGAAGGTGCGGGTGTGAATAGGTCTCCAGCTACGAAAGCAAAATTAATTTAAAATTTAACAAGGTTATATTTTCTTTTCAAAAACAAAGAAATAACAAGCATGGCAGGTACAAAGTAGCAAATCAAAAAGGGTAGTTACAATATTTACAGGAATTGGGCTT
The DNA here is from genome assembly GCF_040414725.1 of Anabrus simplex. Lineage (NCBI taxonomy): Eukaryota > Metazoa > Arthropoda > Insecta > Orthoptera > Tettigoniidae > Anabrus > Anabrus simplex. The sequence continues at coordinate 161,897,829 of NC_090279.1, read as the reverse complement.
CGCGCCCTGATTTTACACTGCTTGGGCAATCAGCTCAGTTTTACCCCAAACACGAGTTTTAACAGAGGGGCAGAAAACCCCATTCATACCTAGGAGCCCTTGCTCCAAATTACACAGAAAAGCCTCCACGAGGCATACAACACTCAATTTTCAAAAGAGCCACTCGCTCTCAAAATTTAAGCCTCTCCCAGGCCACACCAAACTCCACCTTCAAGTTGTCCTCACTGGACATAGACACAGGGGTAAAATACCCAACCTACTGAGGTCTATTAAATAAAAATGGGCAATTACATGACCTCTAAAATAACAATTTGAGAGGAGGCGATCTTGCACTCCCAATACACTTGTTTTTAAAAACCTAATCTGGCTCTAGGCCACTAATGCAAGGGCTAATCCCATACTACCGAGGTGACTTTAGAAAAGAGCAATTTGTTTTACATTAACGAAGAATAGGTTGAGAAAATAAGTTCACCTCAAGACAATGTGAGTGGGAGCTCGAGAGGGTTAGCACTCTCTATCCCAATATGCAGCTTAAAAGAGAATAGAAGAAAAGATCGTTACATTTTAGGAAAAGGTTACATGGAGGAACGCTTCGCACCCGCCCCGAGAGTTAAACTGCTGAGCTAGCAAAGAAAGAATTTATTAATCGGCCATTACCTTATTGATGACCGCTGCCGAGGAAAGAGGCGCTTCCCGCCTCCTGCTATGTACTTTATACACTGAAAGATGGAACAGAAGTGGCCCGGAGACCCTAAAATCAGCAGTTTAAATACTCTCGCAGAAGGTTCTAGGCGTTAGGGGAATGAAAACACCCTCCCGCGATGATTTTATTGGTAGATCAATAAACCCCCTACACAACACTAAGAAGAAACACATAATTGGTGGAAAATTAATTCAAGAAATTCGGGATAGGCTAGATTTAAAACAAGGGGAAAGAAGGGGTTAATATCGCCAACTTAACCAAAGACTGAAAAAAATTTTAGCAAAGAACAAACATTTGAAATAAAAATTTCTCCAACAAAATAGTTCTTTGATTCCGCACTAGGTTGCACTATTGTTGATCTTCAGTAGTGTCCTCTAGAAGAGAAAGTTCACACTTCTTACTTCAAGCGAAACAAAACCACATCAAAAATGACACAGTTCAAAAACTCAAAATTTTCCACGTGGTGACATCTTCTGAGAAAGTAGAGAATTAATAGCGTAGATAAAGTTCAGACTTCCTCCAGCAGAGGAGTTTCAACTGGCGCACATTTTAAATTAGCGGAGTGGAGGTGTACCGCCCGGTACAATTATTATTATTATTATTATTATTATTATTATTATTATTATTATTATTATTATTATTATTATTATTGTTGTTGTTGTTCCGGAGATTCCGTGGAACGCAGAGGTGAAAGAAGGTTCGGGCATGAATGTTTGTATATACAAAAGTCAGAAGATTAATTTAAAACTTTAAAATTTGATCCTCCCCCTGTGGGTGGGGGCGGTAGAATAACACCCACGGTATCCCCTGCCTGTCGTAAGAGGCGACTAAAAGGGGCCCCAGGGGCTCTGAACTATGGAGCGTGGGTTGGCGACCACGGGGCCCTCAGATGAGTCCTGGCATTTCTTCCACTTACTTGTGCCAGGCTCCTCACTTTCATCTATCCTATCCGACCTCCCTTGGTCAACTCTTGTTCTTTTCCGACCCCGACGCTATTAGGTTTGCGAGGGCTAGGGAGTCCTTCATTTTCACGCCTTTCGTGGCCCTTGTCTTCCTTTGGCCGTTATCTTCATTTTTCGAAGTGTCGGACCCCTTCCATATTTTCCCTCTGATTAGTGTTGTATAGAGGATGGTTGCCTAGTTGTACTTCCTCTTAAAACAATAATCACCACCACCACCACCTTTAAAATTTGAGCTATATTTCTTTTTCCTTTTTTTTTTTCTTTTCTTTTTAAACTTTACACTTTGCTTAGCAAATAACTGACATTCGGGTACAAAATCTAGCTCGTGAGCTTCAGTGACAATGTTAGGTCAGATCACAACAAATTAACAACCTGAGCTTGAAGCTCAACATATACAAATTTAACAAGAGTCCATTTGGACCCTTCACTACATACACAAGCAGACGGAGCTCCCAATTTTACACCAGTAGGGTGAGCGTCTTTGCTCTACATTATTACTTCCTTGGAGGTTATTCTCCAAAATTTTAACATTTCGGGCCTATGAAAGGCACAACTTACATTTAACAAAAACAAACAGTAGACACTCTCTTCTATGCTCAACAGTCTGATTTTTCTTAAAAGTAAAAGAATGCAATTGACTTTAACAGGGGTAACAAGTAACACTTGGAATTCACATGAAATACTTAAAACCCTATTTGGGCTTATGGCCCGACGTTACAGAGGTGACTAGATGGAGAGAAAGTCTACAAAATTTGATCATCGAAAGAGTGGCCGGAGCTACCCCTAGTTTTGGGGTAACTTCGGCCGCCATAAGAACAACTCAAGAAACGAAGTTTTCTTCGATGTAGTGTTACTTCGGCCACCGTGAATGTTTTTTAAAAACCTGCAAAACGCCCCGTATCAACAATCACAGTCCGCCTCTATGGTGTAGTGGTTAGCGTGATTAGCTGCCACCCCCGGAGGCCCGGGTTCGATTCCCAGCTCTGCCACGAAATTTGAAAAGTGGTACGAGGGCTGGAACGGGGTCCACTCAGCCTTGGGAGGTCAACTGAGTAGAGGTTGGTTCGATTCCCACCTCAGCCATCCTGGAAGTGGTTTTCCGTGGTTTCCCACTTCTCCTCCAGGCGAATGCCGGGATGGTACCTAACTTAAGGCTACGGCCGCTTCCTTCCCTCTTCCTTGCCTATCCCTTCCAATCTTCCCATCCCTCCACAAGGCCCCTGTTCAGCATAGCAGGTGAGGTCGCCTGGGCGAGGTACTGGCCATACTCCCCAGTTGTATTCCCCGACCAAGAGTCTGAAGCTCCAGGATACTGCCCTTGAGGCGGTAGAGGTGGGATCCCTCGCTAAGTCCGAGGGAAAAACCGAACCTGGAGGGTAAACAGATGATGATGATGATCAACAATCACAAACAAATTAAAACGATTTATGCTGAAAAAGATGTATAGTGATCAAATTCACTTTTTGCGAAAAGAAGAAACTATTTTATTTAGCCTAAGCACACAAGCATTGTATGATATTACAGCTTACATGTTGCAATGCGTAAATATTTGTAATCGTACAAAATATAATAAATGAAAGGTACGGAAATCATAAAGCCCAATTGTATGGAGAGAAAAGGCGGTAGGAAAAGAAGCAATCTTGTAGACTGTTCTCATAATACACTGTCTTCTAAATTAGAAAATATCTGGGCCGGCGTCAAGTTCTTAAATGTCTATCGTCCATGTCAACTGATATCCGTCTATTTATCATTGAAAATGGAAACTGTCTTTCCCATCCCTGTCGGGAAAAACTTCCCTGTTTATTGTTATTGTGCCTTTATTAATCTCTTCTAAAGTGTTATTGAAGTAAACAGGATTGTAATTACAATATCCGCAGCCGCGTAATGTTTTCCTGCACGTTCTTGGCATGGCCGAAGTTATCCCGGAAGAGGACAACTTTTATCACAAAACTATTCCCTGAAAAACCTATTTGAATAAAATGCATCAAATTGTGTTGATCAGTTGCCAGAAAAACTTACATTTTGACTCCATAAACTACTGGAATGGAGAATCGAATGCTGGGGCTAGAGAACAGTTTGTTTTCTGCTGTTACCAGACAAGACAATAGTCGGGGCTGCGGAAAAAATCGATTAACTCAACAATGAGCCCGCCAATGTTATTTGGACTACCAAGTGTTGATAGAGCATTCTATTGTATGTGCATTTTAGTTGTTGCAATTGGTTCATCTTTTCCAGTATGGAAGGCAGGAGAAAAGTAAGTGTTGCTATTCGTCAGTGGCCGAAGTTTCCCTGTATGGCCGAAGTTACCCCACTTTAGGGTACCTGCTGAGGACAGTTGACTGAATGGTTAATTATGAATGTGTGCGTGGGTGAGGATTAGTTAGTTTTAAGAGTGTTTAATATTAATGCGTTTTAATAGTAGCCTAATTTATTTAAATTAACTATTAATTATATTAATTTATGTAGTTTTAAGTAATATAATTATCTTAGTCCGCCTCTGTGGTATAGTGGTTAGCGTGATTTGATTCCCGGCTCTGCCACGAAATTTGAAAAGTGGTATGAGGACTGGAACGGGGTCCACTCAGCCTCTGGAGGTCAACTGAGTAGAGGTGGGTTCGATTCCCACCTCAGCCATCCTCGAAGTGGTCTTCCGCGGTTTCCCACTTCTCCTCCAGGCAAATGTCGGGATGGTAGCTGACTTAAGGCCACGGTCGCTTCTTTCCCTCTTCCTTGTCTATCCCTTCCCATCTTTCCATCCCCCACCAGTCCCCTATTCAGCATAGCAGGTGAGGCCGGCTGGGTGAGGTATTGGTCTTCCTCCCCAGTTGTATCGTCCGACCCAAAGGCTCACGCTCCAGGACACTGCCCTTGAGGTGGTAGAGCTAAGATCCCTCGCTGAGTCCGAGGGAAAAACCAACCCTGGAGGGTAAACAGATTAAGAAAGAAAGAAAGAAAGAAAGAAAGAAAGAAAGAAAGAAGATAATCTTAGCATTTTACTTAAGATTTTAATTAGTAGTATGTGGTCAGTGTAAGAGAGGGCCTCGAGCCCTAACTTCCCCACTAAGAAGGCACTAATAAATAAGTAAATAAATGCATAAATTAACCAGTTTTATTTACCGTAATTTATTTATTTAGTTATTTATTGATGTGACAAATTATGGTATTTATCCACAACATTACCACTCATTCTCCGCGTGCTTTGAAATGAAACAGCTTCGTTGTACGTATTTGGGTCAGCCGGTGCCCTCGAAATTGTTCATCAAGGATGAACAGATTCCTCTCACAGTTGTATACATACTCTCATACAGCAGTATTATTTGTCCCTTATTTTGGAAGAGAAATGTCTTTTACTTTTTCTGCCACCTCGAAGCAACATCTCGTCAATAATCAAACTTCAAGACTGGTCCCAGAAGTCAATCAGTTGTTTCGTGCCGTATTTCAAACAGCAGCTACAGTATCACCGGGGGCTGTGGCTCACCTTGACGAGGTCAACGCACAGGTTTGAGTCATCCCAAACATGCTCGGCTATCAGACACAGTTTATATGTGAGGTGTAAAGCGATCAATAACAAATCGCACTGCTACACGAAGAAACACAAGATCGTGGACATGTTTTTTGGGATTTCTTTTTTAAATGCTATTTGTTCGGGGCGTCGACCTATAGAGATCTTTTGCCCCTACTTGCACCATGTGATATGAACCTGCGTGTAATTGGAATGGAGGAAATGTAGAGTGTTCAATGTGAGGAAAGGAACGTTAAGGACGACACGTACACCCAGTGCCCAGGCGAAGGATATTAATTATTTACAATTAAAAACCTCTGTCGCAGCCGGGAATCGAACCCGGGGTGAAAGGCGGGCGCGTTGCCCCCTACACCGCGGAGCCGGACTGTGTTTGGTTGTTGCTCTCTTTCCGGGCTGAGTAGCTCAGACGGTACAGCGCTGGCTCAGTCCGGTGGTATTTGAAGGTGCTCAATTATGTCAGCCTCATGTTGGTAGATTTACTGACACGTAAAAGAACTCCTGCGAGACAAAAGGCAGGCACCTCGGCGTCTCCAAAAACCGAAAAAGTAGGTAGTGGGACGTAAAACCAATAACGTTATTATTATTATTATTATTATTATTATTCCTTTCTTGATCTGTTTACCCTCCAGGGTTGGTTTTTCCCTCGGACTCAGCGAGGGATCCCACCTCTACCGCCTCAAGGGCAGTGTCCTGGAGCGTGAGACATTGGGTTGGGGGATACAACTGGGGAGAATGACCAGTACCTCGCCCAGGCGGCCTCACCTGCTATGCTGAACAGGGGCTTTATGGGGGATGGGAAGATTGGAAGGGATAGACAAGGAAGAGGGAAGGAAGCGGTCGTGGCCTTAATTTCGGTACCATCCCGGCATTTGCCTGGAGAAAAAGTGGGAAACCACGGAAGACCACTTCCAGGATGGCTGAGGTGGGAATCGAACCCATCTCTACTCAGTTGACCTCGCGAGGCTGAGTGGACCCCGTTTCAGCCCTCGTCCCACTTTTCAAATTTCGTGGCAGAGCCGGCAATCGAACCCGGGACTCAGGGGGTGGCAGCTAATCACACTAACCACTACACCACAGAGGCGGACATTATTATTATTATTATTATTATTATTATTATTATTATTATTATTATTATTATTATTATTATTATTATTATTCCCTTCTTAGTATCCTCTTACGACATGCAGGACTCCATCTACAGAGGAGATAAAGAATTCCGATAAATCGAATGAACAATTATTGTATCCGCTAAATAATGGTACGGCTCACGAACTGTGAGAAAATAAAAGACATTGTAGACCTCGTAAATATATTATTATTATTATTATTATTATTATTATTATTATTATTATTATTATTATTATTATTAGAGCCTGGAAGTTCAGGCACTTATATTTGCTAAAGTAGGCAGGCAAATAAGCACTTAACATTTAGGAAATAGGCAGTAAAACAATTAAAATAGGCATTCAAATACCTAGGCGAAATTATCTAACCAAACGGGAAAAATCAGCAAGCAAACAAAGAAAGAATTACAAAATTACAAAAAAGGATACACAATTGTCTGGAGCAGATACAACAAAAAATCGATATCCCAAAACGCAAAATTACGACACTACAACACAGTTGTCAAACCAGAAGCCCTTTATGCATCAGAAACTCTGATAATTGGTGGCAGATCACAAATATTAAAAAAACATCGAAAAACAAGAGAGGAAAATTCTCAGGAAAGTTCTAGGACCTAAATGCGAAAATGGTATTTGGATGAAAAGGAAATCACAGGAAATATATCAAGTAACAGAAAAAATCACACACGTCATTGGAAAAGAAGGATGGATAACAACAGGCTAACAAAGAAAATACTAAATCTCGCAGTATCTCTAAAAATCACAACTGGCTTACAGAAATAAACAAAGATCTTCACGAAATTGGTATAAATGAAGAAGACAGAAATAATTCAGAAATCTCATAAACAAACACAAATTTGCTGATCAACCTAAAAGACAAGCTACAGGATGGACGGAAGAACGCAAAAGAAGCACAGCGGAAGGATGAAGAGATTTTGGGAAGACAAGAAGCCTCCGTGGCTCAGACGGCAGCGCGTCGGCCTCTCACCGCTGGATACCGTGGTTCAAATCCCGGTCCCTCCAAGTGAGATTTGTGCTGGACAAAGCGGAGGCGGGACAGGTTTTTCTCCGGGTACTCCGGTTTTCCCTGTCATCTTTCATTCCAGCAATACTCTCCATTATCATTTCATAGCATTTATCACTCATTAATAAATCACCTTGGGAGTGGCGACCCCATTGTAATAACAGCCTATATATGCTTCATTCATTACATCCCTGACCCGGCCAATGACTGGAAAACAGGTTGTAGGTTTTCATTTTTTTTTTTCATGGGAAGACAAGAAGAAACGTTGTGCTAAATAAGTTCACACAGGCTCCGTAGTAGGGCATAACGAATCAAAAGAAATTAAAATAGGCATTTATAATGACAAAATGGGCACTAAAATAATAATATAGATGCTTTAACCTAACAGACATCTGAATCACATTTCAGTACTTAATGTTACAGTACATCCCCCTATGGGTGGGGATGATAGAATAATGTCAACGGTATCCCCTGTCTGTCGTAAGAGGAGGCGACTAAAGGGGGACCAGGACCTCTCAACTTAGGAGTGTGGGCTGGCGACCACGGTTTCTCGAGCTGAGTCTGGCGTTGCTTCCACTTACTTGTGTCAGATTCCTCACTCTTACTTTCTCTGTCTGACCCCTCTTGGTTAACTCTTGTTCTGTTCCGACCCCAACGGCCCGGGGAGTCTTTCATTTTCACGCTCTTCATGGTCTTTCCCTTTATTTTTCCGATACCTTCATTTTTCAAAGTATCGGACCTCTTCCATTTTTCTTATGATTAATGTTTAACAGGGGATGATTAGCAAGTTGTTCTTCCTCTTAAAACAATAATCACGACCAGCAGTTACTGTAATTTTACGTAGCAAGGACGGGACCTGCCAACACTCTCCACCATTTGGTTAGTGGAGTTTTCAGTAGAGATTTGTGTCATATGAAAATATCGTTTATGTAAATGTTATTTTTTATCTATGAAGTTAAAATGTTTTTCTTTATTATTGATACAGTTACACAGATACACTCAACATATTGAAAGATAAACACACTAAACTACAGACAAAAATCAACAAGCAGAGAATAGGAAGAGTGATTCCAGGAGCAGAAAGAAAATTATGTTCAGAAAGGATGAAACAGTATTGGGCTGACAAAAATAAGAAAAACCTCCATAAACCTGACTAAGTAGTCCTATGTTGGCTAAAAAATTAAAGTAAAACAAATAAATAATTGATATAGTTCATTGGATTTATATTTTCTTCTTCCCATTGATTAATTGTAATGCATAAATAACAGCAGAAAATATCCACAAAAACTAAATAAGCCAAATAGTGGCAAAATAATAACTGGACTTACCGTTCCCAAACGTACGAAAACATGTTTGTCTCTATGTGACACTTCAATATATCCATTTTGCCTAACTTTCGGTCTTTTAATAGTAGTAGTAGTAGTAGTAGTAGTAGTAGTAGTAGTAGTAGTAGTAGTAGTAGTATCAATTTCGGAAGGCTCGGCTTGTGCCGGTAAGTTTGGGCTGGGAAGACTTGGGAGAAAGGAGACGAGCTGCTCGACTTACAAGGGAGATGTTCAATAAATTTCCAATTTCTTTGCAATCATTTAAGAAGGGGCTAGGAAAACATCAGATAGGTAATCTGACACCTGGGCGACTGCCCTAAATGCAGATCAGTAGTGATTGATTGGTCGATTGATTGATTGATTGATTGACTGATTGATTGATTGATTGATTGATTGATTGATTGATTGATTGATTGATTGATTGATCGATCGATTGATTGATTGATAATGGGCTGACTCGGCCTAAGCAAGGAGTCTCGCTCTCCATATGAAACTGTACAGATATCTACAAATATTTACAATAGAAATAATTACAACATATATGTATAGAAAAAATGTGCACATATGATGTCCCTAAACACGTTTTTCATCTACCCTTCTATGGGAATCTGCCCTTCAGTACCACCGGAACTGCGGCCTGGGTCTTCATGCTGTTTAGTGTAACTCAGAGGAAATCTCGTCCCTAGAAACTTTCTAGGTGCTCAGAGGATGGCCTTCTGGAGTTTTTTAAAAAATTTATTTGGATTTAGATCAGTTATAGACCAAACAGCCACCTGGATATTACAGTACGCTGGTTTGAACTTTACAATTCATTACAAGTCATTGTCACAGTGTGAAATATATGTATATATATAAAAGACATAGATCTTGCACATCATTACATTAAAATCACATAATTTCCACAAAAAATCAATCAAATTTGTAGACAAGTTGTTGTTAAATAGTTCCCAATAATAGTATATACACTTTTCTGTTTTTGGTCGCCAGTAGTGTATTTACACTGGTTGGTAACTGTTGCTTAACGTGAAGCAGAGCTGTAAGAAACACATTTTGGTGTTGGTGGTAATGAGCACATGCAAAAAAGAGATGGTTTAGGTCCTGAATCGGCTGGCCATCACAGGAACAGTATGGTGTGTCCACTACGTTGATGCGATAAAGGTGACTTCTAAAACTTCCGTGATTGAAGCGCATTCGAGTGAGTGTTCCATTGTGCAAACCAAGGACGTCGCGGGGAATTCTGTTCAATTGTTGAGTAAAATTTACCTTTATGGCTCTTTGTTTCCTCCCACTTCTGTGACCACTGACTACAGGCTCGTTGGAACATAATCACTGTATAATCCATGAAGTTGCTGGGAGTATTCAGGACCTGTCCACTGACACATGCTTTCTTCGCTAAGTCATCTACATATTCATTATGTGGTATTCCAATGTGGGCTGGTACCCATACGAAGTTTACTCTAGAACCGCATCTTTGGAGTTCATATGTTTTTTTAATAATACTGATATGGTAGATATTGGGTTTCTGGAGGATAAGCGGTGTAGACAGTGTGGAAAGGACGCTCAATGAATCGGTAAGGATAGTGATACTCTTACGGTAGAATCGTCTGGCATATTTGAGCGCTTCTGCTGCATAGATAGAAATATGTTCTGGCAAACGAAAACCTTGAGCTTCATGTTGATCAGGTCGTATGAAGAATTTTCGAGAACGGTTGGGGGTGTGTATTTTTCGAATACGCTGTTGATGGGTCGAGAAATCCACATTTCATACGGAAAGTGTTTCGTGAATGATTTTAGCCACCTCATCATATCAGTGCTTATAACATTTTTTTTTGCTATTGGCTTTACGTCACACCGACACAGATAGGTCTTATGGCAACGACCGGATAGGAAAGGCCTAGGAGTTGGGAGGAAGCGGCGGTGGCCTTAATTAAAGTACAGTCCCAGCATTTGCCTGGTGTGTAAATGGGAAACCACGGAAAACCATATACAGGGCTGCCGACAGCGGGATTCGAACCCACTATCTTCCGGATGCAAGCTCACAGCCGCGCGCCTCTAACCGCACGGGCAACTCGCCCGGTATTATTATTATTATTATTATTATTATTATTATTATTATTATTATTATTATTATTATTATTATTATTATTATTATACCTGGAGGTACACCTCAAAGCCGCGCATTCAAAATCAGCGCCTTAAGAATTCCCCTATTGATCAAAAAGTGAAACTAATAACACAACAAGTTGGAACTTTAATCAGAAGATGTCACCACTGAAATATTAAGTAATTGTTTTGTTGTGAAGTTTCCTAAACGGACTGAATTTTCCCTTGTTTTGTTTTGATATACATCAAGAAGTTTGGACATTTTTCAACAGATGACACTACTAAAAACTATGATCATGCACTCTGGTTCAAGGTGGAAGAACTTATAATTTAAAGAAGTTTCATATTCCTAGGTTTTCCATAACTGATCTATGTTCATTTATTTTTGGGTTGGCAACACTTCCTTTTCCTTCCGCCAGTTTTGAAACTAGCCAATCACGAATTTTTGTAATTAATTTTCAACCAATCCCGCGTTTCTTGTTCACTTTGAATGTGCTAATAAAATTTAAGAGGATGTGTCCTGATTAGTCTTGAATGATCTCGAACCTTCTCTGAGGGTATATAAACTGCGGATTTTCATGTTTCCTGGCCAATTGATCGTCGTCTTTCTGAGTGTGTGTGTTTAAGCAGGAGGCGAGCGGCCTCTTTCGTCGGCAGCTAGAACGTCTACAAGGTAATGGCCACATAATTTCACCTTTCTTGCTGTATCCGCAAATTATTCCGAGGGGAAGGTCCGAATCTTAAACTATGTAACAGTACTTTTCTAAAACATAACTTTTATTTTGGCTAATGTAAAATCTTCATAAAATCTTTTATTGTAAATTGGGGATAGAGAGGGAGTTACCCTCTCGAGCTCCCCTTCATCTTGGTTTGAGATGTCTGCGATTTTGCAACTTTTTTTGTAATGGATTACAGTAAATTCTATGCGAGTCACCTCAGTAGTTTGGGAATAGCCCCTGTTTCATCGGCCTAGAGCCCTGTAGGTTTATAAGTTTTCATTATTTTGGAGCGCAGTGTACGCCTCCATTCATTTTGTGTTTGGGCCAGTTATCTAACTTGTTCTTTTTCCATGAAGGCCCAGTAGGTTGGGTATTAAATACCCCTGTAAAAGTAAGGTCAATTTGTAAATGGTGGCTTGAGGGGCCAGAGATTGTAAATTTTGATGTAATGTTGCCTTGAGTGGGCTGTAAGAAACTGAGAGCCTGTTTGCTCTTTTTCAAAGTTTTTGTAAGTTTAACAAGTGCCTCTGGAAGGCTAGATATTGTATTTTGGGAGCAAGTGCTCTTGAATGAGGGGTTTTCTGCCCTTAACTAAATAACTCCCTGTTTTTAATTAAGGTTTTGTAAACTGGATCCGGTATCTCGAGAATTGTAAAACTATACTGCTAATAATAAGAGTTGGCGTCTGACAGGTAAGGGTAAGAGGCGACTAAAAGGGGCCCCAGGGGCTCTGAACTTTGGAGCGTGGGTTGGCGACCACGGGGCCCTCAGCTGAGTCCTGGCATTGCTTCCACTTACTTGTGCCAGGCTCCTCACTTTCATCTATCCTATCCGACCTCCCTTGGTCAACTCTTGTTCTTTTCCGACCCCGACGCTATTAGGTTTCCGAGGGCTAGGGAGTCTTTCATTTTCACGCCCTTCGTGGCCCTTGCCTTTCTTTGGCCATTAACTTCATTTTTCGAAGTGTTGGACCCCTTCCGTTTTTCCCTCTGATTAGTGTTAAATAGAGGATGGTTGCCCAGTTGTACTTCCTCTTAAAACAATAATCACCACCACCACCTGACAGGTAAGGTTGGAGGGAGGAGCACTGCACGTGCCATTTCACGATGTTGCCACATTCTAGCATTCCTTTCTACATACTCTTACCCCTCGCTTCCGGCTCACTTGTTTCCTCCTTTATTCTGACCGCTGTGATCTGTTGTAGACTACCTGGCCAGGCGGTGTCGTTTCATTTGCGGTCACTCTTATGCAAACAATCAGGTTCTTATCAGTGACAGTGACAGGTTTGGCAACTCCCAGTAAGACGAGCTACCCTGAAGTGTTATCTCCATGGCAACCGCAGTCGCCCCACCCTCGTTTCCATGGCAACCACACAGCCACTCCCTTTATCCCGCCTCGGCAGGCAGTAAACGGACCTCCCTCTAAGAAATGTCAGACGCCAACTCTTATTATTAGCAGTATAGGGGCGTGAAGCCCACAATCTGTAAAATTCACTATCTTGGATCTTTCTTGTCTTGTACCTCCCATGTTGTTATGTGAACATTTGTTGAGTTGTTGTTTTTGAAGAAATATAACCTTCAGTTCAAGTTTTTAATTAATTTTGATATTGTACATAGACCCATTCACCTCGGGTATCCCCGTAACAATTATTATTATTATTATTATTATTATTATTATTATTATTATTATTATTATTATTATTATTATTATTATTATTATTATTATTATTATTATTATTATTATTATTATTATTATTATTATTATTTTACAGGCGTCTGCAGCGTCGGTGTTGCACATAAGGCGTGTTTTGGACTGACGTCTACTTGGCTGTAAGCATGGAAACAAGAGGTATTTCGCTCGATACGAAGTAATCACAGTACCTAGTTTCGACAAGTTCGTGCGGTCTTTGCTGATAGTTTTATATCTTTAATCTGGTCTTGAACATACCTCACGTTCTTTGCAACGTGTTACAAAGATAAAACGATTTCATGCACTTATCTACGGAACGCTAATTTATTTGTCTGATATCTCTTGACTCACACATCAGCTTTACGTAACTTGAGTCACGTTCGATTCCTTTATTACTAAATATACTCTCCTGATACGTGCAGTAGTACCTTTTCGCCACAGTGTGACTCATTTTACGAACCACGTAATACTAGCTTATTTCTTCAAAACATAATTATGCACCACGACATATCTACACCAACACCAGCTGCGAGCAATAACTGTGCGAACAAATTCTTTCTGATAACAATACTATAGCTAGTGTATCCGTTGGTGACGTGTTAGTTTTTGGAGCAACTGAAATAGTAACGTCCATCTAGCGGAAATGCATGACACTAAAGGGACACAGTACACTTCAACAGATTTCATCTGACTACAACTAGGCATTGCTTTGTTTCTGTTAATCAGTTTAGGAGGCTTTGGAATTTGTAGGCAGTGGCGGTTCGTGCATGAAGGGCTTTTCGGCGCCGCCCCGCCGCCTTTTCATAAACATTAAACGTTATTTCACTCTGCAATTGATTACATAAAGAGACGGACAAATGTAGCGAATTCGAACTTATAAGGTGCGATATTCAGTTATACAATTATTTCGACTGTAAACATTTTGCTTTTCTATTTTCAAGAAAATGGCACAAAGGCTTTCAGAACGTGGCTACTGTCCGGCAAGCTCGACGGTTTCTCTTTAGTCGTGAGGCGCTCGGACTGTTGCAGGAGAGCCCGGTGGGGGCGGCAGAATAACACCCACGGTATCCCCTGCGTAAGAGGCGACTAAAAGGGGCCCCAGGGGCTCTGAACTTCGGAGCGTGGGTTGGCGACCACGGGGCCCTTAGCTGAGTCCTGGCATTGCTTCCACTTACTTGTGCCAGGCTCCTCACGTTCATCTGTCCTATCCGACCTCCCTTGGTCAACTCTTGTTCTTTTCCGACCCCGACGCTATTAGGTTTGCGAGGGCTAGGGAGTCTTTCATTTTCACGCCCTTCGTGGCCCTTGTCTTCCTTTGGCCGTCTTTCGAAGTGTCGGATCCCTTCCATTTTTTCTCTCTGATTAGTGTTATATAGAGGATGGTTGCCTAGTTGTACTTCCTCTTAAAACAATAATCACCACCACCACCACCACCTCAGTAGGTCCCAAGACTTTGAAAGCGTGCAGGGTGCGGGAGGAGCCATGAAGGACGATGTGGGCTTGTCAGGAGAGGAAGAGTGCAGGCGGCAGGCGGGTGTATTAAGCGCTGAACGGCGCAGCCCTCAGCAATATCGTCAACCACTTTATAATGTACCTAGGCTTTTTTTTTCCACGTCTTACATTAATTGTTGTTAGAGATTAATTCTAAAACAAACCAATGAATTCCATTATACTGACTATTTAAACAATTCAGTTGTATAAAGAAGCTACATGCCTTTCCTGGCAGGACCTAGTGTTTACAGTGCACTATGTCTTCTGGTATAGGCTAGAGCAATTTTGTTACTTTCATAGATCTGTCTCTGTCTTATCCTTGGCTTTGACAAAATGAAAGTGATTGAGGTATGGGCGATGCTAGTAATGCCAATCCTTATGCAGCCAGTCCCTGCTATGAATGGTGTGAAAATGTTGCTCATAGGGTCGGTTGGTGTATGCATTTCAGTGGGCTTGGCAGACTGATATGTAATAGCAACTCTGGCTCGGTGGGGAAAGCAGTGGGAAACTACCTCACTCCTCATTTCCCTAGTACGCCTCTTCAGTGATGCCTAGGCCATGTCTGACAGGTGATGGCACAGCTGTTGAGGATCCAACCAGCCTTAGGGCTGAGGACTCAACATACATATGAAGAAGCTACAATAAAGATTTAAAATGTAACCATTACATGACGGCACTATTTGTAGGGTGATCACATTGTTAAAAACGTTTTCTTGCTTTGAAATTTGAGCAAGGGAAGAGAAAATTGGGAGTCCACTGTTTATTTGTTTTCATAAATGTTGGTTGTTATTATCACTTGTGATTGTGATCAGTGCAGTGTTATAGTAGTCGGGATTTCTATTCAGCCAGTATCATCTGATTATTATTATTATTATTATTATTATTATTATTATTATTATTATTATTATTATTTCTTTCTTTCTTAATCTGTTTATTGTCCAGGGTTGGCTTTTCCCTCGGACTTAGCGAGGGATCCCACCTCTACCGCCTCAAGGGCAGTGTCCTGGAGCTTCAGACATCGGATCGGGGGATACAACTGGGGAGAATGATCAGTACTTCGCCCAGGCGGCCTCACCTGCTATACTGAACAGGGGCCTTGGTGGGGGATGGGAAGATTGGAAGGGATAGACAAGGAAGAGGGAAGGAAGCGGCCGTGGCCTTAAGTTAGGTACCATCCCGGCATTTGCCTGGAGGAGAAGTGGGAAACCACGGAAAACCACTTCCAGGATGGCTGAGGTGGGAATCGAACCCACCTCTACTCAGTTGACCTCCCGAGGCTGAGTGGACCCCGTTCCAGCCCTCGTACCACTTTTCAAAATTTCGTGGCAGAGCCGGGAATCGAACCCGGGCCTCCGGGGGTGGCAGCTAATCACACTAACCACTACACCACAGAGGAGGGCATTATTATTATTATTATTATTATTATTATTATTATTATTATTATTATTATTATTATTAATCATCTAAAAGTATCGTGGTGCTGGTCAGTGAAAACTGGACCGATTGGGGAGGGGGAAGTGATGGCGGGACAGCCCTGCCAGAATAATATGTCACGAACCGCCACTGTTTGTAGGGCATCACATCTTGTTTTCTTAAAACGTAAACTTTGACGACCACTAAAAGGCATAGTAGTTGCGCCTGCGAAAACCAGGTACGTGATAATATTGTAGGATAAATACTGACCCGCAGCACATAGCCTACCGGCTGGGCAGAATGGAACTGGCCCAGAAAATATTTACAATAGCACTGACACGGGATTGAACATCACAGAAGATGCTGGAAATGACCCTATCTGAAGAAATGAAAACTGAGGATCCAAAAGTCCTGACTCCACTTCACTCAGAAACCACCGGCAAAACTCAGCACGCGAAGGTTCGTCTGGATGCTTTAACGCATGCACAACAGTAAGGCTGGTTTCACACCAAGGAAGTCTTTACAAGTCAATCCAGTCACGTCTGGGTACGTCTAGGTCCGTCACGGCCAAGCCAGTCTAGTTAAGTCCTGTGGTTTCAAACCAAGCACGTCCAGTCCAGTCACATCCCCAGAAGAAAGGACAAGGTGTGGATAGAATTCAGTTTTCCTTCTGACTTGGAAATGGAAGTTAAGCTAGTTACATTTATAGTTTTGCGCCGGATAGTTCGCCGAAAAAAAAAAAAAAAAAAAAAAAAGCAAGGTCGCGATTGTGGGTTCATCCGATTAATTTCAGAAGGGATATCTATGGTGCTTTCTCTCATTTGTTTCCCGATTTGATGAACGATCCGTTCAAATTTTATATTTTTTTTTTTTCCCGAATGGGGTTTGAAAGTTTGTGAAGCTTAATGACCTGGTTCGAAAGGAGGTGGAAAGAAAAACACTAATTACCGAAAGGCTATACAACCAGAGCTTCGACTAGCAATATTTTTAAGGTAAGTTAACACAAATACCACCTTTAATGCAAATAAGTATTTATTACATACAAAATAATTACAATACTATTATTTTAACATAAATACTATAATTACAGTGATATTAACATAATTACAAAGCACAGACATTTAAGAAAATTGCATAAAAGAAAATCCACTTTTCCAGATTCGTGCACAAAACGCAAGAAGGAAAAAACGCTAAATAACTACACTGATCAGAATGTGACTCGTATTGTTAAAACAATGAGACTGGACTGGACTGGACTGGACTGGACGCATCAGAATCAAGCCCAGTTTGGTTCCCCTTCTACTTGACGGGACTGGTTTAACCTTGACTTGACTTGAGACTTGGTCAGTGTGAATGAAATATACCTGTGGTAGCCCAAAAACAAAGGGAGATTTCCGTGTTGGATTTTCCTGTTGACGGACTAGACGTGACTGGACGTGTTTGGTATGAAACCA
Organism: Anabrus simplex; assembly: GCF_040414725.1. Taxonomy (NCBI): domain Eukaryota; kingdom Metazoa; phylum Arthropoda; class Insecta; order Orthoptera; family Tettigoniidae; genus Anabrus; species Anabrus simplex. The sequence goes on along the minus strand of NC_090279.1, from coordinate 161,880,299 downwards.
GCCTAAGTGTGTAAGGATACAGATGCAGGTCCTTTTTGATAAGGTTTCGACACGACGATCATTTAATTCCCATTTTCACAGATAAACGGCGTTCAAATTTATTCGAAATTCGTTCCAGGCCTTCCTTCACTCGAGCAATACGACCACAAGATAACCGACACTGGTCTTATGGCGACGACGTGATAGGAAAGGGCTAGGAGTGGGGAGCACGCGACTGTGACCTTGATTAAGTTACACCCCCAGCATTTGTCTGGTGTGAACATGGGAAACCATTCAGAGCTGCCGACAGTGGGCTAAACAAAATTAATAATGCACACACAGAGAGTAAAAATTCATCCTTCCTTGTTGTTTCTTCTTCCGTTATCTCTAGTATTTCTTCATCATTGCACTGTGCTTTATTCTTCTTTCCTCAGACCACTTTGGACCAGGTTTCCTTGACATTCTTCCTTGGAATCCTTCCATTCTTAAAAATCTCTCGTTCTATAAATTCCTCTTCTCTTATTTATTTCTACATTTTTCTTGGCCTCTTGTATCCAGGTCGTTGTTGACTTTTCTCCCAATGATACTTCAATATCTGCTTTGTCAGTCTGTTATCATCCATTCTATACATATGCGCGGTCCGGCTCCATAGATAAGCTGGCCTTTGGTCACAGGGGTCCCGGGTTCAATTCCCGGCAGGGTAGGGAATTTTAACCTTAATTGGTTAATTTCGCTGGCCCTGGGGCTGGGTGTATGTGTCGTCTTAATCATCATTTCGTCCTCATTACGACGCGCAGGTCGCCTACGGGAGTCAAATCCCAAAGACCTGCACCTGGCGAGCCGAACTTGTCCTCGGACACTCCCGGCACTAAAAGCCATACGCCATTTGTGCAAGAAAATAGTAATCTCCTTTTTCTTATTATTTCTGCTATAGCCTACTTTCTATGTTCTGGTATATTTCCTTATAACTTCTTAATTTTCATCGTTCTGTTGTTTTCATTGGACCTAAGACTTTTCTCTTGATTCGTCTTTATCTAGACTATAGTTCAAAACTAGACATTCTTATTATACAGAGATAACAGATAGGCATAGATATAAGTATTTGAAACATGCTGAAAATAAATAGGTTGTCAAATATTGCAGCAGCAACAACAACACAGTGAGATTTTACAAACTCCACGAACTTAAGAATAAATCCAGTCTATGAAAAGACGGGATAATATATAACTGTTTTCTCCACATATTACGAAATCAGTTTTAAAGAACACTTGTGATATACTTACAAGCACCCAAAGAATAACGAATAGCGTTCACCAAGCAGCATACGTACCTGAAAAAAAGAAAGAAAGAATCATTAGCATATTATGATCAAGTAAGTGATATATGCTAATAAATGGAATTCGAAGTGTAATAATTCTTAAAGGTAGGTAAAATTGAAAACAGACGTGAATTACTGAGATCTTTCATGGCACTTTGTAATAGAGAACCTCACACCTCAAGATTCCTACAAAATCAGAAATTCCAGTATCCAGTATTCGGGAGATAGTAGGTTCGAACCCCACTGTCGGCAGCCCTGAAAATGGTTGTCCGTTTTTTCCCATTTTCACACCAGGCAAATGCTGGGGCTGCACCTTAATTAAGGCCACGGCCACTTCATTCCCACTCCTAGCCCTTCCCTGTCCCATCGTCATAAGACCTATCTGTGTTGGTGCGACGTAAAGCAACTAGCAAAAAAGAAAAAAAGAAAAAAAAGAAATTCCCACCACTCACCGAAAAAGACGTGCTGGAAGGGGTTCGAAATTGGGAGGTACCTTCATCCAGTGAGAAACTTTGTGCAAACCGATGACCTATAGACTTTGTGTGGTTTCCACAAAGTTCAAGTAAATTCTTAACATCAAATCCTGACCAATTGTTTAGGGGAACTTCCGATTTGATAAGGATGAAAGGAGGATCAACATGTAGGGTTCCAGCAAGATCTGGCAGATACTTTAGATCCAGGAGGTCAAATGAACTGTATCGTAATTTGCCTATCCAAGGCATTTGATAGACTATATAATGAGAAACTTATGACGAAAATGAGGGCTTTTGCACTAGATAAAAATGTGAATGAATGGGTGGATACATTTCTAGAGAACATAACTTAGAGCATTAGAGAAGGTAAAGAATTATCTGATCACGTAATGATTAAAAGAAGGGTTCCGCAAGGCACTATTATTTCAAGTCCATGAGGAAGTCCATGGCATTGGAGTAAATGGCAGCACGAGAAGGATTGATATGATCGCAATTAAAAGGAAGAAACGAGATATATATTAGACCCCACAATAAGATTTGAAACACACTCCGACCAACCAGACGAAGTGGACCGAGAAAAGAAGTCTATCTACCTGCCTACTGTGCCGTATTATAAGAATAAATACGAACTGGACGACATAGAAGTGAGGGGTCTCATGATCGGTCCCTAAGAAGACGATAGAACTGATGAAGACCTTTAACATCAGTACCAAGGAGTTCATCGACTATGGGCTGAAGGCGCTCAGGGGTTCTCTTTTGATACTCAAACACCACTTACATTCGCCAGACTGAGACATAATTTACTTATTTTTTTATTTTTGAATGGCATTGTTTGTGTATTCTTTGTTTTTGGCAGCCTCCGAGTGGAGGAAGATTTTGAAAATGAAAAGTAAGTAAAGAACTGGAATCACAGTTAAGGCACCTTGTGGATAATGTTATACCGTATAGAGTAATAAATAAGTTACAGGATAGTAAAGTAAGTAAACTCGTGTCCTCATCCCGAGGTGGTGCAGCTCTTTTCAGGCACACCCCCATTGGAGGTGAGCTGCGTGTACCATTTGAACCACATACCAGCCCTCCTGCCATTCTTAAATTTCTGGCAGTACCGGGAATCGAACCCGGGCCTCCGAGGACGGCAGCTAATAACACTAACCGTTACGCTACGGAGGCGGACTACAGGATAGTGAACGAGTACAAAAAGACCAGGACAATGTTGTGAGATGGACAGCAGACAATGATATGAAGGTAAATGGGATGATAAGTCAGGTTGTTTTACCAAGAGGAAAAGTCCTTCTAGTTTTAACTACTGAGTTGATGGGATCACAGTGCCCCATAGAGATCACTGTTAAATACCGATGTATATGTGTAGAGTCTTTGAATCTGTCAGCCATTTCAAAGCCCCCGTCGTTCGTCATTCTACTTTCGCGGGTGACAGAGCAGGATGTAGGAGAGCACGATCTATACATTCTGTGTACTTTAGAGAAAACCTTATGCTGTAGAAAACAAACGACCACTTGATATAGCTCAACTGGCACGGAGTAGAAACGACATTTTCATGTATGGAGCCCCATCTAAGGTCCAGCATTGATCCTCCTTTTCTAGAGGCCGCGATAGCCTAGTGTTTACTGTCACTGACCTCTTGCCAATCCCAGCCACTGCACGCACGATTTTTGGAATGATGACACATTCCTGTGGTTCGGATCCTATGTAAAACTGCAGGTCCTATGATTATGTCCGCAATATCAAGAATCACATAAAACTAACAAGCTTATTTGTCTTTCATTTGGCTCGTCTGACCTTCGCTGGACAAAACTTGTTCTTTTCCGACTCCGAACGTATTAGGTTTGCGAGGCCTACGGAATATTATATTACAAGCCCTTCGTGATCCTTGAACGATACCTTCATATTTTCGAAGTGTTGAACCATGTCCCTCCTCTGATTAGTGTTAATAGAGGATGGTTGTCTAGTTGTACTTTTCTTAAAACAATAATCACCACTAGCAGCATGACTTGGTATTGTACCACTGCATGGACAACTGCAGTGAAGGATGATTTTTGGCCAGTGCATTTGGTGTGCTGGTTCAAGGGGCACGATATTTTTATAGCTTACCAAAGGGGATGGAGCAGCAGCTGGAGATTATCCAAATCGGGTCTTACATTATCATAGCGCTGGCCGTGGGTAGCGTGCCTGCCTCATACCCGGAGCCCCGGGTTAGATTCCCGGCCATGTCAGGTATTTTTACCTAGATTTGAGGACTGAATCGAGGTCCACTCAGCCTACGTGATTACAATTGAGGAGCTATCTGACGGTGAGATACCGGCCCCGGTCTATAAAGCCAAGAATAACGGCCGAGGGGATTCGTTGTGCTGACCACACAGCACCTCGTAATCTGCAGGCCTTCGGGCTGAGCAGCGGTCGTTTGGTAGGCCAAGGCCAGTAGGGACTGTTGTGTCAGTTTTTTTAAACATTACTATAGCGGCAATGAATTCATTTAACTCACGGCGGAGTCACGACACCTCATTGACAGGCGCCTATCAAATTGACTAGCTTGTCTAATTTCTCCAAGAGAAATTCACTTCTGTCATCACCACAAGCTGAGGGATATTGGTTCAAAAGGGAAACGGCAGTTTCACTTGCGGAACCATGATGTGGCAATTAATTCATTTTCAGGCTAGCTCGACCTCATTTGCCAATTTAACATCTGGCATTACTCTACAAAGAGAAATAGCTAGCTCTGGGTCTTGAACATCAGCAAAGTTTCCCCAGCGGGTGTGGGCGTAGAATACATCCATGGTTCTCCTGCCCGCTGAGAGAGGAGACTAAAAGGGTTAGCTCCCTGGAGCTCTCAGCTTGGAGGCGTGGTTTGGCGAGCAAAGGAACCCCGCTCATCCAGGCATTTCTGCGACTTAATTCCTCTCCAACCTCCTTTGGGCAACGTCTGTTCTCTTCCGACCCCGACAGTATTAGGATTGCAAGGCCTAGGGTGGAAAATCGACTACCTAACTCAGCCGTCCATGCATACGGACGTGAAGGAGAAATGGAGAAGAGCCACTGAAAATCTGAAAAGGGCCCGTAAACGTGTGAAACAGGCCCGAGAAGTTCGAGTATCTCTTTCGGCCCTGACCAACGGCGACACAGTTTGGCAATAGTCCGGTTCACTGCCGAGTTATCAGGGAATTGTCTCACCAGAAAGATGTCCCCTGTCTGGAATTGAACGGGATGTCGGCCTTTATTATACCTCCTCGCCACACGATTACGGGCCTTTTTCACATTTTCAGTGGTTCTTCTCCATTTCTCCTTTAGTCCGTATGACTGAACGGTTGAGTTCTAGCGGGTAGGTGATAAGTCTGCCGGCCCCGTGGTGTAGGGGTAGCGTGCCTGCCTCTTACCCGGAGTCCCCAGGTTCGATTCCCGGCCAGGTCAGGGATTTTTACCTGTACCTGAGGGCTCGTTCGAGGTCCACTCAGCCTACGTGATTAGAACTGAGGAGCTATCTGACGGTGAGATAGCGGCCCCGGTCTAGAAAGCCAAGAATAACGGCCGAGAGGATTCGTTGTGCTGACCACACAACACCTCGTAATCTGCAGGCCTTCGGGCTGAGTAGCGGTCGCTTGGTAGACCAAGGCCCTTCAAGGGCTGTAGTGACATGGGGTTTGGTTTGGTTTTAGGTGATAGGTCTGCCTAGGAACAATTCTCCCGGTGAGTGACGACTTGATTCGTGGACAGCACTGTTGAATGCTACTTCAAAATAGGGCAGGTATAACTTACACCCCAACTACACTGATCTGAAAAATGAGAAGCACTTATACAAGACTTTAGATTACGATGGAACCTCTCGACATGAGAGGACTGTGGGCGATAAGGCCATAGGAAGACGTGATTTATGTCCCAGGATTATGCCGAAAACTTGAAAGACGTGACGGGACAGCAGATCAACGGCCAAGCTAGAATTAATACTTTTAACCGGGAACAGCCAAACAAATTTCGAGAAGGCATCGATAACGGACAAGATGGCGATTTGACCAGGTTTAGACCTTACCAACGAACAATTTCGACGAACAGCTTCTCTCCAGGATACGTAGCGACATAGGCGGAATGAAAACCAATCTGGCTTTTTATACCTGGTTTACTTTTCTCACAGACATCACAACTTCTAACATATTCAAAATCGTCCTTTTTCATGTTAGGTCAAAAATAATTATGGGAAATCTTATGCAAGGTTTTGAATTGACCCAGATGACCACCCAAAAGGAGTCATGAAAGTAATTCTGAATCATAGGCCTCAAATCACGTGGAATAAATATCCTGGTGGTCTTGTAGCTGGGGTTTTGGCAAACCAGTAGACCCTTTTTGATTTGGAAAGACTTATCTTGGAGTGTTCCATCATTTACATTTTTTATCAGTTCGTAGCATTCTTGATCCCTATTCTGAAATTCAACAAGTTCAGTAAAGCTCCACGGATAATGCTGGAGAACCTTAATGGATTGGAACAGACAAGAGTCTTCGGGCGAATTGACGACAGACGGTCCGATACCATCAAACATCCGGGACAGGCAGTCCGCCACTACGTTCTCCTTCCTAACTTCTAACGTTAGCGCTCATCCATGACAAAGCATGATTTTTGGTATGAAGAAATGACGATGTTCAAGGTAGGAATGTAACTTCTCAACACCTGAAACCACTGCTAAACACTCCTCATAGACTGAATACTTGAGCAGTTTACTGACATACGCCACGGGTGTTAGTTTGTCGTGAATTTGGTGAAGGCTTCTTATTGGGGATCACTTAATTTGAAACGGACCTTTTTCCTTTGGAGTAGATTCAAGGAGGCCGAAATGTTGGAAAAATTTGGTATGAATCTGGCGTAAAAAAACAACCTTTCCAAGGAATCTCCTTATCCTACGGACATGTTTGTGTCTAGAGAATTATTTGATGCACTTTACCCTGTAGGGGTTCACACAGATGCCTTGGTCAGGCATGACATGCCTTAAAAAATTTCTACGTCGGGGAACACAAAGAAATCTTGTCAGGATTAACGGTGAACACATGTTTCCTCATAGGAGCAAGAAGTTCCTGTAGATGAATCATGTGATCTTCAGAAGTACATGAGTAAATTACCAAATCATCCAGATATTAAAAACGCATGAGAAATTCAGATCTCCGAACACAGAGTCGAGGAGGCGACTACATGCCTGCCCTCCAGTCGATATTCCTAAGGGCTCCCTATTGAATTGGAAGAGACCAAAAGGTGGAGGGAGGGGGTGGCGAAAGCGGTGTAATGACGACACTGGGGGTCTAACGGAATTTGGTAATAGCCTGAATTTAAGTCGAAGACGCTAAAACAATTGTCCCTCCGAAATGTTGGAATGTACTCTCTATTGTGGGCAAGGGAAAACTGTCAAAAACCACATTAAGATTAAAAGCCCTATTGTCAATGATTAATCTGTATTAAACGTCCTTTTTAGGAACCAGAAAGTTGGACAACTGAAAAACACTTTGATGGGCTGATCACTGCTTTGGCCAGGAGATCGTTGACCAATTTTCTCATTGCAGCCAGTTTTGGAGGTGAACAGGGGAAAGGGTGTGACCTAACAGGAGGATCATCCTTAAGCTCAATCCGATATGTGAAGTTCTTAGCACAACAAGAGTCGGGAATCAGTACATGAGGAAAGTTCTCTAGAAGACTGTTCAGAATGGAAAGTTGCCCCTCGGAGGAGATGTCACATAAGGGTGATGGCAAATCATTATTAGACACAGAATAGATTAATTTGTTTCCAGAGGGCATTTCAAAGCGAAAGTCTTCCTCCGTGCGAAAACGGCAGGCAAAGGTACGAGATATAAAATGAATAGATAAGCCAGTTGAGTACATGAGAAATACGGACAAATTGGGGACTACGTTGAGGACCCAGCCCCAAGCCATGTTGTGGATTATCAAAGAAAAAAATATCATTAAGATACTTAAAATCAAGGAGGTAGAAAAGCCAAAGGTATGAGAAGGGACTTTTTTTTTTGCTAGGGGCTTTACGTCGCACTGACACAGATAGGTCTTATGGCGACGATGGGATAGGAAAGGTCTAGGAGTTGGAAGGAAGCGGCCGTGGCCTTAATTAAGGTACAGCCCCAGCATTTGCCTGGTGTGAAAATGGGAAACCACGGAAAACCATCTTCAGGGCTGCCTATAGTGGGATTCGAACCTACTATCTCCCGGATGCAAGCTCACAGCCGCGCGCCTCTACGCGCACGGCCAACTCGCCCGGTAGAAGGGACGCTATTGCCATCTCGTGATACTACGATAAACTATTAAGTGTAAAATTGCTAGTACAGAAAGAAAGTAAAAGATTTCGTAACATTAATTAAACATAATATGTGAAATGGAAGATAAATACAGACAGAGAAGCAAAGCGTCTCAATTTGCCCACGAAGCGATCTGATTGTCTAACTTCAGCAGCTGATAAAATGACAACTGCGCGAAATATCTTTTTTTTTTTCAAATTATTTATCCGTATGACCAACCCTCTAAAGCTCATATAACCGCTTCACATTGTTACTGACCATCTTGTACAGTGGTCAAACAATACAGCGGATACCATCGCTTTATTTCAAGGAAGAGGATTGCGAAGAAGCGTATTTATGAACGTTGCATGGCTCCACTGCGATTATACCAGTCTTAGAGAATCCCATAATTGTGTAGACATTCTATTAATATCGAACGGTATAATTTGAGAGAGAAAGATAATATAAACAAAGAGCTCTGTATTGATAGTAAAACAATGTTATTTATAAACAATTTAGCTATAATACTCGTTCTTCGTCCGGATACGTCATATTTAGTTACAACAAGCTTGAAAAAAAATATTGTGCTTGAAATGGCTATGACCGGGCAAGTCGGCCGTGTGGTTAGGAGCGCGCAGCCGTGAGCTTGCATGCGGGAGATAGTGGGCTCGAATCCCACTGTCGGCAGCCCTGAAGATGGCTTTCCGTTGTTTCCCATTTTCACACCAGGCAAATGCTGGGGCTGTACCTTCCTTCCCGCTCCTGGCCTTTTTCTATCACATCGTCGCCTATCCCATCACCTATCTGTGTCGGTGCGATGTATAGCAAATAGTTAATGAGCAACCATCCTCTATTAACATTAATCAAAGTGACCCGTTACTTCTAAAAATGAAGGTATCGGCCAGAGAAAGGCAAGGACAAGCGTGAAGAGCGTGAAAATGAAAGACTCCCTAGACCTCGAATGCTCTAATACTTTCGGGGTTGGAAACGAACAGGAGTTGACCAAGAGAGGTCGGATAGGATAGATGGAAGTGAGGAGCCGCGCACAAGTAAGTGGAAGCAATGCCAGGACTCAGCTGAGGGCCCCGTGGTCACCAACCCACGCTCGCATATCAGGGCCCCTGTGGCCTATTTTAGGGGATACCATGGGTGTTATTCTACAGCCTTCACCCACAGGGGGATGCATGTATCATAGCCCTCACTCCATATGAACAGTACGGGGCAGTTTGGAATCGAATCCAGGCTTTTGGCACGCGATCTTGTGATTAGAAATTGTGTACCACCATCTGTCCTACCCTGCCGGCCAACCTTAGAACTGGCAAGTAGTGTCAGACCATACGGACTTGACACCTTTAACTTTCATGGCCAGCACCAGGTGGGCTAAGAGTTAGTAAGAAGGTGTATATAATTTTTTTTTAGGGAACCGAATTGAAGCACACTTGGTCGTCTCCATCCTTTAATAGGACTAACCGTTTAGGTGGTGTATTCACTTCCAAGTCCCCCAGGGTGAACATTTTCCTCCGACTGTCTTTAGCTGCATAGCTCCATGAAGAAACAACGTGATGGTAAGTAACCCATAATATTATGTTAACGTAAGGTATCAGTTATAAGGTTGCCAAATTTGAGTTTGACAGGTCACGTAGTTTTTACATTCAGGTTAGATTATATTTCGGAGACATTTTTCCATTGCAGCTCCATCGTAAACACATCTCAAGTGTGGCCCATCGTGACGTAGCCATCTAGGCTCCAGAGACACTCCGTGTTAGGCTCCGTTAGCTGCTTGTATATTATCGATTCTAGTGTTCTGGGACTCGACTGGTACTGCTCTCCGACCTTGTCACGCAATACGATCGGTTCTCCTTGCTCCTCATTGTTCCTGTTTTGTTTTGTCCCATGCTGATGTCAGCGTGGAAATACGCCCTCATTTGTTCAGCGCCTTCTCCTCAAATGGACCAGATGCGAGTATACAGTAATGGAGAAATGGCTTACGACCACAGGTAAATACCGTAGACCGTGTGGCCTAATGGATAAGGCGTCGGACTTCGGATCCGAAGATTGCAGGTTCGAGTCCTGTCACGGTCGGCATCTACTTTTTTGTCGAATATAACTGTGAATATACTGTTAAATTATTGTGATAACGAAGATCACAAACGTACATTTCTCTGCTCTTGGTGTGAAAAGTTAATATTTTCAGTTCCAAAGTTGATGTTCTTCCTTTTTGTTTCTTAATCCGTTGGTTTTTCCTCGGACTTAGAGTATCTAGGGAGCCACCGCGCTCGATCGCTGCAGTCGCTTAAGTGTGACCAGTATCCAGTATTCGGGAGATAGTGCGTTCGAACCCCACTGTCGGCAGCCCTAAAGATAGTTTCCCATTTTCACACCAGGCAAATGCTGGGGCTGTGGCTTAATTAAGGCCATAGCCGCTTCTTTCCAACTTCCAGCCTTTTCCTATCCCATCGTCGCCATAAGACCTATCTGTGTCAGCGCGACGTAAAGCAACTTGTTAAAAAAAGTGAGCGAGGAATCCCACCTCTACCGGGGGATACAACTGTGGAGGAGGATCGGTACCTCGCCCAGGCGGCTTCACCTGCTATGTTGAACAGGGGCCTTGTGGGGGATGGGAATACTGGAAGGGATAGACAAGGAAGAGGGAAGGAAACGGCTGTGGCCTTAAGTTAGGTACCATTCCGGCGAAGTGGGGAACCACGGAAAACCACTTCAAGGATGATTGAGGTTGGAATAGAACTCCCTCTATTCAGTTGACCTGCCGAGGATGAGTAGACCCCGTTCCAGCCCTGGTACCACTTTTCAAATTTCGTGCCAGAGCTGGGAATCGAACTCGGGCCTCCGCGTTGACAGCTAATCACACTAACCACTACACCACAGAGGCGGACTATAACCGTAATTCAACGTCCTAAATTTACAGGGAACAACTCGAGAATTCTGTGTTCCGAATACACAGGGTTGCGTTGGAATTCCTGTCGTTCGAAGATAGTGATCGATTTAAACAGACAGTAATTTGTATGGCCGTGACCAGAGTTTTTTTCTGAGACTTTCTCACAAGTGAAATGCTGAGCAAGCTGTTGTAATACGTTTTAAAACTTATCCTGTTCCCTTTCACTGCGGCGTTGGTCAGTTAGTCTAAAATGCATCTAACTGTTGTTCAAGTTGAACTGCATGGCAGATGACGTCTAACTGTAAGTTATCAGACACGCGTGACATAGCTTTACAGTACACACGAACCGACAATTATTTGCTGAGCAAGGAGGAGATGATGTCCAGCCACGATACATCTGGTGAGTTGAGAGGCTGTCGGCCTCTCTAGTACATGGCTACTTGCTTGTGTACATCCTGCTCACGATGGTATTTTCCATCTGAGTATTCTTTCCAGGGAAGAGTGATACAAGAAACAGTTTCACTTTTCTCTCCAAATTAGGAGCGCTTAGTCCATAGCTACAAATATAAGGCCTACTATTATATTTACATCCATCACCAACTCAAAGAGAAATGGGAATACATGCTTCATTAGACACGATTGCCAACTATAATAATAATAATAATAATAATAATAATAATAATAATAATAATAATAATAATAATAATAATAATAATAATAATAATAACGTATTTCTTTATTTACCGTCCAGGTTTGGTTCTTTCCGCGAACTCAGCGAGGGATCCCACCCCATCCACTTCAAGGACAGTGTCCTGGAGCGTCAGATTTTGGGTCGGAAGACACAAATGGGAAGGAAGACCAGTACCTCGCCTAGGCGGCCTCACCTGCTGTGCTGAACAGGGGCCTTGTAGGGGGAAGGGGAGATTGGAGGGGATAGACAAGGAAGAGGAAAGGAAGCAGTCGTGGCCTTAGGTTAGGTACTATCCCAGCATTTGCCTGGAGAAGTGGGGAAACCACGGACTTCGAGGATGGCTGAGGCGGGAATCGAACGCGGGCCTCCAGGGAAGGGGGTGGCAGCTAATCAGACTAACCACTACATCACAGATGCGGCCATTTATTATTATTATTATTATTATTATTATTATTATTATTATTATTTTTTTTTTTTTTTTGCTATGGGTTTTACGTCGCACCGACACAGATAGGTCATATGGCGACGAATTATTATTATTATTATTATTATTATTATTATTATTATTATTATTATTATTATTATTATTATTATTATTATTATTATTATTATAGTCTGATTCATTGGCTGAATGGTCAGCATTAAGGCCTTCGGTTTAGAGGGTCCCGGGTTCGATTCCCGGCCGGGTTGGGGATTTTAATCGTGTTTGATTAGTTCTTCTGGCCCGGGGACTGGGTGTTTTTGTCCCAACATTTTCCTCTTCATATTCATACACACTACCAACCACCACAAAATCACGTAATGGTAATTACATATCTCCATATATAGGGTTGGTGACAGGAAGGGCATCCGGCCAAATCCACATGTGCAACACAGTTCACACCCGCGACCCCACATATGTGGGAAAAGCGGTGGAAAAAGAAGATTATTATTATTATTATTATTATTATTATTATTATTATTATTATTATTATTATTGTCCGACTCGTTGGCTGAATGGTCAGCGTACTGGCCTTCGGTTCTGAGGGTCCCGGGTTCGATTCCCGGCCGGGTCGGGGATTTTAATCGCTTGTGATTGATTCTTCTGCCTCGGGGACTGGGTGTATGTGTCCGTCCCAACACTCTTCTCATCATATTCAGACAACATACTACACTACCAACCACCACAGAAACACGCAATAGTGATTACATCCCTCCATACAGGGTTGGCGTTAGGAAGGGCATCCGGTCATAAAACAGGGCCAAATCCACATGTGCGACGCAGTTCGCACCCGCGACCCCACAGGTGTGGGAAAAAGCGGTAGAAAAAGAATAAAAAGATTATTATTATTATTATTATTATTATTATTATTATTATTATTATTATTATTGTAGTATGTGTATGTTGGGTATTCAGCCCGAAGGCTGGTTTGATCCTCCACAGCTCCGCCAACAGCTGTCATAAACAGCCTAGGCGTCACGGAAGAGGCATACTAGGGAAATGAGGAGTGATGTAGTTTCCCGTTGCTTTCCTCACCGAGCCAGAACTTGCTATTACATATCAGTCTGTCAAGCCTACTGAAATGCATGCACCAACTGACACTATGAGCGATATTTTCACACCATTCATAACAGGGACTGGCTGCATAAGGAATGGTGTTACTAGCATCGCTCATACGAATACCTCAGTCACTTTCATATTGTCAAAGCCAAGGATGAGATTGAGACAGGTCAATGAAAGTAACTAATTTATTCTAGCCCATACCAAAAGACATAGTGGACTGTAAACACTACATCTCGCCAGCAAAGGCTAATAATAATAATAATAATAATAATAATAATAATAATAATAATAATAATAATAATAATAATAATAATAATGAATCTTGAATAATAATAATAATAATCAATCTTTACTTGGTATTTCATGCTTGCTTTATATATATTATTTATTTATTGTTATCATCATCATCATTATTATTATTATTATTATTGTTATTATTATTATACAGCCCTGCGTAGAGATAGGGCACCGGCCTCTTATTACAAGGCCCTGGGTTCATTTTCCGGCCAGTTCAAGGATTGTAATTCTGGACTTAATACGATACTTTCTTAAGCTGTTAGTTACAGGAAGAAAGCGCACAGTGAGAAGATGGCACTACTGGTGTACATAGACGAGCACTAGTTGCCATGGTTACGATAGTGTCTGGAAATTGATCACGCTAATTGAATACCTCCCCGGAATAAGGATGTAACTAACAAATCAGTAACTTTTCAGGAGAGAGAAAAATTATTTTGGGGGCTTATTTCATGATATGCACTACTTGAACCAATTGAATATGCAAGTGTATAAATGAGTTCATCTAAAAAGTAATATTTTAGTGTTATAACTTAAGGTTTCAAAATTACACATGAATTTGAAGTGATGCAATTGAAAAAATGGTATATCATCGTTTCTTGTCCATAAAGTAATGTGCAAGTATGGAGTATTTCTTACATTTTATATAACAGCAAAGAAATCCTGTTGTTTTGAACGTAAATCATTCACTTGATTAAATAACAACATTTATTACACTTGCGACACTTACATAACACATTATAATACATAATACTGCGTATTGATGGCCAGATGCCCTCGATAACAGTCAGTCACATCATCATTTTATCCTCATCACGACGCGCAGGTCGCCTATGGGAGTCAAATCAAAAGTCCTGCATCTGGCGAGCCGAACTTGTCCTCGGACACTCCCGCCACTAAAAGCCATACGCCATTTCATTTTTTTTTACTATTGTAGATGGTCTTGGCTGGCTGTAAACGAGCTTGAAGTTCAAATGTAAGACATAGGATGACACCACAACATAGAGGGGTGATGATACACACTATTTCCATTTATAATCTCACTTTTAAATAATGTGTTGGTTACTTCTTTATTCCGGGGAGATCTTCCATTCCAGATAGACCCCCAGTCCAAAAACATACCCATGTTAATAGAACACGTGGTAACCTAAGACATCAGATTCAACCCTTATCATTGTTGAAAATCCATGCTTCGCGGATGTAACATTACCCGATACATCCGTCGTATTGTGTATCTGTGCCAATAATTGTTATTTCACGGCCTCTGAGAAGGCCTTGCGATCGAATAGCGTGAGCGGCAATTGAGAGAGGCGAAGGTGGCCTTGCTCAATTCGGCTCGTGCTAAGAGGGAACATGGCAGAATATGTAGGGCAGGATGCAGGCGGTAGCCTACAAAAAGACAGCTCTTTTGTCATTTACTTTGGTTAATACATAGTTGGGTGAAAATGGAAAGTCTCTCGTCTTTCCGCTAGGAACATCCGGGAAGAGTAAGTTAACAATATGACAACATGCAGGCCAAGGTAGCCGTGTGGTCAACGGATAAATTTAACAAAAGTGCTATGTAGTGAAAGTTGAAAGGTACGCCACACGCCTTTATGACTATTACACTTGAGATTTCCTTTTCATACAAGGATTGCATGTTGCTACAGTTCATGCCAAACACTTCATTGTTAGAAATATGCGGTGTAATTTAACTTACTTATTGTTCACCTTGCACAAGCACAAGATTTCATAATCTTCCAGGAGTGTAATCTCTAAAAAAGGTAACAAGTTCTTTGTATCCTATATCAAGAGCAAATGGCACACTTCTGTGCCTCTGTTTAGAGGAAGGGACCGAAAATATTAGATATAGAGCTGGACTATTGGAGAAAAAAAAAGGAACGTGATTCATGTGGATTTGGAGGAAAATGACATGCTGGACTAAAAAAAAAAGACGAATCGAGATGTTCTAAAGGAAATCGATGAACAACGGAGACTGATAAAGGATATGGAAAAATGGAAGATAAAACTTGTGGGTCATATCCTGAGACATAATGACTTGCTAGCAATCGTCTTTGAAGGAAAAATACTAGGAAAGAAAGGAAGAGGAAGACCAAGGAAGACATACATCGAGGTTGTGAGAAATTTGATGGAATGTAAAGACTACAAGGAAGTGAAAAGAAGAGCAGGATTGAGATGAGAACGGTTGCAGCGACAAGTGTATGATGGTGGTGGTGATGATGATGATGATGATGATGATGCAAAAACCAGTATTATTTTTCTCAATAAAGAAGGTTGGTATACCTGATACTTTTGTTTACAATTGGCTTTACGTCGCACTGACACACATAGGTCTTATGACGACGATGGGATAAGAAAGAGCTGGAAGTGGGAAGAAAGAGGCCGTGGAATTAATTAAGGTACAACCCCAGCATTCGTCTGGCGTAAAAATAGGAAACCACGGAAAGCCATCATCAGGGCTGCCGATAGTGGGGTTCGAACCCAGTATCTCCCGAATGCAAGCTCACATATGCGCGCCCCTATCCGCACGGCCAACTAGCTCGGTTCGGCAAATTTCAACTCTTCCTTCAGGAAAATGTGAAAAATCAAGAGTAGACGGAAGTAATGACAAACATCAAAGAAAACACGACCCAGCTAAACACCAAATATGGAACAATAAATCGCGTGCATAACTTCACCTTGGTGAGTGGATCCAATCAAACGGAATAGATACAGAGAACTTAGCAGCCAGAACAAAAATACAAATAAAATAAATAAATAAATAAATAAATAAATAAATAAATAAATAAATAAATAAATAAATAAATAAATAAATAAATAAATAAATAAATAAATAAATAAATAAATACTGGAGATATCTTTCCAAACCATCCATCCTCTACAAATTCCAAAATTCATCATTACAAGACTCGTCAAGCCGGCATCTCTCTACACATCAGAATGCCTTATCTTCTCTCTGAAACGTGCGCTTGCTAAGTTTGAGCAAAAAGAGAAACGGATTCTCCACAGCATACTTGGTCCAAACTGCAAAGAGGGATCTACATAAGAAAATCTAGACATGGAATCTACTCTAAGATAGAGAGGATCACGGACACAATGCGCGAACACAGGGCTCGTTTCTGCGGCCACCTCCGACGGATGGACGACTCTGGATGGACAAAACGCATTTTAAAAAAATGTTGATTCCGTACCAAAAATAAAAATTCCCTGGTGTATTAGCGTCCAGGAAGAGGCCTCAGGGGCTCTGAACTTTGGAGCGTGGGTTGGCGACCACGAGGCCCTAAGCTGGGTCCTGGCATTGCTTCCACTTACTTGTGCCAGGCTCCTCACTTTTATCTTTCCTATCTGACCTCCCTTGGTCAACTCTTGTTCTTTTCCGACCCCGACGCTATTAGGTTTGCGAGGGCTAGGGAGTCTTTCATTTTCACGCCCTTCGTGGCCCTTGTCTTCCTTTGGCCGATACCTTCATTTTTCGAAGTGTCGGACCCCTTCGATTTTTTCACCCTGATTAGTGTTATATAGAGGATGGTTGCCCAGTTGTACTTCCTCTTAAAACAATAATCACCACCACCACCACCAGGAAGACCTGGAAGAAATGGGCCTACGACCAGATGACGCGTACAAATGAGATTTTTTTCAGAACAAGCATCGTGAATTTTTGGAACTTTCCGAGATGAGAAATGGGCAGCTGGCGCAAAGTGGTCGGATGACCGCCGTGATCGACACAGCGAGCTACTGAAAACCTACTGGATGAAACTAAAATTGAATAAACGCCAGAACTACTTACGTGTGGCGGTCATCTTCCTGGACTTCACGGAGAGAGGCCGTAGCTTTGTGTAGGCTGAGGATAGGTCGTGGAAGATGTACGCACTCTTACCTCCTAAAGTGGGAAGAACCCCCCCCCCCACCTCCCAGTGTGTTCCTATGATGCCAAATTCACCGTGACTCACATCCTCAGATCTCTCTGACCTGAAACGGAACATCGGCCTGCATGAGACATTCGAACTCATTTTAGCAGATGACGAGATCTGGTCGAGAATGGAATTTTATTTTAACTTTTGTTTCAATGTAAATTATTCAGAAAGGTTGATTACCTAGTTGCACTTCCTCTTAAAAAAAAAAAAAAATCACCACCACCACCACCTACTTGGCTGATTAGTGATGACATACAGATCCACAGCCAATGGCGGCGATAAGGATCCCACTGACTCCACGAGGCGGCGGCACATGGCTTGTGAGGGGCCCATGACTGTTTCTTAATTCAGTAGCTGAAGAGTGATTTTACATATTGATAAAGTTACAGCACGCAAGACAGTATTATTTGTACTACAGAGGGTTATTCCAAACTTAGGCCGTCGTAGTGTAGAGCTTCTTTCGTCAATAGGAGTACGGTAGTTATTTCTGAAAGAATGTGAGTTTCCCAGCCTGTTCCAATAATAACCATCCCTTGCAGCCACTCACTACAATCAGCAAGACTTTTTAAGTAATTATCCAGTTCTGAGAACCCAATAGTCAGCGAAGATGCGATAACAAAGACATCCTCCTTATCTAAACTCTAAATACTGAAGTTTCGAGCCTGTTTATAACTCTCGGCAGTCAGTGTAGCTAAGTATGCCTACGATGGACGGTTGAGTTGTAAATTATTTGGTCCTAGGAACGAGATTATTTTTTAATATTGTGACGGTCAGCGTGTTTTGCTTACTATAATTGGAATATGCATTTCTTGTGTGGTGTGCGCGCGTGTGTGTGTTTGTGTGTGTGTTCATCAACTATACAGTAAGTCTATTATTTTAATTCCTTTGGATTTGAAAACTAAATTGTGTAACGTATTATTGTTATTATTATTATTAATAGTATTTATCGTCGTTGCTATTCATTGTAATAATATATAAACTTTTACTACGGAATAAACGTGTAACTTTCCTTATCAGGAAACGAGGGGCCCATTTTTAATTATTGCGGTGGGGACCAGTTTCTTTGCGTTCTGTCCACAGCCTGTGCAACTGTCATTATGCAGATCCATGGCCTGTGCTTTCCTCAAGGTACTGTTGCTAGGTAACATTACGTCACACATTTTGTTACACATACTTTCGGATGGCACATATTTATGTCAGAAAGCAAGTAGGGAAAATTCTGCTCTCTAATCATGAGTTTTCAAGGAGTATGACTAGTCAAACACACAATTTCCATAAAGACTAAGAATAATGTCTAGATCTTCAGTTGATTCTGCCAATATGCTAGAAACCTCTCTTTCATCTTTCCTTGAAACCTACTTGATCAAATTTTACTGCCTTTCATGACCTTATTATTTTTTTCGTCTATACAGTAATTCTTCGTTGGATCAGAACATATGATTACAATTAAGAGCTTTGCCCGTTAAGATCATATGTCACCCCCATATTTCAGTCACCTCTTTATATCATGCAGTCTTGTTCGACTTCCGACATGACGCGTCACTTTACTCAGTAGAAAACAACTTCAGTCTGGCCGAGACTTGGTCAACATTCAGTGTCCATATGGTAATGTGTAACGCTAATGTTCTCTTTGCATGTTTGAGGTCGAGGAACTCGGATCGTAACAAGCTATTACAGCTCTTGATTACATCGGTGTATAAGGGGAAATATGATGAAGAGGGATTCGTTGAAATCTGTGCTAGACCCTCCAAATGGAGGGCAATCAATATCAAAAATTATTTATGTCAGGGGGGGTCTTGGGGTATCGCAGCGTGCTGGGATAAAATCTAGATGTAGTATATAACATCCTATGAGATAAATAATGCGTAACTTCTTCCTCGTCCACCTCTGTGGTGTAGTGATTAGTGTGATTAGCTGCCACCCTCGGAGGCCCGGGTTCGATTCACGCCTCTGCCACGAAATTTGAAAAGTGGTACGAGGGCTGAAACGGGGTCCACTCAGCCTCGGGAGGTCAAATGAGTAGAGATGGGTTCGATTCCCACCTCATCCATCCTAGAAGTGGTTTTCCGTGGTTTCCCACTTCTCCTCCAGGCAAATGCCAGGATAGTACCTAACTTAAGGCCACGACCACTTCCTTCCTTCTTCCTTGTCTATCCTTTCCAATCTTCCCACCCCCCACCAAGGCCCTTGTTCAGTTTAGCAGGTGAGGCCGTCTGGGCGAGGTACTGGTCATCCTCCTCAGTTATATCGCCCAACCCAAAGTCTCACGCTCCAGGACACTGCCCTTGAGGTGGAAGAGGTGGGATCCCTCGCTGAGTCCGGAGAAAGCAAGAAGAACTTTTTCCCCGATAAAAACTATCCTGCTGTGGTACACGTCCAGTATTATATTATTATACTTCAGTCGAAAACATACAAATTTACAGCTGATGTACAAATCAGTTTGACCGAGCTCGATAGCTGCAGTCGCTTAAGTGTGGCCAGTATACAGTAATCGGGAGATAGTGGGTTCGAGCCCCACTGTCGGCAGCCATGAAGATGGTTTTCCGTCGTTTCCCATTTTCACACCAGGCAAATGCCGGGGCTGTACCTTAATTAAGGCCACGGCCGCTTCCTTCCACTTCCTAGACCTTTCCTATCCCATCGTCGCCATAAGACCTATCTGTGTCGGTGCGACGTAAAGCAAATAGCAAAAAAATGTCAGTTTGAAGTAGACAAAACATAATAGGTTAGATCATACTATGCCCAGTACTTGGTAATATCCAATGCACTCGGAGTGGCTTGTAGATCATCTTCTGTGCAAGATACTTGGCACAGAGGGCACTGAAGCATGTGGCTCGTGGTTTGTTCTTGTCGACAATTACATCTCGTGTCACTTGCGCTGAACCCTCATTTCTTCAAATTATTCCTGGATCTTTCCAGAAACTTCCACGCCAGATAGGTTTCATTATGTCCAGGAGGTAACTGCTAAGCTGCTGGCATCCATCCGCGGAGGTGAGGAGTCCTATTCTTCCACAGCTCCAGCCTTGCCTTCTCTGGTGAGACGGTAAGTACCTCAGATGTCCTCAGGAAAAACTTTCAGGATCTCAGCCGTTGCCGAGGAGGACTGTGTCCATGCAGCCGGTGGGCGCTGCTTTGTTACACTTTTAAGTCTCTTCCTGGTGGCAGCTGCTTCTCTATGTACACAGGGTGGCGCTGTTCCAGCCACGTAATAGAGCTTGTCTGCCGGAGTAGGTTGCAATCAACCTGCAGGTTCCGAGAGCCGTATCTACTTGTCTGGCATGAGATGAACTGCACCAGACTGGGGAAAAATACTTAGCAGCAGGAAAACACAGTGCCATTGCTGACGTCCAGCAATATGGCTGCTTTATATTCCGCCAGAAGAAATAAATAGTAACCGTGTCTAGGCATTTTAATTTGAAGCCATCTGGCTGCCTGCTCGTCAATTTCAACGATCCGTTCTACTCTAGGCCTACCAAATTTGTGATCAGAGATCCTTTACGTGCCGACATCAAAGGACATGGAGTGTCGAATCGACTTTTGTCCACCCTTCAAAAAAACGACTACTTTTGCCAGGTTTGAATCCGCTATCTTGGGATCTGGAGGTGGCGGTGATGATGATTATTGTTTTAAGAGTAAGTACAACAGGCAACCATCCTCTACTAACATTAATCAGAGGGAAAGCATTGAAGGGACCGATACTTCAAAAAATGACAAAGAAAGACAATGGCCACGAAGGGCGTGAAAAATGCAAGACTCCCTAGGCCTCGCAACCTAATACCGTTGGGATCGAAAAAGTACAAGCGCTGATCAAGGGAGGTCGGATAGCATAGATGAAAGTGAGGAGTCTGGCACAAATAAGTGGAAGCAATGCAAGGACACAGTTAAGAGCCGCGTGGTGTCCAATCCGCGCTTCCAAGTTGAGAGTCCTTAGGGCCTCTTTTAGTTGCCTTTTACGACAGGCAGGAAATACCGTGGATGTTATTCTACCACCCCCACCCAAAGAGGCGGCTACCAAAAGGAATGATAAATAGATCTAAAAATTACAGTAATTTACATAATTTTCTGCCAGCCACGCAGTCTAAGGGTAGCAAGCATTCCTTTCACCCGGCTAGGTCAGGGATTTTTACCTGGATCTGAGAGCAGGTTCGAGGTCCATTAAGCCTACGTGAGAACAGCTGAGGAGCTCTCTGACGGCGAGATTGCGGTTCCGGTCTAGAAAGTCTAGAATAACGGCCGAGAAGATTCGTCGCGCTGACCAGACGACAACTCGTAATCTGCAGGCATTCTGGATGAGCAGACCTCATTTGGTACCAAGGCCCATCAGAGCTGTTGCGCCATGAGTTTTTTTATTATTATTATTATTATTATTATTATTATTATTATTATTAAATATGAAAATGCACAGCCTGTTTCCAGTCATTCGATCGGGTCAGGGATAGAATGAATGAAGCCTCCATCTAGCGGCGAGGATAGGGATCGTGCCAGCTGCCGAAGCCTGTTGCACTCTTCTGGGGCAATGATCAATGAATGACAGATGAAATGAAATGATATTGCAGAGTGTTGCTGGAATGAAATATGACAGGGAAAACCGGAGTACCAGGAGAAAAACCTGTCCCGCCTCCGCTTTGTCCAGCACAAATCTCACATGAAGTGGCTAGGATTTGAACCAAGGAACCCAGCGTTGAGAGGCCAGCGCGCTGCCGCCTGAGCCACGGAGGCTCATATTATTATTATTATTATTATTATTATTATTATTATAGAAGTGAAATAAATATCTATATTTTGATGCGATAACATTGGATTGACTTTACATTATCATACTGTCTAGTAACAATGAAATTAGTTAATCTTTCCACAAAAACAGGAAATGTCTGTACATGATAAGTGAATTACTGGAAATAGGTTGGCTTGTCCGGAATATACTCTATATGTTGTTATTGAACTGTTCCATGAATTATAGCTCCCCAATGGGACATACCACCAACGCGAAGACAGTTCATGGAAAGCTGCCTGTAGGTTTGGGTCACGCAAAGCTTCGCTGCGCTGTGTGTTGCAGTGAAGTTGTCAGAGCCTTCTACATCAGACAGGCAATCGCTTTGACCGGTAACCCTGGTGACAGGAAGGCCTTGGTTAGAGTCCGCGCGGACATCGATCTGAAACGACCTTCGTGATGACGTTTACAAAGCGTTTTGTGCTAGACGGAACCTTTTTTTTTTCGTCTCGGATATTCAGCGAAGGTTAAACAAACAGAAACATCCCAGATGTACTGTTTTTCCCAAAATGCCAAGTGCAAAGTTACAGTAAAACTGCAAAATACTTCCTAAAATGGCTCATATGTGTTACTGGAAATATTTTCATCCTTGAGTCATCAACGTACTAATAATAATAATAATAATAATAATAATAATAATAATAATAATAATAATAATAATAATAATAATAGAAAAGGACTCTAGATATCATACCAAAAACCCCTGTGGGTGGGGGCGGTAGAATAACACCCACGGTATCCCCTGCCTGTCGTAAGAGGCGACTAAAAGGGGCCTCAGGGGCTCTGAACTTTGGAGCGTGGGTTGGCGGCCACGGGGCCCTCAGCTGAGTCTTGGCATTGCTTCCACTTACTTGTGCCAGGCTCCTCACTTTTATCTATCCTATCCGGCCTCTCTTGGTCAAATCTTGTTCTTTTCGACCCCGACGCTATTAGGTTTGCGAGGGCTAGGGAGTCTTTCATTTTCACGCCCTTTGTAGCCCTTGTCTTCCTTTGGCCGATACCTTCATTTTTCGAAGTGTCGGACCCCTTCCATGTTTCTCTCTGATTAGTGTTACATAGAGGATGGTTGCCTAGTTGTACTTCCTCTTAAAACAATAATCACCACCACTCATACAAAAAACCACTACATGGAAGGATCTCTTCGGTGGCCCCAGGGGATCTGAACTTTGGAGCGTGGGTTGGCGACAACGGGGCCCTTACCTGAGTCCTGGGATTGCTTGCACTTACTTGTGCCAAGCTCCTCACTTTGATCTATCCTATCCGACCTCTCTTGGTCAACTCTTGTTCTTTTCCGACCCCGACGCTATTAGGTTTGCGAGGGCTAGGGAGTCTAATTTTCACGCCCTTCGTGGCCCTTGTCTTCCTTTGGTCGATATCTTCATTTTTCGAAGTGTCGGATCCCTTCCATTTTTTTCCCTCTGATTAGTGTTATATAGAGGATGGTTACCCAGTTGTACTTTCTCTTAAAACAATAATCACCACCACCACCGATCTCTTCGGTACCTAGATGGACAACTAATTAAAACCCAATATGGCAAAACATCCCCAAGTATCTAAATTCTAATACCTGGGAGAAGTCATCCAACCTTCAGGACTCAATCGTGAAGTAAACAAAGAAAGAATTTCTAAACTGCAAAGAGCGTAGAGACTCAATTGGAACAGATATAATAACAAATCCATATTCTGAAATGCAAAATTAAGACATTACAACACTGAAATCAAGCCTGAAGCACTATATACATCTGAATCACTGATCATTGGGGACAGATCATTGATTAAAGATGTAGAAAAGAAAGAAAGAAAAGTCTTAAGGAAATGTGTTTGACCAATCAGAACAGGGGGGAATGTGGATGATAAGGAAATCTCATGACCTGTACCAACACACAGAGAAAATCTCAGACACGTTTAGGAAAAGACGTTTGACATTTTACGGACATATTCTCAGAATGAGACCAAGAAAATTCTGAACCTTGCCCTATCAATGAAAGTAAAAAACAACTGGCTGCTCGAAGTTAGAAAAGATCTTCAGGAAATAGGCACCACAGATGACATCGTATTAGACAGATCTAAGTTTAGAAAATAAGTCGACAATCACCAGTTTGGAAATCATCCAAGCACTAACACCAACAAAACCTGGTCAGAAGATCGCAAGAAAAGCCACAGCGATGAAGATGAAGAGATTTCGGGAGAAGAAAAAGGCAACGGCATCAGCTAAATAAGTTCAATCGCGTTCCTTAGATGGGCATAACAAAGAAATAATAATAATAATGATGAAAATCAAAGTGAAATGCTTGGCTTTCGTAGATGACCAAGCTATCATCACTAAGAACAAGGAGGAAAATAGGTATGCTGTCGAGACATTACACGGAATAAGCATCTCAGGTAGGCCTTCAGATATCATTCGAGCAAAACAAATATATGCAGAATTTTCAGCAAAAGTGCAAGAAAGGTAAAAATGAAACGTCACATAGGAGAATTTCACAGGTATATATTTTTAAATACCTTGGATAAATAATTCTTCCTTCGGGATTAGACAGTTTGGCCAATACAGAAATGGCCTCAAAACTTCATAGGGAACTTAGACTGTCATGGGATCACTACAACAAACGAGTAATGTCACGTAATGCTAAAGTAAAACATTACAAAACAGTATTCTACGGGAAGCTCTACGTGCATCAGAAACCTTAACTTTAGGAGCTCATTCTGAAATTGCAGATAGCCTATTGAAAAACAAGAACGTACAATTCTTGGAAAAAGTTTCGGCCCCATACAAGAAAATAGAATTAGTATCAAAAGGCGAACTGCAGACCTCTATAGTTACACAAATACTGTACGGAGGAAACATTTGAATTTTTTGGACACATTTTTAAGACGGTTAATAATAGACTCACAAAAAGTTTATTCAAAGGAATAAATTCCCAGAACAGGAGAAAAAATACGCTGGAGGAAACAAGAAGAGACCTGAATGAATTGAACATCAGGGAAGACATAATGAAAAATCGCCAAGTCTTCAGGACCTCAGTAAATAAACACATATTTGTGGTCAAAACTAGCAGCAGGACTGGTACAAAGCGGCCAGAAGAACGGTACAGGCAACACAGTGAGTTCATAAAGAGATTTTGGAAGAATAGGAAGGCGAAAGTCATCAAACCAATGAACAAGTTCCAAGGCGCTCTATGAATGGGCATAACGAAGCAAGAATAAGAAGAATAAGAATCTAATGATCTAATGAATCTACGACTTTAGTTGTAGGCCTAATGGGACCATCAAACAAATGAAGTGTAACAAATCACTTAGCTTTTGCAGATGATCTAGCCGTAATAGCAAAAATCCCATAAGAAAATAAGGATAACATTAGAAGACCTTGAAAAGTGTGCGGCCAAAATAGGATTACAAGTTTCCTATGAAAAAAAAAAAAACAGAATTGATCACTAGTATTAACAATGCACCTGCAGAAATTCAAATATCCAAACACGAAAGAATTAAAAGAGTCAACAAATTCAAATACTTAGACGAAGTAATAACAGTAACAGCGGTAGACAAGGAGGGCATGAACGGAAGAATTCACAAAATGAGATATTTGAGGTCGACGTTCTTATTGAATCATTCCGTATATGTACGAGTGGAATTCTTCACTTTGTTGTCGGTATTGCCATCAGCATAAACGACAGTCGTGATGCCTAGTGCTCAGTGACGCAGTCGCGTACAACCACAGAGGACAAGTACAGCAGGCCTTGCCCTTGTCAGCTGATAACATTGACCATGACGATAACGGTTTCCCACTGGTGGACACTTCGGCGGCAAGCGGATTGCCCCATCCCTGTAGTCAAAGGTAGACAGATGAGAAAGGAGGGTGAAGCTTTGTGGAAGAGTGGTTTATTTATAAATCTAAAGACGTTCGTGAATGAATACAATTTCTAACCCAGCGAAAAGATGTTAAGACATTGGTGATCAACCTGGAGAAAGCAGCCCTTTCTTTAGCTAACTTGAAGAGGTGTTCCCTGATGCTAGTTCAGTCTTTGATGTTAACGAGCCATGGCATTGGTGAGCTTCCAGCTCTTCACTTGTCTTCTGTCTTGTCTTGTTGTGTAATATGAGGTGTAGATTCTCGTACATTCTACCTCGTAGAACATGGCTAAATAAGCTGTTTTCTCGGCTTTGATGATGTTTACCAACTCACTCTTAGGTCTAGCTCTCCTTAACACTTCGTAACTTGTTACAAAATCTTTCCAGGTTATTCTGAGCATTCTCCTACGTTACCACACTTCAAAGGCCTCTGATCTGTTCATGGAGAAAGCTTGGACAGTGCAGGTTATAGGCGGCAAACTATCGATAGTAATCGCCATCGATTTTTCCGATATTATGAGCTCTACTATCGATAGTAATCGATAGTTTTCAAAAAGTGGAACGAACCATATCAATATGCCTGAAAATACAGTAGAACAATATTATTGAACACAATCCACAAAAAATCAATAGAAAGCACAACTATTTCATGCTATGTAATTTCTAAAATTCAATTCGCAATCACTCATGAATCTCTTCAGTGGCACGTCCGAGACATTCTCGTTCTGAACGCGCTTGCCCATAACGTGACCGGCCGTGAAATTCTCGTTCAGCTGCAGTGTTCATTTTGCTATCGGGTATTGTAATATCTTTGAAAACATGTTTTACAGCATTCTTAACAGATGGCAGGAGAGTTTTCAGTTGCCTTCATGAAGTCTTTGACCTAAAATGTGCCTTATCTTCTCTCGCCTACAAACAGTCTCTGACAAACATATAAATCTCAGTTTTTGTCCCGTATTGGCATGAACTCAACTAATGTTAGGCACTGAAGTTGTAGGTACAAAGAGATACTTAAATGCACACCTATGAATTGGAACAAACTCCTCACCAGTTAACTGCAAGCAGCTGTACAATTTCTGTCAGCGCGAAAAATAAGCCAGAAGGGGAAGGGGGGAGACTATCGTTGACTATCGATAATAGGCAACTGACTATCGATATGATGCGATAGTGGCCGCTATCGATAACTATCGATAGCACTATCGATAGTTTTCCGCCTCTAGTGCAGGTCAGTGGCTTAGGGAAGGGAGGATAAGGGGATAAATCCTCCCCCCCCCACTAGCTGTTACCCGCGGCTTCGCTCGCGAGGATTTCGTAATTTGATAATAGTAATCGTTCCTCGGTACTGCACTTTGTCTGAAAATCCCTAAAGCATACAAACTCGCCAAAAATTGCGTTTCATTCAGCCCAGAAACTCTTCGTAAACCACGTTTGTGGTATTGCCCTTTGGGGCTAAGATGACCAGGCTACTTCTAGAGCTAACTCTGGAACATGAGACATGAAACTCTACATGTTTCTTTATTTTTAAAGTAGATTCCAAACACAAATTTTTACGACTTTAAACTATTCAGTTTTTGAGATATAGATATACTCATTTTAAAAATCACCCCCCCCCCCCACGTTTTCACCCCCTTAACGACGGAATATCCAAAAATCCTTCCTTAGTGAGCATCTACACTGTAGTATAAATGTGTCCCCAAAATTTAATTTCTTTATGTCCAGTAGTTTTGGCTCGGCGATGATGAATCAGTCAGTCAGGACATGTTATTATATACATATACAAAAACAAAATAAACTAATAAAAACATCCATTTTAAATGTGTTTTCTTCTTGCGTTCCGGCCTTCTAAGGACCACGTTACAATTTCAATTCTTCCTCCTTAGTTGTTTTTTCCTTTTCTTCCAGTATTCATTCATTGTTTCACTGTGCTTCTTTTTCCTGTCTTCAGTCCACTTTGTGCCTGTTTTCTTTTCCTTCCTCCCATCAGCCCGTAGTAGTCTCCGTGGCTCAGGCGGCAGAGCACGGGCTTCTCACCGCCGGGTTCCGTGGTTCAGATCCCAGTCACTCCATGTGAGATTTGTGCTGGACAAAGCGGAGGCGAGACAGGTTTTCCTCTGAGTACTCCGGCCTTCCCTGTCATCATTCATTCCATTAACACTCTCCGTTTTCATTTCACTTCATCTGTCAGTCATTAATCATTGCCCGAGAGGAGTGCGGCAGGCTTCGGCAGCCTATCCTCGCCGCTAAATGGGCCTTCAGTCATTCCATACCTATCCCGCTAGAAATTGAAAACAAGCTGTGGATTTTTCTCATCCGCCCCCCCCCCCCACAAATTGTATTTAAATGTACCCTCTGCGTATTTAAAATGTGTTTATTATTATTATTTACCTCCTCCCCTCAAGGAAAGTCGTATCTACGCCACTCGTCCAGGTCCCTACTCCTAAGTTTGAGGTTTAGATTAATGAATAGAGACTGACCCGATATTTTCCTGAAAGTTAAAATGGAACTTAGAAAAAGCATTCTTTTCGTGTCGTATACATTATTATTCCAATACCTCTTGGTTTCAAGGAAGTTGGGGAAGGGTCCGAACATCTCCCGTCATCACTTTGCCACTTACGTGGGGTCTGCATTCTTGCATTGTTTCCTCCACCTCCGTCAATCCACAGCGTTCCGGGGACTAAGTTTGGTGAGTCGCACGTTATTTCTTACCCGGTCCAGCCAGCATGTTTGAGCACGTCCCCGGGGTCAGCGACTCTCCACGTTCAGTTGCAGGGCAGTCTTTGTAACATACCATCGCAGGCGTGATTCACGCTGGCCTACAACATCGTAGCATGAACAGCCACTTAATGCAATGGAAATGAACATGCTGTGGACTAGACCATAACATCTCCCGTGGTAAATTATTCTAATTCTTCTACGTATGATCGATCTACTCTACGAATCTAACTTTCTTTCATTCTTTCTTTCTTAATCCAGGGTTGTTTTCCCCCCTCGCACTCAGCGAGGGATCCCACCTCTACCGCCTCAAGGGCAGTGTACTGGAGCGTGAGACATTTCCCTCGGGGGATACAGCTGGAGTGGAGGACCAGTACCTCACCCAGGCGGCCTCACCTGCTATGCTGAAAAGGGACCTTGTGGGGAGGGGGGGGGGGAGTTCGGAAGGAATAGACAAGGAAGAGGAAGGAAGCGACCGTGGCTTTAAGTTAGGTACCATCCCGGCATTTGCCTGGAGGAGAAGTAGAAGACCACGAAACCACTTCGAAGATGGGGGAATCGAACACTCCTCTATTCAGTTGAACTCCCTAGGCTTTTCTTCAAATTTCGTGGCAGAGAAGGGAATCGAACCAGGGCCTCCGGGGTGGCAGCTAATCACACTAACAACTATTATACACCACCGAGGCGGACCGTCGACGTAGATCAGATTATCGAAGTTCTAGAACAATGCAGCCAGATTAGATGGAAAGCTTTCCTATTTGAAACTGGATATCTGGCGTTACTCAAGCGTGCATTGCCGGCCTGCAAAACTTGTCTCTTCAGGGCTCGCCTATGTGGGATATGTAATACGACACGAGCCCTGCTTAAACATATTTCGTAATAGACAGTAACCACAAAAGTCAGATTCATTACACTTGCTCGATAACACCGGCTTTTAAAAAAAGTCTCCGAATAACTATTAAAAACATTTTTCTTCCGAACTTGGCCAACTATGGACCGCATAGAATTAAAGACTTCTTGACCTTTCTTCTCTTCACAGAACCCTTTCATTCTTTCGATTCTCATCATTCTGTACTCTTCGGAAATAATCAGTTTGGGTCTCCTTTTGAGTGGTTTCTTTTCAAATGATTTTATACTGTCGACTCTTCTTCTGAACTCTCTTCTATTGCGGATCATCTGCATTGTAATTCCAACTTCTTCCACACTCCCCTTTTGACCTCTTCTTCTCACTTGGATGTGGCCTTTAACCCCGTGATGTATCTGAAGATATTTTTTGTCATTCATTCTTACTAAAGATCATTCCATGTTATGAAAACAGTATTGCTCTTATGACAACAGTGTTGCGATATCGAACGGTTCTGATCAATAGCATAATGGGAAAACGTTGGCACGTAAATTCGTCACATTCGGTATTTAGGTTCAAGATAAAAGGGGGAAGAAACTAACCTGAAAATTATTTTTACGAACTCAAGGGGTCTGGGGGTTTAGAGGGGGTCTCATTTTAGTATTCACAGCATTACTGGAAAACGGCGGCACATACATTGGTGAAACTCAGTATTTATATTCAAGACAAAAGGTACGGTAGAAGAAATTAAGGTGAAAATTATTTCATGAATTCTATGGGATGAGGGGGGGGGGGATTTAGAGGGTCTCAGTTTGATATTCACAGCATCACGAGAAAACGACTGGTCATACACTTGTGAAACACAGTTTTCAAGTTCAAGGTAAAAGGGGAAGAAAATAAGCAGCAAATTAAGCTCATTTTACATTTGTTTCTTTTTGAGCTTTATTCATAAAGTAAAAATAAACACAAAGACCACGTAAATGGATGACTTATCTACAACAATAATAAGCTGCCAAGATTGTTAGAGTAACGGATTGCGCGTTAAATGCATCAGGAAGAAAATGAAGGAAGGCAACAAAGCGATGGCTCTTCCCGCCATTGTACTTCCTTGATTTATGGGTTCTGTCCTTTCTTTCCCAGGTGTATTCCAATTATTCCTTCCAATTTCAGAGCCTCTCCCCATGTTTCCATTATTTTCTTCAGTACGATGTTGAAGACCACGGTTTCTTATCGCTCTTGTTCTAAGAATGCTTTTAAGGATGAATATCTGTTCCGCCTCCCTTTTCAGAAATCAGCTTGGTATTCTCCAATGAGGCGATCGGCTTGATCTTCAACTCTGTTCATCAGGGTTTTAGGGAGTATTTTATAGGTGATTGGAAGTTAATAGATCCCTCTGTAGTTCTGGTCCATTTGGTTACCTTTATATACATACATTTATAACAATGAATATTGACTTTCCATGACCTCATTCACTTCTTCCAACTACGGAGATGAAAGCGTGTGCTCAAACCCGACGCCTTCGTCCTGCAGTGAAACCCCTAGCGAATAGGCAGACCTGCATAACTTTCGTGCAACTTTATATGTGCAAGTCCGCTCTGACGTCATGCACTCCACACAACGAGTCCTTATAGCTGTGTAGACTCCGACTGCTTGACGTCTGAGCATAATACGGCAGTATACACTACAGATGAGGTCCAGTTCTTTGGCTGGTCAGCCACGGCAGGCATGAATAATTAATGTTATTAAGTTACGTCCAACTAGCTCCTTGTTCAGTTCTTAAAATTGGAACTGAATGCGTTCCTCGTATGACAAAAGTGATCATAGTA
Source organism: Anabrus simplex (assembly GCF_040414725.1). Classification (NCBI taxonomy): domain Eukaryota; kingdom Metazoa; phylum Arthropoda; class Insecta; order Orthoptera; family Tettigoniidae; genus Anabrus; species Anabrus simplex. The sequence goes on along the minus strand of NC_090279.1, from coordinate 161,848,919 downwards.
ACAAAATTGTTCTAATACATACCAGAAGTTACTTTTGTTTCCGATTCTTGAATACTGTAATACAGTTTTTATTCATATCAATAATGAGCAAGGCATGAAACTGCAACGTGCCCAAAATGCATGCATCAGGTATGCATTTGACATACAGTACGTCCATATGCCCACGTATCCCCCCATACTATAGACAGTTATCTTGGTTACGACTGAATGACAGCCGTAGACTCCATGCAACTACTTTGGTGTATCAAATGCTTTCTGAAAACACTCCTTCTTACCTATCCACCAGATTTCGCTACCTTAGTGCACTACATCTGTCCAATGCCCGGTCAGGCTGTACGCTAGAAATTCATGTACATCGAACCGCAACCTACAACAGATCGTTCACGATCACCGCCACGAGCTGGTGGAATGAACTTCCCAATGACATCAGGGAAGCTAAATTTAAGACAAAGCTTAACATCATCTGGCAGCGTCATCTTATAAGCACTTCCAGTCTTTCTTGAGTGTGAATGGGATGCATGAATGAGAGTGAATATGGCTGTTTATTGTAACCGCATTCCAGTTTATACTTTAGTTAGTTTTTTAGTTAGTTAGTTAGTTAGTTAGTTAGTTAGTTTATACTTTAGGTTGTTCGCCCGTTCGTAATCTGTTTACCCTCCAGGGTCGGTTTTTCCCTCGGACTCAGCGAGGGATCCCACCTCTACCGCCTCAAGGGCAGTGTCCTGGAGCTTCAGACTCTGGGTCGGGGGATACAACTGGGGCGGATGACCAATACCTCGCCCAGGCGGCCTCACCTGCTATGCTGAACAGGGGTCTTGTGGGGAGAAGTTTGGAAGGGGTAGAAGAGGAAGAGGGAAGGAAGCGGCCGTGCCTTTAAGTTAGGCACCATCCCGGCATTTCCCTGGAGGAGAAGTGGGAAACCACGGAAAACCACTTCCACGATGGCTGAGGAGGGAATCGAACACCCCTCTACTCATTTGACCTCCCGAGGCTGAGTGGACCCCGTTCCAGCCCTCGTACCACTTTTTAAATTTCGTCGCAGAGCCGGGAATCGAACCCGGGCCTCTGGGGGTGACAGCTAATCACACTAACCACTACACCACAGAGGCGGACCGTTAGGTTGTAAAGATTTAATATGTTTAAATTAGGTCATTTCAGTTGTTATACTGTTACCATATATTAAAATATAAATTGCTGAAATTCTTACATTGCAAAATTATAAAAATTATGTAGTAAATTAGTACCCTTTTATATACATGAAGTGGTTAAGTGTAAGAAAGGACCAGGAACCCTAAGTTCGCCACAATGAAGTCGCTTTAACAACAATAAGATAGGTAAAGTGCTCTGTAAAAACAGGGTATCCATAAAGGAACTGCGGGATTTTGAAGTTAAATATTTCAATTAAATCAAAAACTAAGTATAATGTGTTATACATGGTTTGAAAGGTAATCTAGTCTCTTTTAAAAAAAAGAATATTTTATACAATTTAGTGCAGTTCATTAGGGACTGCCTGGCCGAGGTGGTAAAGGCGTGCTCGGTTCGCCCGGAAGGACGTGGGTGTGAATGCCCGTCAGGAAGTCGTAAAATTTAAGAAACGAGATTTCCACTTCCGGAGGTTCGCTCAGCCTACACCAAAAATGAGTACCAGGTTAATTCCTGGGGGCAAAAGCGGCCGGGAGTAGAGGTAACCACTCTACCCCCTTCAAGTGCTGAGGTTACGGATAGTGGGAGCCTTTACCTTCCATCCCTCCAAGGGCCTTCATGGCCTGTAAAGAGATGACTTTCCTTTGCAGTTCATTATGTGGTCCATTCGTGACACGGCACACATCCAAACGGTAATCGACTTCTTGCCGCGCTCTGGTCAGCATGTCTTGGGTGATGGTTGCTGCAGAAAGGATGATCATAGCTAGTGGCATTAGATCATAACAAGAGTTTACTAAAAACAGCTTTGTCAAATCCGTCCGTGCGTTCTACTGGACCAATTTGCTTCATTTTTGTTTTATTCTCCCCGGAATTACCTGCCGGTGAATCATGAGACACTGACAGGTCTCTAAGTTCATCCGACTTCGTGTAATAATAAAATAAAATCATTAAATGATCACTACAATAATTGCTGGAGAAACCTTACCCTAACCCGCAATACATTCTGTACTTAACAGGTTGCTAAGCGAGTAACACATTCATTAATATTCTGATATTTATGAGATTTTCACCCTTAGTAATGTTTGATTACTACCTGCCAAGCCCGAGAGTATACACTTCCTCTGATCACGGAAGAATACTATTCCTTGCTAGATACTCTTTGATTCTCTAACCTTTCACAGCTTCCAAATATACAGGGTGAAGCGAAATTCGCGCACTCGGGCGTCGCAGCGCGACTCCTCATATGCCAGCAATAAAAAAATGTCTCTCTCAAAAGATCGTCCTGCGAGTATATCCGAGAGAAAAAAGTCGTTGAAGAGTGGCAATCTGACAACACTGTAACCACATGTAGAGTGCAATGTAGGTCCATGACTGTTTGGATGTAGGTCTATGCCCTGCCACAAATGGGTAACATATATATAAGAGAAAAACTTGACAATATTACAGTTCAAACCATGTATAACACATGATTTCATTAAAATATTTAACTTCAAAACTCCGAAGTTCTTTTATGGATATCCTTTATTATAAGTATTTCACCAAGGATAGATGTTGGTGGTGATTATTGTATTAAGAGGGAGTGCAACTGGACAACCATCCTCTATTAACACTAATCAGAGGGGAAAATATGGAAGGGGACCGACACTTCGAAAAATGAAGGTATCAGTCCAAAAACGACGAAGGGCGTGAAAATGAAAGAATCTGTAGGCCTCACGGAAATGAGATAGAGTTGTCAAAGTTAAGTCGGATAGGTTAGATGAAAGTGAGGAGCCTGGCACAAGTAAGTGGAAGCAATGCCAGGACTCAGCGAAGGTTCCCGTGATCGCCAACCCATGCCGATGTACTCTCAGTAATGTTTATTTTAACGTAGACTTACATTCCTCGAAAACAGCTACATGCAAAGAAAAATTTTAAGATACTTTTAGTGTTTGTGTAGAACACGTATATCGGCGAGAGTATTTAACTTGTAAAGATGTTTAATGTCTCAATTTACGGATAAAAGAGGAGCCTAGCTGTGAAACGTAGCGCTTCAAAGTAAGGCAAAATTTGTGCTAAATATGTGACGTCACACGCATACGCTGTCCTGGTCTTCCCAAACTACTGTATATATGTGTGTAGAAAAATGTACATCCGCCTCTGTGATGTAGTGGTTAGTGTGATTAGCTGCCACCCCCGGAGGCCCGGGTTCCATTCCCGGCTCTGCCACGAAATTTGAAAAGTGGTACGAGGGCTGGAACGGGGTCCACTCAGCCTCGGGAGGTCAACTGAGTAGAGTAGAGGTGGGTTCGATTCCCACCTCAGCCATCCTGGAAGTGGTTTTCCGTGGTTTCCCACTTCTCCTCCAGGCAAATGCCGGGATAGTACCTAACTTAAGGCCACGACCACTTCCTTCCCTCTTCCTTGTCTATCCTTTCCAATCTTCCCATCCCCCACCAAGGCCTCTGTTCAGCATAGCAGCTGAGGCCGCCTGGGCGAGGTAATGGTCATCCTCCCCAGTTGTATACCCCGATCCAGAGTCTGAAGCTCCAGGACACTGCCCTTGAGGCGGCAGAGGTGGAATCTCTCGCTGAGTCCGAGGGAGAAAGCCAACCCTGGAGGGTAACCAGATTAAGAAAGAAAGAAAAATAAACGGAGCGCTACACTGTCTCAGTAAATTCAAATTCACTTTCCCTTTTAAACTGAATAAAATTCTCGTTGAATCGCTCGCATTACCTTATATTGATTATTGCGATATACTAGCTTACAACAACCTAGGAGTAGACTGGGGAAGGAAATTACAGTGTGCTCAGAAAGCTTTTGTAAGATTTATCTATGGACTTCGATACGCTGACCATGTCACACCGTCTTACACACGGCTCGGGTGGCTTCGCCTGCAAGACCGACGCACGCTTTATACTCTTTGCTTTTTGCACAATAGTCTTAAAATTTCTCAACCGGCCTATCTCCGTGATCGCGTCGAGCTCCTCTCCACAGACCATAACAAAAATATCCGATCCTGCAGCACCATGCGTTTATCCCTTCCTTTATACAGAACAGCAATCTACACGAAATCATTCACGTTACCACAGCCCGACAATGGAATCTCTTACCAGTGGACGTCAGAAGCATGTCCACAGCAGCTCAGCTTTTAAACATACCTGTGTCGAAATACTAGGTAAACATGCATGAATCATGAACCTCCTCCCACCGCCTCTTCATCATTATTTCCATCTTACTTTCACATATATTCTTCTTCTTTTTCTTATTCTTACTAATCTTTCTCTTTAGCTCTGAATTTGAAGACGATATCTCGTTATACTGTAAAAATGTATGTATTTTCTAAACTGTTAAGTAGTAGTTATAGCACTCATTATTCATATATTTTAATGTACTCTACGTACGATGTGTATTATGTAGATGATATGATTTCTTTTTTTTTACGTATGGTTAATTTTAGTAATACTATTAATGTTATTACTGTTAATATTGTTATCACATTTTTGTCATCAGTAGTTAATATTAACAGTGTTCTAGCTTAAGACTGGTTAAATTTAAGAAAGGGAGGTACATCCCTAACTTTGCCAAAATAAATAAAACATATTATTATTATTATTATTATTATTATTATTATTATTATTATTATTATTATTATTATTATTATTATTATTATTATTATTATTATAAGATGGTGTTGTGTTGACTCGCGCGCCCAGATGGAGGTTAGATGTCGCTGTGCATACATCGTGGTCAGTTGTATAGAATAACAAGTTTAATAATGGAAAAGAAAGATCATACTTTTACTCGTAATATTACCCCCGAACTCTTAAATTATGTCTCTTATTTCTCATATCACAGACCCATACCACACAGAGTTATTACCCACATTCCAAGTGTACCGCGTTTTACTGAATGAAATTTATTATCTATATAACATTTGTCTTTTATATTTTGTAATAAGTAAGTCTAGGAAACCCTCAAAACCCTGCGGCTGTTACAACAATGACAGCCTACCACCATTTTTTAAAGTGTAATCAACAATTTTACTCGATTACACAACGCACACTTCAAACCAGATCAGTATTAATTCCATATTCCATCCGTGGCCATGTCTAATTCATGAGTGAGTTCCGGAGAGCGATGTCGTTAAACCGTTGAGGCGGCTACTTCCTGAAAGAGAGAGGAAAAGGGGTTGAATACCTCGCTGAATGACTGCGCACTGTAGCGAAAAGACATCCGGCCAGGCGGGTTTAACAACGACGTAGAAGGAGACAGAATTGGAAAGGCTATGTCCATCACATCAGCTGTCTTGTATTCTGTAACAGGAGGCTGCGAAATGGAGAACGCAAAGCCCCCTGGTAGCGCAACGTTCACTTACGCTACGTCAGCTTAGGGAAATTTTCAAAAACACCTAAAATGGCGCCAATCGCTCTAATCAACGACATTAAAAATATAGGCTGCTAATCTGGTGGCCATCTTTGAATCTACGTGAACCGCTGGCAGCCATGACACTTGAAGGCAAAACATATGCTTATCTCTTCCAGGGAGTAAAGAATACATTCTCCCTGATTTCCTCTGAATCTGTTATAGAAAGAATCTGGAGAAGTTGTTTTGTGATGGAGGACGGTCTTTGAGAAGGCGTACAAGGTTAAACTAATTAAGTAAAATAGCTAGTGGCTTTATGTCGCATCGACACAGATAGGTCTTATGGCGACGATGGGACAGGAAAGGCCTAGAAGTTGGAAGGAAGCGGCCGTGGCCTTGATTAAGGTACAGCCTGGCGTGAAAATGGGAAACCAAGGAAAACCATCTTCAGGGCTGCCGACAGTGGGATTCGAACTCACTATCTCCCGGATGAAAGCTCACAGCCGCGCACTTCTAACCACACGGCCAACTCGCCCGGTAACTAACTAACTAACTAACTAACTAACTAACTAACTAACTAACTAACTAACTAACTAACTAACTAACTAACTAACTAACTAACTAACTAACTAACTAACTAACGAACTACCTGGCATAGTCGAAGGGCGGCAGATTTATTATTATTATTATTATTATTATTATTATTATTATTATTAATAATAATAATAATAATAATTTTATGAGCTTTACGTCCCACTAACTACCGTACTTTTAAAGTTTTCGGAGACGCCGAGGTGTCGACATTTAGTCCCACACGAGTTCCTTTACGTGCCAGCAAATCTACCAACAGGAGGCTGACGTATTTGAGCACCTTCAAGAACGACCGGACTGGGCCAGAATCAAACCTGCCAAGGTGGGATCAGAAGGCCAGCGCCTCAACCGTCTGAGCCATTCAGCCCGGCGGTGGCAGATGTAAAGAAAAAATAAAGGCTAACCTTTTCTACAGAAGGCGAAAGCTGAATGACACTGCCAGTGGCTTCTCGTCAAGTTAGCCGCGGTCCGAATCACCACCAATGCATGTGAGATTTTTCAAACGAAAAGTAATTTCCGCCCCCCCCCCCCCCCACCTACTTTAGATACATTGTAAAACTGGAGGCCCTATGGCTTTGATTACACAATAACAGTCACATAAAACTACAAGCTTGTTTTTCTTTTAACACTTAAGTACAAAGACATCGAGTTTAAAAGGGTAAAAACCAAGAAAATGTTAAAATATTAAGCAATAAAAATAAAATAAAACATCAAAAACTAAAAATTAAAGTAATTTATTCGTGAAAAACGTATAAGCAGCCGAGTTTTTATTCATAGTACAGCTAAAATGTTTAAAAATGTAAAAAATGATTGAAGGAACAAAAGGTACACTGGTTATAATAAAAGTCATAATGCCCCGAGCTTAAACTATTCGTTTATCAAATGCGTTAAACAGAACACCTATATAGCACTAGCGATGGGATCTGAGACTGGAGACATCTTGCACACCGGAGTTTTGACATACAGTAAAGATGTCATAGAGCTGGGGGGCGGGGGGCATCCGAAAATTTGTGTAACAAAATAGTGTCATACACAATGCATGATGCGATGTTACTTAGGAGCAGTACCTTGAGAACTGCACAGACCGTGGATCTCTGTCATGACCATCCATCAACATTTCACATCACAGCCTGAGCGGTTGCTAGGTAACAGCACGTCACACATTTTACTGGAAAACATATTATTATGATCATTTGAATTTCCCAAGCGGAAACAGCTTATAACTTTTAAGCGTTCAACAATACATCCTCTGCCTCGGGGAGAGTTACCTTGCTGTACTTCCCCTTAAAACAATAATCACCATAAATCATCATCTGCTTCCGCAGGAAAATTGACAGCAAATCTCATTGGTAACACCAGACCATCAGGAGGTAAACATGTAACATCGTAGTATTCTCTATGAACCATTCTTAGAATGGCTATACCATATGCAATGCTCTTTTAACATGTTCCAAACCCCTCCCCCGACGCCTCTCTCCGGGGCCCGCACGCAAACGGTATATTCATCACATGTCCCGTCCACGCCTAACCTTGTAACAACGCTCTTTCACCGATTACCGATTCTTGGTATCTCACTACCTCGTATTGATATTTTCACACCCTATGCATCCTTCAAACACAAAATTAAAAGATTCCTTTGCATTACTTTCCAGTTTTCCATTTTCTTTCTGTCTTTCCAAACCGTGCCTTCTCCTCTTGCTATTTCTGTTAATCAACCCTTGCCGATTATCGTCATTATGTTTGTTTATTTATTTATTCGTTTTCTTTCTTTGTTTCTTTGTTTCTTTCTTTCTTTCTCAATCCGTTTACCGACCAGGGTTGGTTTTTTTCCTAGTACTCAGCAAAGGATCCCAAGTCTACCTACCGCCTCAAGGACAGTGTCCTGGAACATGCAATGACTTTGGGTCGAGCGGTATATAACTGAGGTGCACGGCCAGTACCTCACCCAGACGGCCTCACCTGTGATGCTGGGAAGATATTGGAAGGGAAGAGGGAAGGTAGCGGCCGTGGCCTTAAGTTAGGTACCATCCCGGCATTTGCCTGGAGTAGTGTTGGCTACTGAATGCATGATTAGAAGCAGTGAATCGATTCATTCCAGTGTCCGACTGAATCGATTCACAGGAACGACGAGCTCACGGCACACGATTCAGCTGACTCGCCAGCGGACAGTGCTGAGTGGCGCATTCACGGCTCACTAGCAGGACACTATCTATCCTCTTTGCACTAAACATTAGCGGAGAGATGAGCCTCCAATGCAGCGAGATACAGTGAATCATGGCACACTGAAAGAATCGTGCGCAATCACGGCTCAGTGAGTCACACGACATACACGCCTCCTTATCGGCACACTGGACACTGACGGGGAGCCTAGCTTCCGCTGCAGCGAGACACAGTGAATCATGGAACACTGAAAGAATCGTACGCAGTCGCGGATCGGTGAGACACAAGACACACACGGTTCATTATCGGTACAGTGGACATTGGCGGGGAGCAGAACTTCCTCTGAAGCAATACATACAGAGCTATGGTACACTGAAAGAATCGTACGCTATAATGGACTCTCGAGCTCAGATCATTTGAAAATAATACCCACTTGTATTCACCGTCCTTTTCTTACAAGGAGTTTTAAATAATAGATGGATTTATTTGCAGTGTTAAAAAGGTAGTCAAACCATAATTCCAAAGTACCTAGCTTGTAAGTAGGTAGGCTATTAGGTTATTCTATTTACCGTATTACTTTAATCAGTCAGTATTTTTATAACTAGTTGACGTTCGACAATTACTTAAACTCAGCTTTCTAGCCTCCACGCCTGGCTGAGTGGCTCAGACGGTTGAGGCGCTGGCCTTCTGAACCCAACTTGGCAGGTTCGATCCTGTCTCAGTGCGATGGTATTTGAAGGTGCTCAGCCTCGTGTCGATAGATTTACTGGCATGTAAAAGAGCTCCTGCGGGACTAAATTCCAGCACCTCGGCGTCTCCAAAAACCATAAAAGTTGTTAACGGGATATAACGCCAATAACATTATTATCTAGCCTACCCTATGACTATGAGTCATGCTCATGACCACTCGAAACTGTCTGTTTATATTCGGGAGAACCGCTCGGTATTCTCTCAGTTCGTATGTCGCATCATTGCACAGTACTTCAATAATCGAATCACGAGGTCGCCAGTGTATGTGGACAGTGAGTACGTAAGCAGACTGATGCAATACTTTAAATAAAAAGATGTTTAATCAGAAAACCAGTGGGCTACTGTATATCTCGTGTAGCCTATACAAAATAAGACGATTTAAAAAAATCTTCTGCTGATAGAAAAATACATTTTCAAAGATGACCGAGCTAGTTGGCCGTGCGTTTAGGGTTGCGTAGCTTTGAGCTTGCATTCGGGGAATGGTTGGTTCGAATCCTACCGTCGGCAGCCGTTAAGATGGTTTTCCGTGGTTTCCCATTTTCCCACCAGGCACATGCTTGTGCTGTACCCTAATTAAGGCCATGGCCGCTTCCTTCTCACTTCTAGCCCTTTCCTATCTCTTCGTCGCCATAAGATCTATCTGTGTCGGTACGACGTAAAGCAACTTATTTGTTTAATATATGGGCTACTTATTGTGGACACAGATATTTTTACATCTAATTCTCCCTCTCTATATATGTGGGTTGTGACTTTCAGAGAACTGTGGAAAACCATTAGGTAGTGTATAAAATTTGAGTTATGTCAGTAATTATTATTATTATTATTATTATTATTATTATTATTATTATTATTATTATTATTATTATTATTATTATTATTATTATTAACTACGTAAGTTTTGTGCTGTAATATAAGAAGTAAGTAGCTATAGTACTTAATCTGAAAGTTAGATGACGCATAGGAAAGCAGTTCATAGAATGATGACCAGATGGCAGCAGCAAGCACTGAATGTTGTTGCTGCTGTCTTATCAGTACACACTACACAGATGCAATAGGATCGATGACTCTAATGAGCCGTGAATCGGTTCACTGTATCGATTCAGTAACGTGAACGGAATCAAATGAATCGATTCATTAAAATGAATCGAATATCCCATCACTAGCCTGGAGGAGAAATGGGAAACCACGGAAAAGCATTTCAAGGTGGGATTCGAACCCCCCTCCCCTCTACTCAGTTAAACTTCCGAGGCAGAGTGGACCCCGTTACAGTCCTCCTACCACTTTTCAAATTTTGTGACAGAGCCGGGAATCGAGCCCGAGCCTCTGGGGATGGCAGCTAATCACACTAACCACTACACCACACAGGCGGATGTGCTTTAACGTCGCACTAACCCACTGAAGGTTTTCGGCGACGGAAGAATGGGAGAAGGCTAGGATTGGGAAGGAAGCGGCCGTGGCTGTAATTACGGTACAGCCTCACAATTTGTCTGGCATGAGCAAGGGAAAAGCCAGGCTGAGTAGCTGAGTCCGGTGCTATCTGAAGGTGCTCAAATACTTCAGCCTCGTTTCGGTAGATTTACTGGCACGTACAAGAACTCCTGTGGGACAAAATTTCTGCACCTCGGTGTCTCCAAAAAACATAAACATTTAGTTGGCGGAACGTAAAACAAATAACATTATTATTATTATTATTATTATTATTATTATTATTATTATTATTATTATTATTATTATTATTTAAAATGGGAAAACCATCTCAGGGCTGCTGATGGTGGAATTTGAACCCATCACCTCCCGAATGCAAGCCCACAGTTACACGACCCTAACCGCGCAGCCAACTCGCTTGGTATATCGTCGTAATTCTTGTTACTTTGTTATTGTTTGTTAACTTGATACGTAATGTATGTGTATGTTCAGTCCGTCAGCGATGCCGCTGGTAGGATCCTCAACAGCTCTGGCATCAGCTATCATAGATGGTCTAGGCATCACTGAAGAGGCGTACTAGGGAATGAGGAGTGAGGTAGTTTCCCGTTGCTTTCCTCATCGAGCCACAGTTGCTATTACATATCAGTCTTCCAAGCCCACTGAAATTCATGCACCAACCGACCCTATGAGCAACATTTTCTCACCATTCATAGCAGGGACTGGCTGCGTGATACGTAATATTGATGTGTATCTTCATTATCTTATTAATATTTACCGGTATCTACATACTGTCATATTAATTATATTGTGATATCATGGACTATATGTGTCCGGCTCCATAGCTAAATGGTTAGCGTTCTGGCCTTTGGTCACAGGGGTCCCGGGTTTGATTCCCGGCAGGGTCAGAAATTTTAACCTTAATTGGTTAATTTCGCTGGCACGGGGGCTGGGTATATGTGTCGTCTTCATCATCATTTCACCCTCATCATGACGCGCAGGTCGCCTACGGGTGTCAAATCAAAAGACTTGCATCTGGCGAGACGAACTTGTCCTTGGACACTCCCGGCACTAAAAGCCATACGCCATTTCATTTTTCATGGACTATAATAAATAAATAAATAAATAAATAAATTGTGAAACTGGCGGAGAGAAAGGTTCTGAGGAAGATACTGGGACCCCAAAGAACAGAGGATGGATCATACAGAAAGAAAGGAAGCCAAGAATTATACCTCAAGATGGAAAAGATCTCAGATACCATCCGGAAGAGGAGAGCCATGTTCTTTGGACATACCGGGAAGACTGATCAATCGGATAATAAGATATGTTTAGATCAGGAAAACTACAGTGTGCTGGTATCAGAAGGTGAAGAAGGACCTGGAAGAAATGGGAATACAAGGAACGGAAATCAGCAGCAGGGGTGCTTACAAGTCGAAGATCAAGGCCACCAACAGGTTTCAAGAAAACAGTTAGATCCCGTACCGAAGAGCCGTGGACAGAAGAAAGCTTGCTTGTTGTTTTAAGGGGCCTAACATCGAAGGTCATCGGCCCGACAGAAGAAAGGAGATTGCAGAGTGAAAGGTTGAAGGAGAACTGGGCAAGGATTAAATCCCAGAAACAGATGAAGCTGAATTCGAATAAACGTGGTCCATAGTCGGATAGTCGGCCAAAACGAAAGAAGAAGAAGAAGAAGAATGGAACTTTAAAGCCAAACTTTTCCTCTGTCTCTTAGAGCACTTTTCCTCTTTTCAAGCCATTATGAAGAAATGGACTGTACAAGACATGTTACTGTCAATTACCTAAGAATCGCATTCCCTTTAACATTTCCCTATAACATTGTCTGACTGGCTGAAATAAAGAGGAAACAGAATTTTCAAACGTGAAGCAAGCGCGTGATTAAAGGTTTTACTAATTCTCCGCGAATAAAAAAAAAAAAAAAGACAAAAGACAGTTGTGTTTCGTAGCTGCACGCGTCACGCCTGTTTCAAAACAGCAATCAGTTCCGCTACGGGAAGAAGTCGACTTTGAGTGAAGCAGCAGAGAAAGGAGAAGCTTGCTCCGAAGCAAGCAGACAGCTATACCGTTAGTGGAATGGTAATTGCCTTACATCCTCGGCCTCCTCTCTGATGTTTGTTTTGCTCTGATAAGTACGTGCATATATCCATCCTTACTTGACAAGTTCTTCACAATTTACAACCTAGGAAGATTTATTCTGACAGTTGATAACTTGTTCCCAGATGACTCCAAGGAGTAGTACTGTTGTGAGTAGACAATTAGGGTTATCCGGTGGCAAATGGTGCATTGCATGTATCCAGACTTGTTATGGTGACTTGGTATTAAATAATCCAAGTTAATTGACGACACATTAGACTGCTTTGTCGCGATGCTATCACACAGACTTTTCTTTGAACTATTGTTTCATAACCACGGTCGATATATCTCGTTTACTACATCCCTTTAATATCCCATTTATCCCGATTATCTCGATTTTTTCACTTGAATTGGGACACTGACAAAAGAAATCCGCTAATGATAACATAATAGCAAATACAGTAGAGACAATACGCGACACTCTGCAAGATATCGAGGGACAGCAATTAGAGCTCTGTCTGGTGGAGTGACATGGAGTTAATCATTCTGTCGTAAGAGCACGTGTAATTTTTTTTTTTGTGAAGTTTTTGGCGATATTTATGCGTTTGAAGTAAGCTGACATAAGTAAATAGTAGCGTGTGTTTTTCCTTTATATCTCCTCTCAACATGAGCGGCAATATATGTGCTGTGTTTGGCTGCAATAACTGTGAAATGCAGAAGGATTCGCGATCTTTCTTCCGTTTCACTCGTGACAAGAAAATGTAAGTAAATATTGTGTTTGAATAGATATTACTCCAGTTACAAATAGATTTGTATAGTACCTCCAACATTTCTGACCTGCGCGATCCATATTTTAACTGTTTTAAAATATAATCTTATTTTATTGTATGGTGCAGCAGTTAACCTTCAATACCAATGTGTTATTGTAAGTGTGATCTGTGGGTTTTGATTTAATTCAAGAACATGCATATGAATATATGTGTGGCTGGCTGTGTTCCAAGTTACCCCATTTGGAATGCCGTAATGCGTTGTCAAGCACTGAAGGAAATATGGGTGATATAAGAAATGTACATATTTTGTTGAAACAATGAAGCAGCAGAGAAATGTAATGGCAAATATTGCTTATAGGGAAATTTTGAATGTTCTTGAGGATAAATTTACAGATTTCCTTTTTGTTAGTAGGCTTCAAGTTAAAAGGAAAATTATCCAGTTCTTAAATATAAATTCATTGAATCATGTGTGCAAGGAATGTGCCGATATTTTTATTGACAAGTGTCTTAATGTGGTGATACAATGCTTTTAAATGAGAAGAAAGACAAATCTAGCCGTGAAAGTTCAGGTAGGAATTTAAAAGAAAAGTCCATTTCACATCTTGGTCTAATTTCAGTCTTTAAATAACAACCTGTTAAATAAATTTTCATTTATTTATCCAGAATAATTTTAGCAACTTTTAAGTTAATATCTTAGTAACACTTTCTTTCTATACGTAATTTATTTATCCATTTCCGTATATGCATTTCCATTGATATTTGAATTTAGCGCGAATTTTCAGGCCACGCCACTAGGAGCGCCACTTGCGAATTGTCTCCCATTTTAACAAGGTTAAATCCGGAAGTGTCGTGTAATGTCTCTACTGTATTTGATAATAGCAAACATAATAAAATCCACAGTCGTATGAATATTAGTAAAAATTGGATGGGTATTAGGTATAGATAGAAACAGGTCCCAGGAAGGACATTCCAAGAATCACTAATGCCTTTTTTTTTCTATTTGCTTTACGTCGCACCGACACAAATAGGTCTTATGGCAACGATAGGACAGCGAAGGCCTAGGAATGGTAAGGAAGCGGCCGTGGCCTTAATTAAGGTATAACCCCAGGATTTGCCTGATGTGAAAATGGGAAACCATGGAAAACCATCTTCAGGGCTTCCGACAGTGGGGGTTCGAACCCACCATCTCCCGAATGTGAGCTCACAGCCGCGCGCCCCTAACAGCACGGCCAACTCGCCCGGTGAATCATTAATGAACAAGGGAAATGTATATGTGAGGATATACAGAAGGCAGAAGTATTCAGCAAGTAGTATGTAAAGATAGCTGAAAACACAGATAATGTCGGTGTGGAGGAGGTAACTAATACTGGCGAAGTACTGAAATTTGCCTATAATAACAAAGCAATTTACAATAAGATACAAAATTTGAAATCTAAGAAACACATTTCCTGTACATTTAATTCTTTATTTGTCTTTCTGTCCGTCTCTGTGGTGTAGTGGTTAGTGTGATTAGCTGCCACTCCCGGAGGCCCGGGTTCGATTCCCGGCTCTGCCTCGAAATTTTAAAAGTGGTAGGAGGACTGGAACGGGGTTCACTCAGCCTCGGGAGATCAATTGAGTAGAGGGGGGTTCGTTTCCCTCCTCAGCCATCGCCGAAGTGGTTTTCCGTGGTTTCCCACTTCTCCTCCAGGCAAATGCCGATATGGTACCTAACATTAGGCCACGACCACTTCCTTCCCTCTTCCTTGTCTATCTCTTCCAATATCATCCCATCCCCACAGGGCCCCTGTGAGGCCTCCTGGGCAAGGTATTGGTGCTCCTCCCTAGTTGTATCCCCGACCCGAAGTATCACGCTCCAGGACACTGCCCTTGAGGCGGTAGAAGTAGGATCCCTTGCTAAGTCCGAGGGAAAAGCAAACTCTGGAGGATAAACAGATTTAAAAAGAAGAAGATTTGTCTTTCTACCGCATGTTGTTCAACTATACTATACGGTATAAATTTTTTAAAACTGCATATATCGAAATAAAACATTACAATAAACAATACTCTCTCGCTATCTGTGGATTTCTAGATTATCTCAAAGTCATTCCTCGTTTTAAAACTCAACAAGACTAAGAATGACCCATATAATCTTCAGAGCGTTACGAGAATGTTCCTAATTCCTTATTATTAGGAACGGAATATGACTTCGTTGTAAGCCTCATTCAACACTGAAGGTTGGATGTTAAGGAAACGTTATATCACCGTTGCGCCTGCGAAAACCGCTATGTGATAATATGTTTGGAGAAATACTGACCCGCAGCACACATATATTCTAAGAGTGAGAATTTCTTGACGTCTGTCGTACAATGTTGAACCTTTAAGGCCCTGCTAGGCAATCAGATGATATTTAAAAGGAAGTGTTTAATGTGGTTATCAAACCTGTAGAAAGTTGATCTCACAAATGTAACAGATCTAATATATAGTTCTTAATTATCAATAAGGATACAAAATTATAGAAGTCAAGTACATTAATTTTAGTGATATTTAGAAATGTGATGTTTAACTAATGATTATATATAAGGTAGGGGGCCAAATTCCGTCCCCGCACGCGTAGCCTAATCCCCTTGTGTTGTTGAGAGTTGGTTGTGAGCACCACGTTCAGTTTCCGTGTACAAGGGAGAACTCATTTTTCGTGCCGAGCTGAGTTCGTGCAGCATTCAAATTAACAACCTGTCACTCCTAGAGTGAGCACTGATATGTGTATGAAATACTGGACTACATTTCAGGCGTGTGGTGTAGTTCCTAGCGTGTAAACGCTACAGTGAGGTGGTTGGCGTGAGTTACTGTAGCTGCCATTGTAATAAATCAGAGAATGTTCGTAATTTCGCCCCCTTCATTTTATTTCTTATTAATGAAGTCTGTTATTATTTGCACATGAAGCAGTGGGATAATGAGGCGATGAAAAACAAAGACAGTGAGGGACAAGATAATAGGCTACAAACGTGCAAGTGAAGCGTTTAACATTCCACGAGCAACGCTGGAAAACTATGTTAAAAAGAATACAAATAAAACATTTTTCATAAATTACCTTCAAGTAATTCATTATAGCGAAAGTGTTTGACAAGGTTAGAAAGCACAAACATATTACAATTAATTGTACTTTTCATAAATTTGGTGGGAGACGAAATTACGAACATATTTTTGGTATTTTAGATTTTGCAGTGTTTATGTCAAATATTGACTACCTTGCGTTATAACAGTTCTATTGTAACTTGCCCGTAAGTGGAGAATGTATTCAGTAATATATATACGAATTTCTAGCCTTGTCCATAATATTCCTGAGTTTCTACAAGTCCAAATCTGGTAAGCGGACGAAATATGGGCCCCAATATTATACTATTCACATTACTCTATAAATTGTATAACGGTGTTGCTTAATATGGTTTCGCATAAAAAAAACTAAACCATAGACGATATGATTTGGTCAGATCAGGCACTAAATCATGTTGTGTGTAGTTTGTGTCGTCCCACGAAACTCTTGTTGGTTAGTTGAGTAAAGTCAGGTTGCCACTCCATTTGCCCGCCTGACCACCTTACCAAATCAGATCGTCTGGTGCATCGTCAGGCAGGTCGGCTCGTCAGTTGACCAGAGCCGACCTACGTACAGTACTCCTGACGCTGAACGTATACCCATGCGGCAGCTTCTGATCCCAAAACTTGGTCCGCGCTAGTGATAATGAGGGTTGTCGGTCGGTTTCTTTCCTCTGGACAAAAGAGGCACGTGTCGTTTGAAAGGCAAGTGAGCGCTGTCAAGAGCAAGGTTGTCATAGTGTGTGATTATTTAAATACGTCAGCTTTTAATTTACTCTTAAGTCAATGTAAATATAAAAACCCGAACATGAACCACAGCACAAACCAATATCGCAGAATATTTTGTTTCATGCATAACCCGTGCAGTGGTCGCAGATGTTAGAAGAAAGAAAGAAAGAAGGAATTGGCAAATAAACTCGACAAAGAACTTTCAAATAGCCGTAAATGATCTCTATAAGCTATTTTAAATACAAATAGCAGATCTCCCTAAACACTATGCTTGGATTCATATCAAAGTAAACCTATTAAAATATTACTTTTATGCGGTTAATATTAGTGCCTCGCTTTCAGTAAAGAAAGGAAAAGTACAATTACGAATTATGGACTGGGATAGTAATAATAATAATGACAGCAGTGACTGCTGTGCGGAAAGTTATTGCAGAGTTTTTGGAGCTATACTGTACAACATTAGTACCACCAAGTTTATACAGTCCTCGACATGTAAGCGAATACACTAAACAGCAAATATCGCCACCCTAGTTTATTTTGTAATGGCTCATCACTGCTGCCAACTTGACCAGTTACATAATCAAATCAACGAGCATAACGAACTAACCCAATGTAAGCATCAAAATGGAGGTTCCATTCCCCAAGTAAATGATGAAAATAAAGATGAAATAAACCACGATATTGATAATCAAGTTGGTTTTCAAGCTCAATGATGACTTAAGGAAAGAAACACATACCCTCAACCTCACTCAATAAGCCATAAGTCGAAAAGAATACACAAAGGCTAAGACTGAAAGCAATACCAAAGTCGAACTAGACAAGTTTAAGGATATGTTGATAACGGTTTTTTCTTCCATCTCATCATGTCAGAATTAATGATAGAAACAAGTTAAAATAAATTCTCACTCATGTTATCATTGCCGTATCAATGCGGCATGTAGATATCGTCTGCTATGTCCTCCTATTTCAATTCCTCGTAGACATTTGTGATAGCCTATCGTTGCTTCCCTTTTTGGAAGAGCTCTTGCAGATTTTTCTTGCTTCTTAGACATTGTAATTAAAATATGCATAGCAACTGAACTAAGGCCGTGTTAATAAAATGTTGCATTCGTCATTTCACACCAACTACGTTAATAGATGAGTCGAACGTGCCACAATTCTACTTGCCTGAATTATCCAAATACTTTAAGTTTACAACCCTATAGAAAATGAAAATATGCTTTACTTATACTCACAAATGTAAGTAGTTATTTTCACAACACGGCAGTGCCAGTACGTATAATGTCGCAAGTCACTAAAAAAAATATGCCAACATGCATGATGAACGGTAACTGTAAGACGACGTATCACCAAGTAGGATCCCTAAACTGTATGCGTGGCGATACTGAATCGAACTCAACAGTTAGAAAAAACTGAAGAACTTAGAAATCTTCACGTAGCCGTGCTGGTGTTCAGATCACTAACTGAGAGAACTCCCCAGTACCTGTCATCAAACTTTACATACCTTTCATCTTTTCACCAGCATAATACACGCTCTGTTACTGCACTTGCCATTCAGCTGCCTATAATCGCTCATTAATTGCGAAGAGAACTAGATTGTGGAACTCTGTTCCAAATAACATCTGCAACAGTAACTCATTAGTCTTTCAATTCTTCCTACAGAAAGTACAGATGCATAAACCAACCGTGTGAATCTTGATGAGTGAATGGTGGTAAGTGTGTGTGTGTAATTGAGTTCATTTTCATTAAATTAATTTAATTTTCATTAAATTTAATTTGGTAGTTTTACAATTGTTATGTACATATTGGTATAATTATTATGTTGCATGTATTTTGAGTTTATATTACACATTACTTTCTTTTAAAATATCGAATATTCTCCACAATTTTTCCGTACAATGATGTGGTTAAGTGTAAATAGGACAACGAGTCCTAACTTCGCCACTACTAAAGACAAATAATAGTACATTATGCAACAAGCCTATAATAGCAATAATTAAGACACGAGTATTTCCATACTCGTGTCTTAATTAACATTATTGGTGAGTTGTATACGACTGTTTATGCTCGACGATAATTGTAACTCTGTCTTTTAAATATTCATACATTTCTGTCGAGATGTCGCTTGACAGTTGAGATTACTGAACAGAGCGCATGCGCTGGGTTATTGATTTTCCGTGAGTGGATCAGAGACCTTGACAATGTCATATGTTTTCAATGCTTTGATAGAAGGTTATCATAACCTAGCTTTATTTCAAATGCAAATTGTTTACTGTATAGTTGGTGAAATGAATTTGCGGGAATGTACCGTGTGGTTTTCAGTATTAACAGGGGAGAAAGAGTGAGGTTGTTCCCTTAGTGTATGAGCTTACATGCTGAGGAATATAGTTACAGTTAAAGTATTTTCTCATCCACTGCAACAACTGGGATCTTTTAAAAAAATAACTGTTGTTTTCATTCTTTTTTACAGGAGATGCGAACTGTGTCGCAGTATCTTGAAGAGAGCAAAGTAGAAGAATATGCTATTTTGATATAAATATGTCTTGGAGGTGAGGCTCATCCGAAAATTGTAACGAAATAGGGTTATGGAACAAAACGTGTGACGGAAGTGTAACCATAGCAACCGTGCGGGCAGTGATGTAAGGTATGGATGGATGGCCAGACAGTGTTAACTAGCAACCGTGCAGGCAGGGATGTAAGGTATGGATGGATGATCAGACAGTTTTAACTAGCAACCGTGCTGGCTGTGATGTAAGGTATGGATGGATGGTCAGACAAGGTTACCTAGCAACCGTGCTGGCTGTGATGTAAGGTATGGATGGGTGGTCAGACAATGTTACCTAGCAACCGTGCAGGCAGTGATGTAAGGTATGGATGGGTGGTCAGACAATGTTACCTAGCAACCGTGCAGGCAGTGATGTAAGGTATGGATGGGTGGTCAGACAATGTTACCTAGCAACCGTGCTGGCTGTGATGTAAGGTATGGATGGGTGGTCAGACAATGTTACCTAGCAACCGTGCGGGGAGTGATGTAAGGTATGGATGGATGGTTAGACAATGTTACCTAGCAACCGTGCAGGCTGTGATGTAAGGTATGGATGGGTGGTCAGACAATGTTACCTAGCAACCGTGCTGGCTGTGATGTAAGGTATGGATGGATGGTCAGTCAATGTTACCTAGCAACCGTGCTGGCTGTGATGTAAGGTATGGATGGGTGGTCAGACAATGTTACCTAGCAACCGTGCAGGCTGTGATGTAAGGTATGGATGGGTGGTCAGACAATGTTACCTAGCAACAGTGCTGGCTGTGATGTAAGGTATGGATGGGTGGTCAGACAATGTTACCTAGCAACCGTGCGGGCAGTGATGTAAGGTATGGATGGATGGTCAGACAATGTTACCTAGCAACCGTGCAGGCTGTGATGTAAGGTATGGATGGGTGGTCAGACAATGTTACCTAGCAACCGTGCAGGCAGTGATGTAAGGTATGGATGGGTGGTCAGACAATGTTACCTAGCAACCGTGCAGGCTGTGATGTAAGGTATGGATGGGTGGTCAGACAATGTTACCTAGCAACCGTGCAGGCAGTGATGTAAGGTATGGATGGGTGGTCAGACAATGTTACCTAGCAACCGTGCAGGCTGTGATGTAAGGTATGGATGGGTGGTCAGACAATGTTACCTAGCAACCGTGCTGGCTGTGATGTAAGGTATGGATGGGTGGTCAGACAATGTTACCTAGCAACCGTGCGGGCAGTGATGTAAGGTATGGATGGATGGTCAGACAATGTTACCTAGCAACCGTGCAGGCAGTGTCTTATGGCTGGCGGTCATCTGAAGTTAGCAAGATCATTCCATGCAGGCAAATGAGGGTTTGCACCATAATGAAGGGCATGAAAAGTGAATCATGGATAGCTCTATCAAACTAAATAAAACAAATTTCGAAAATCACTTACAGATTAAATGCAGTTCCGTAAAAACAACCTAAAATCGCTTGTTTCTTTACTCGTTTTCTTTTTTTTATTCAAATCCTAGCCAAATTAACTTATTTCCTTAATTCTTTCTGTAATTTGTCCCTTGGTTCAATAACCTCAGACGGTTTTTGAATTTGTGAAAAATGTCCACACCGAATGTAGTTATAAGGAAACTCTGCATTGACTCACATTAGCGCTCGTAGTGGTAGAAAAAGGCAAACTGCTGATCTAATCGACGGGATAACGATGATTAAGGAAAGGACTGTATTTTTTACGAATAACTAAAGAATATATTCTCATACTTGATTATATTTTATTTACCTAAAATATCCCTAGGATGAAATGAAATGTCGTATGGCTTTTAGTGCCGGGATATCCCAGGACGGGTTCGGCTCGCCAGGTGCAGGTCTTTCTACTTGGCTCCCGTAGGCGACCTGCTCGTCGTGATGAGGATGAAATGATGATGAAGACAACACATACACCCAGCCCCCGTGCCATTGCAATTAACCAATTAAGGTTAAAATCCCCGACCCGGCCGGGAATCGAACCCGGGATCCTCTGCACCGAAGGCCAGTACGCTGACCGTTCAGCCAACGAGTCGAATATCCCCAGGATGTTTTCAACATTGAGTTGCTTGTCCGTAGGGCTAGATTTGTGGATTTCTTTTTTCATTCTATTTTACAGGAGATGCCAAATTGTGTCGCAGTTTCTGAACGAGAACAAAGTAGAAGAATATGCTATGTTGTTATAAATATGTCTTAGAGCAGGGGTTCATCTGAAAATAACGAAATAGTGCCATGTGACAAAATGTGTGACAGAAGTGTAACCTAGCAATCGTGCAGGCTACGTCTCATGGTTGGTGGTCATTTGAAATTAGCAATCATTCCAGGAAGGCAATTGAGAGTGGCCTATCCCTTTCGTTACGAGTTAGTACGCCGTGAAACAGCAGGATATATCAGAGGCGCTGCTCCGTTGTTGAAGGAACACAGCACGTATTTTTACAGCCAAGTGTTTTGGGTGAACTTGTGAGAAAATTACACGCCAGTACATGCTGTGCATTTCCTGCCAGCGCAACTGGTGAACGCATTCGAATGGCTTATGTGGCTCCCAGAGGCCATGGAATGTTGCCATTGGCGACACTGACCGTGCGAGGTGCGATGGCCCTTCACGATTACTCCGCCTATCGCACAGACAGACAGCTGTCATTGTCAAGTTTCCCCGTTCTGATAAACAGGTATTATGGGCGTCACAGTATTTCCTGGTTCTAGAGTACAGCCAAATTCACTTCTCCTTTTAGCATAGATATGTTTTGGCCTAGAGGTCTATCTGGAAGTAGTGTAAGCAATTTAGCGTGGACAATTTTGCGCGGACATAAAATCGGCACCGTCGTAACTAGGCAACGCGTGTAAGTCATATGGATTGAAGAACGACGCCATTTTGGTCGACGGAAATACATAACTTTGGAAGACGTTGATGCTGAACGTATTAGACACACAAAAAGAGGCTTTAAACAAAGCAATGGCGAATACTTTTAACGAGAAAACATTCATTACAAAAAATACTTATAACAAAAAAATTCTCTCCCGGAACTTCAAAAATCCGACACTATACTACAGTAATCAAACCCGAAGCTCTCTACGCATCAGAAACTCTCAATCTCCAACACAAAACACTGAAAGGACAAATAGAAGTGGAAAAACGTAAAAATAATGAGAAAACTCCTAGGACCGAGAATCCAAAACCAAATCCGTAAACATATAAAAGAATCTCCAAAATTACAGACACAATGCGCATGCGAAGAATACAATTCATGGGGCACTTACGAAGAATGGACCCAAACAGACTGACTCTCAGAATTTACAAATTCTTAAAGAATAAAATCGCTAGATCAAATTGCTATAAACAGACAGAGAAAGAAATCTACCGGACCGAGATGAAATCAGAAAAATAACATTCACACGGGATTTTGAGGATGATGAGAGAAAAACTAATCGACATGTATGGTCCCTGCAAGGAAAATACACTCATTCACTATGTATGAAGGAATACTGGGCTAAAAGAAAAAGCCAACAAATGTTGATTACGCGTGGTCTTAAGTGGCCCATTCACGACGAAGAGGAAGAATTACAATTCTGAACAACGCAGGAGGAAGATAAAATAATTTATTGGGCATAAAATCATGTGCGTTGGACCAATAGCAGATCCTATTCTATTTCCTCGTAATGACATAGTTATCTTCTTTGCAACACTGCTGTGAATTCGTTATTCCGTCCATTAAAATGGCGTCGTTCTGTCATCCATTTTGTCTCATTCTTTTTGTGCCCTTAGCCTGGTGGTCATCATCGTTTAGGCGTCAAGTCTACAGTATATGGTTTGACGCCATCGTTATTCAGTTCGAGTCTCGTTGGTCGAATGTTGACCGGCAGGGTTCGAGAGGTGGTGGTACACAATTTCTAAGATTGCGTGCCAAAAACCTGGATGAAATTTCAAACCTCTCCACAGTGTTCATATAGAGTTAGTGCATATGACACTCTTGAGGGTGATTCGTCCGCCGGATGGAGACGTAAAGCTTTGAGCAAATCTTCTGATGTTATTCCACTGAAGTAGGCTACATGCCAACACCGGGTTCACCCTCTCCCTACCTCATTATCATCATCCCACACCCGGATGTGCCGGTCGCCTATGGGAGTCAAATAGAAAGATCTGAACCAAGCAAGCCGAACATGTCCTCACACCCTCCCGGCACAAAAACGATACAATAAATAAATAAATTAAATAAATAAATAAATAAATAAATAAATAAATAAATAAATAAATAAATAAATAAATAAATAAATAAATAAATAAATAAATAAATAAATAAATAAATAAATAAATAAATCCACAGCCTGTTTCCAGTCGTTTGACCGGGTCAGGAATGGAATGAATGAAGCCCCAATCTAGCGGCGAGGATAGGAATTGTGCCGGCTGCCGAGGCCTGTCGCACTCCTCTGGGGCAATTATTAATGACTGACAAAGGAAATGAAATGATATTGGAGAGTGTTGCTGGAATAAACGTTGATAGGGAAAACCGGAGTACCCGGAGAAAAACCCGTCCCGCTTCCGCTTTGTCCAGCACAAATCTCACATGGAGTGACCGGGATTTGAAGCACGGGACTCAGAGGTGATAGGTCGGCGCACTGCCTCCTGAGCCACGGAGGCTCAAATAAATAAATAAATAAATAAATAAATAAATAAATAAATAAATAAATAAATAAATAAATAAATAAATAAATAAATAAATAAATAAATAAATAAATAAAAATCATGGGCCCTATTAAAGAAGAAGGCAAGTACAGAATCAGGCACAACAACGAACTGTACCAACAATTGGAGAGCATTACAGCATCTATGAGGAAGAGGAGATTGAACTTCTATGGTCATGTCATGAGAATGGACAATCAGAGGCTCACCTCCAGAATCTTCCACACCATCTCTAGAGGGAAAGCGACTAATGCCAAGTGGGCAAGACTCGTCAGAAAATACCTTCAAGAATTGGACATTGCTCCCAATGAAATTTATGACAGGAATAGGTACAGAACGTTGATCAGAACATCAAACTCTCTCCAGTCACTAACAGAAAAAACAGTACGTCCGGGAGGAGGTGTGAAATGGACTCAGGAGCGAAAAGACATTCACAGTGCAAGAATGAAGGAGTACTGGTCAAAGAAGAAAGCTGCTAGAGATAAGAACCACGTGGTCCATAGCAGGCCCAAACGGAACTAAATAAATAAATAAATAAATAAATAAATAAATAAATAAATAAATAAATAAATAAATAAATAAATAAATAAATAAATAAATAAATAAATAAATAAATAAATACATTTGTACCCTTGTTGATAATAAGAGGGAGAAGAAGATACTGAAGTGCAGTGCTAGAGCTACGTAATGGTGTCACAAATAACAATTCTTCGTCACCTATGTATATTATGCCAGTAGCAACATATATACTATGTATTACTATAATACAACGCAAGCTCTTACTAACGTGTTGTTTGCCTCCTTGTAATGTTTCTATCCATTGATCGGAACTCTTTACATACTGTACCCTGCAGGTGGAGTGAAAGGAGGCATTATCTGTAGCCAGTATACTGAAAGAGACTACTAAGGCGGAAACAACCAAAGAAACAATACTTGCTCTCTCGTCTTACCCATGATTCTATGATTTTCTGTGTAGAGGAAAAATGTACATACTTTTAAAAAACTCTTTCTCATAAAAAGAAAAGAAACAAGGTGTACACAAACGATAAAGAGTTGGTAGCTGCTCCCACTTTATTTGTTATGCTAATGCCCACTGTTTGTAAGGGTAATTTTTTCTCTCTCTCTCTCTCTTATTTCACGCCTGCGTGCCATGAATGTGAACAATAAACCAAACAGAACGCTACTATCAGAAACAAGATAAATGAGCTCATTAAGTACTGATAACAAGTGTTTAATGTCACAGTCAAATGTTGTCCGAGTTGGAGGTCCTCGAATACGCCAGCCTGCTGTCAGTAGATTTAGCGGCACGTACTGTATGTAAATGGAACTCCTGACGGACGAATAATCGCACGTTCACGTATCCGAAGAACGTAAAGGTTGGCAGTGGGACGCAAAAACAATAACACTTATCATCTGACGTAACAAGAACTGTGACAGTAAAGCCCAAGCACTGACAACAATAATTGGTCGAATTCGAACGCTACAGTTTAAACAAACAGATTGATGTAAGAATAGGTCTAGTAGGAACACTACAATCAATCAATCAATCAATCAATCAATCAATCAATCAATCAATCAATCAATCAATCAATCAATCAATCAATCAATCAATCAATCAATCAATCAATCAATCAATCAATCAATCAATCACCACTGATCTGCATTTAGGGCAGTTGCTTAAGTGGCAGGTTTCCTACATTATTTTTTTTACCTAGTCCTTTGTTAAATAACTACAAAGAATTTGGAAATTTATTGAACATCTCCCTTGGTAAATGATTCCAATCCTTAACTCTTCCTATAAACGAATATTTGCCCGAATTCGTTCTCTTGAATACCAACTTCATCTTCATACTGTGATCTTTCCTACTTTTAAAAACACCATTCGTCTAGCCTATTAATGTCATTCTACACCGTCTCTCCACTGACAGCTCGGAACATAGATTACCACTTAGTAAAGCAGCTCGAATCCTTTCTCCCAAGTCTTCCAAGCCCAAATTTTTGCAACATTTTCGTAACATTACTCTTTTGTCGGAAATCACCCAGACTACAGTTTACAGATATGGACTGGAGTAACAATAGGTCTACTAGGAGCACTACACTTGAAACATGTGGGCTGACGTAACAATACCGAGCTCGATAGCTGCAGTTGCTTAAGTATCCAATATTCGGGAGATAGTGGGTTCGAACCCCACTGTCGGCAGCTCTGACGATGGTTTTCCGTGGTTTCCCATTTTCACACCAGGCAAATGCTGGGGCTGTACCTTAATTAAGGCCACGGACGCTTCCTTCCCACTCCTAGCCATTTCCTATTCCATCGTCGCCATAAGACCTATCTGTGTTGGTGCGACGTAAAGCAGTTTGCGATGTAACAATAAGTCTACTAGGAACGCTACAATCTAAACACGTGGACTGGCGTAACAATAGGACTACTAGGAACGCAACAGTTTAAACACGTGGAATGCCGTAACAATAGACATACTAGGAACGCTACAATCTAAACACGTGGACTGACGTAACAATAGGACTACTAGGAACGCTACAATTTAAGCACGTGGACTGACGTAACAATAGGACTACTAGGAACGCTACAATCTAAACACGTGGACTGACGTAACAATAGGACTACTAGGAACGCTACAATCTAAACACGTGGACTGACGTAACAATAGGACTACTAGGAACGCTACAATCTAAACACGTGGACTGACGTAACAATAGGACTACTAGGAACGCTACAATTTAAGCACGTGGACTGACGTAACAATAGGACTACTAGGAACGCTACAATTTAAGCACGTGGACTGACGTAACAATAGGACTACTAGGAACGCTACAATCTAAACACGTGGACTGACGTAACAATAGGACTACTAGGAACGCTACAATGTAAACATGTGGACTGGCGAACCAATGGGACTACTAGGAACGCTACAATCTAAACACGTGGACTGACGTAACAATAGGACTACTAGGAACGCTACAATTTAAGCACGTGGACTGACGTAACAATAGGACTACTAGGAACGCTACAATTTAAGCACGTGGACTGACGTAACAATAGGACTACTAGGAACGCTACAATTTAAGCACGTGGACTGACGTAACAATAGGACTACTAGGAACGCTACAATTTAAGCACGTGGACTGACGTAACAATAGGACTACTAGGAACGCTACAATTTAAGCACGTGGACTGACGTAACAATAGGACTACTAGGAACGCTACAATTTAAGCACGTGGACTGACGTAACAATAGGACTACTAGGAACGCTACAATTTAAGCACGTGGACTGACGTAACAATAGGACTACTAGGAACGCTACAATTTAAGCACGTGGACTGACGTAACAATAGGACTACTAGGAACGCTACAATTTAAGCACGTGGACTGACGTAACAATAGGACTACTAGGAACGCTACAATCTAAACACGTGGACTGACGTAACAATAGGACTACTAGGAACGCTACAATTTAAGCACGTGGACTGACGTAACAATAGGACTACTAGGAACGCTACAATTTAAGCACGTGGACTGACGTAACAATAGGACTACTAGGAACGCTACAATTTAAGCACGTGGACTGACGTAACAATAGGACTACTAGGAACGTTACAATCTAAACGCTTGGACTGACGTAACAATAGGACTACTAGGAACGTTACAATCTAAACGCGTGGACTGACGTAACAATAGGACTATTAGGATCGCTACAATCTAAACGCGTGGACTGATGTAACAGTAGGTTTGTCATTTAAATATGTAGCTTTGAGTTTACAGTTTAAAGGCCATGGTTCGAACTCCGTCGTTAGTAACACTGAAGGTGCTTTTCTGTAGTTTCTCATTTACACATTAGGCAACAGTATACTAGCCTACGTCTGACATTTTCATCTTAAGTAGGCTACAGCAGCGGAGTAGAAAGAAAGCTAACGACGAGGTGGATTTATATTAAGACTGCACGAAAGAATATGGCAAAATTAGCGAGAAGTTACAGAGACTTACAGGATATGACGCTTCTTAAAACGGTGGTAGACCGGGCGAGTTGGCCGTGCGTGTAGAGGCGCGCGGCTGTGAGCTTGCATCCGGGAGATAGTAGGTTCGAATCCCACTATCGGCAGCCCTGAAAATGGTTTTCCGTGGTTTCCCATTTTCACACCAGGCAAATGCTAGGGCTGTACCTTAATTAAGGCCACGGCCGCTTCCTTCCAACTCCTAGGCCTTTCCTATCCCATCGTCGCTATAAGACCTATCTGTGTCGGTGCGACGTAAAGCCCCTAGCAAAAAAAACGGTGGTGGTGGTGGTGGTGGTGGTGGAGTTCAAATGGGCGGTCGCCCTCTGTAAAAACTAATCGGAGAAGGAAAATGGAAGTGGTTCGGCACTTCGAAAAATGAAGGTATCGGCAAAAGAAAGGGAAGAGTCACGAAGGACGTAAAAATGAAAGACTCCCTAGGCCTCGGAAACCTGATACCGCTGGGGTAAAAAAGAACAAGAGTTGACCAAGGGAGGTCGGGTAGGATAGATAAAAATGAGGAGCCAGACTCAGCTAGCCGTGATACGAGTATGGAAATGAGGTTCCAGAAACAGTAAGTATCTCGGCAGAATAACGCTAGCTTCGAGTTTGAAAATATTTAAACATAATCTCTCCTTAGCCTTGCCTGCATTTGCGCATGTGCCTACTTGGAACACCAGGCCTGTATTCTACTGTAGAATCCTTGAGCTGACGTTACCATCGCTACGGCCGGTCATTGTTTCATCAGATTCCTACAGCGTGGGTAATGTGGTGCCAATATTTCGAAAACGGTTGGTTTTAGGGTCTTGAAACCGAGTTTTGTTCTTCACGTCGTGAGGCTTGTCTCGTCCTTGTTAGATAAATTCGATACTTTACCAATATTAGCCTATGTTGATGTGCTAAACGGCCTAATTGAGAGGGCTGCTCAATTTTCTTGTACCAAGCGAGTTGGCCGAGCGGTTTGGGTAACGCAGCTGTGAGCTTGCATTCGGGAGATAGTGGGTTCGAAGGTGGTGATTATTGTTTTAAAAGGAAGTACAACCAGGCAACCCTATCCTATCTCAAGCATAGTGTTGACTCAGTACCCCTGCACGTGTAGATTAGAGTAAGGTGTGAACAATATTAAACCAGAGGAAACAAGTTGTCAATCAGTCAGCGAAATATGAGCCGAGTTATGGATTCCGTCTCGGCAGTGGAATACAGGCGAGGCAGCCTACATGTTGAGCTAGGTCATCCGCACACATGTGGGCTGTCACATGAAGGAGTGGTGAGGAAACAATATTGACAACTTAAGGGGTCTACGAGGTTTCGATTTCGGAGCCTCATGAGACGGGTCTGGTCGTGACATCCCTGGGAAGGGTGGTAGGAGTTCCTCAACAGGGGGGATGTCGCGACCAGGCAGATTCAGGTTAGATGTAGTATATATTCAATGTAAATTTGTCATTTTGATTCTAACTTTTCTTTTAATGTTATAACGTAATAAATAAAAATTCGTTCAGTTAGTAAGTTAAGGTAGGGAAGATACATGTTGTCCTAGACTATATAATATTGTTAATGTCTAGGACAAAATAATTCATATTCAGTATAGTAACAGCCAATAATTGTAAGAGGGTATTGTAAGTCATGTATCATAATTCAAGGAATTGCAATAAACGAATGCTCTCTCCCCAGCTCCAGGCGATCCGGAATTGGGGGACGGGAGTATTCTAGTCTATTCTATTCTATTCTACAACCAGGCAACCATCCTCTATATAACAATAATCAGAGAGAGAAAATGGAAGGGATCCGACATTTCGAAAAACGAAGATATCGGCCAAAGAAAGACAAGGGCCGTGAAGGGTGTGAAAATGAAAGGCTCCCTAGGCCTCGGGAACCTAATCTCGGGGTCGGAAAAGATCAAGAGTTGACCAAGGGGGGAGGTTGCATTGGATAGAATACCGTGAGGAGCCTGGCACACGTAAATGGAAGCAATGTCAGGACTCAGCTAAAGGCCCCGTGGTCGCCAACCCACGCTCTTAAGTTGAGAGCTTCTAGAGCCCTTTTTAGTCGGCAGCCCTGAAGATGGTGTTCTGTGGTTTTACCATTTTCACACCAGGCAAATTTATTTCCTCTGTTTAGTGTTATACATAGATGATGGTTGCTTAGTTGTACTTTCTCTTAAAACAATAAACACCACCACTCAGAGATATGGGTTCTTGTTCTCAACTTGCCATTAAGTGTGAGGAGTCTGTCAAGCTGGAATTTCTATAGTGTTTGTTGTTTTCCACCTTGGAAACTGACTTGCACTTTCTCTGGACCGTTAGCGTTGAAGTAAAAGTTAGAGGAATGTTGTTTTGTGGTTATCTCAGGCGGGTATGATACAATTAGCTGATCGGCAACTTTCAGGAAGAAGCTCGCCGTACACACAGTGACTTACTGTACAGTACCGGTCAAAAGTTTAGGACCATATTAAAAAATCATGAAATGTCATCTAGAACCTAAAATTGTGCTACTAGACCTCTGTATTTTTTCCCTGAGCTCTCGGATCTAATATGATATACGTCACCTGATTTCATTGATTTACGCCAAGTATTATTGTATTAAGTTATACATTTTTAACTGTTAGAAGGCGACATCAGAAAGTTAACATTTTTGGAAATATTAGGCTATGGTTTCAAGCATCACCACCAAGATTTTTTTGTAGACTTAGCAACAGTTGTGGGGTATTTTAGTATAAATAAAAATTTCTGAAAAAATGCGTCACCGATTTTTGTGTGTTTAAATTTTTTCAAACCAGTGCTAAAATGGTCAATTTTTTGTTGTTCTTGTCATAGGTCTCAGTGTGAGCTATCCGCATCAGAAATGTGTTCTTGTCATAGGTCTCAGTGTGAGCTATCCGCATCAGAAATGTGTTTTTGTCATAGGTCTCAGTGTGAGCTATCCGCATCAGAAATGTGTTCTTGTCATAGGTCTCAGTGTGAGCTGTCCGCATCAGAAATGTGTTCTTGTCATAGGTCTCAGTGTGAGCTATCCGCATCAGAAATGTGTTCTTGTCATAGGTCTCAGTGTGAGCTATCCGCATCAGAAATGTGTTCTTGTCATAGGTCTCAGTGTGAGCTATCCGCATCAGAAATGTGTTCTTGTCATAGGTCTCAGTGTGAGCTGTCCGCATCAGAAATGTGTTCTTGTCATAGGTCTCAGTGTGAGCTATCCGCATCAGAAATGTGTTCTTGTCATAGGTCTCAGTGTGAGCTATCCGAATCAGAAATGTGTTCTTGTCATAGGTCTCAGTGTGAGCTGTCCGCATCAGAAATGTGTTCTTGGATGCCATCGGCAAAGTGTAATTGAAACTATCAGGGCAGATAAGTCTGACGCCGATAGCTCGCCCTGAAACGTTGAGCCATACTTGACAAAGGCAAAGAAAAGTCAACCATTTTAACGCTGGTTCGAAAAAATAAAACACGCAAAAACGGTGCTGCATATTTTCGGAATTTTTATATTTATATTCAAGTGGCCCCCACCTATTGCTATGTCTACAAAAAATTCTTGGTGGTAACACTTGCAACCAATTAGACTATGGAGTACATTATATAACCATTTAAAAAAAAAAAAAAATTGGTGTGGCCTTCCAAGAGTAAACAATTCATAACTTCTACAGTATTTGGACTAACTCAATGAAATCAGGCGACATATATCCTATTAGATGTGAGGGCTCAGAAAGAAAATTATAGAGGTCTAGTGGCACAATTTTAGGTTCTAGATGACATTTTGTGATTTCTTTATGTGGTCCTAAACTTTTGACCAGTACTGTAGACTAGCTGCTGTGAACGCGTCATTGACGGGTTAGTTTTCGAATTTGCAACAGTTGATGATGCTTGTTGTTTAAAAGGACCTAACATCGAAGGTCATCGGCCCAATTTGCAACAGCAATGCCATGTATCGGAGATGAATAAAGTACATCTCAAATAACGACAACAGTCAATAAGTGCAATGTTACTGCTGGTAAATTTTATGAATTTGAGCATGGTTAGGTCATTCCACGTTAAGGGTTGCCATATCGAACGGCTCTGCTCAACAACATCATGTGAAAACGGCGACACATATATTGGCGA
Organism: Anabrus simplex; assembly: GCF_040414725.1. Taxonomy (NCBI): domain Eukaryota; kingdom Metazoa; phylum Arthropoda; class Insecta; order Orthoptera; family Tettigoniidae; genus Anabrus; species Anabrus simplex. The sequence goes on along the minus strand of NC_090279.1, from coordinate 161,816,532 downwards.
AGCTCGCTATTTAATTTCGACATAAAAGTGGGGAAGAAACTATGCTGAAAATTAATTTTAAGAAATCTATGGTACAGGGGTTTGAGAGGGGGATGGGCTTATTTAGGTTTCATCAAAAACTAGGGTAAACTGCTGCAAACGCAAGACCTCATTATTTAAGTTTAGGGGAAACTGGGGGAGAAAATAGACAACATATAACTTTTATAGGCTCGGGATCATTTAATAAATTTGCCCAGGTAATGCCTACTACTGTAGGCCCCACGAAAAGAATGGAAAAAAAGTGCTGAAAATAAAATGCGCTTAAGAAACAGCTAAATTACAAAATCAAGGACACACAAAAATCACAGCGAATTTCTGTGCCAGTTCAAGTCATGCCGTGATGTATCGCCGCACACTGCAGCAGCAAAAGCTTCCGCAACAACTGCTCTACTGTACGAGACTATTAGAAGAAACACACACACATACTTGATGGTTTCTCTTCAACAGTGATAAGCTACCGGCGATTCACAGCGTAACGGATTACGATTATATGCACACAGAGCAACTCAGAAGGAAAATGAAGGAAGGCAACAAAGGATGGCTGTTCCCGTCATTGTGCTTCCTCCCTGTGAATATATTTATGAAATGGAGAATGTTAAGTAATTATTTTAATAACTCGCGGGAGAAATATTGAATCATCCTTTTTCTTTCTTTCTTTCTTTCTTTCTTTCTTTCTTTCTTTCTTTCTTTCTTTCTTTCTTTCTAAGTCATACGTCGCCGTGAAATATCAACAGCTGTTTTCAAGGAAAGGGACACGTAGTAATAATACTCTGGAATGAATTTTGGACAGACATGATTACATGTTTAGCAAAAATAAAGAGAAAATCGTTATTTCTGTTTCGTTTTATATATGTGTGTCAATTTACTGCAGACGGCAATCTGTGAAAATGCGCATATGATCGTGAGGAAGTTACAGCCAAGCAGCTGATTGTAGGAGTGAGGAAGACGGAAAGAACATTTGACCTACATAAACGTGTTTGGTAAAATAAAGAAAAATGCATGGGTTTCTGATGCGCTGATGTCGGGTTGATGCCTGTGTAATGCTAACGGAGGGCATTTTCAATATTTCATTTAAGAAAGAGTTTCATGTGGTAAGATGGTACGTTCTATTCCTGTGTCTTTCCCATTGTCAATGTATCATCATCATCATCATCATCATCATCATCATCATCATCATCATCAATTTTCCGCTCCAGCAAGCCGGGTGCGGGTGTTTACGAGCCTCTTGCTGTCCACCCACAGCTGATGTTCTACCTTTCGCTGCCAATTTACATCACGTTTGTCAAGGTCTTTGAAAATTTGCTTTTCCCAACTATCACGAGGCCTCCCTCTGGGCCTCTTACCAACAACATTCCTGGGGTCCTAATTGGAGCCATCATTCTCATACGTCCATACCAATCGTAATCTGCTTAATTCTAATGTTTCCAACAGGCTCTTGTCCAATCCAAGTTGTTCCCGAATACTTTCATTCCTTACTTTGTCTCTCCTTGTCTTTTTGAGACATGACCAAAGGAAATTCATTTCAGTGTGCAGATCTAGCCAACGTTACTGCTTCCAGTCCGTATGTTAGAATTGGTACAAGATATGTTTTGTACAGCGTGAGCTTGCAAGCTTGGGGAAATGAGTCATCCCAAAGTAACTGACGAACGGAGTGATCGAATTTTGATGCAGCTTGTATTCCATTGCCTATTTCCTCGTTTATGGTATTGTCAGAAGAAACGAAGCTCCCTAAGTATTTGAAGTTATTGATAACGTCTACTTCTTCATTTTGCATTCACAGGTGGACTGCTTCAGGATTTCGACTCATCACTAAACCGACGGTTTTAGTTCGGCTGATAATCATTCCAATTCTTTCGGACCCATGACCATATAACATATTTTCTTCTTCCTAAAAGTGTGGTTATATCTTGTTGTTACACACTGTATACAGCTAATATTAACAGAAAAATTTCACACTTTCCGTTTTAGTTCCCGTAATATTGCTACACCACGGTATTCCTCACTGATCATTTTGTCCAGTTCTCCCGAAAGAAAGGAAAGAGACACGAAGGGCATGAAAAATTAAAGACTTCCTCGGCTTCGCAAACGTGATACCGTCGGGGTCGGAAAAGAACAAGAGTTCACCAAGGGAGATAGGATAGGAATGTTAAAAGTAAGGAGACTGTCACAACTGGAAGCAATGCCAGAACTCAACTAAGGGCCCCGTGGTTGCCAACCCACGCTCCTAAGTTGAGAGCCCCCGGTGTCCGGCCCCTTTTAGCCACCTCCTGCGACAAGAAGGATATATTTAACCGGCCCCACCCACAGGATGAAACGTAAACATAAAACTATGTAATATAATGCAACCGTTCACAATGGATCATGTAAAAAAAAGAAGAAAATACCCAATTAAATATTAACAAATATGCTTGCAAATCCAGCTTCTTCGCTGAAGTTAATGAGGAATGTAAGAAGTGAGCCAGTCAGAATGCACTGCCTTTCAGATGTACGTAGACGCACAATGACGTCGTCGGATGAAAGGACTGGTCGCAATGTATCAGACTCATCCCTGCTTGCATGATAAGAGAAACAGATTGTATAAAGATGCAGTGCTCAAAGCCAACGTATGGGTATAAGTTTCACGTGAATTAAATGGTGAAGGAAAGTAATCAAAAGTGGTTTATGTTTGTGACCGTAGATAACCTACTTCAGTACCGGTATCTGGACACAAGCAGCCATTTTACGTCAGCTGTCACCTGTAGAGTATAGACCTTCACTTTCAAATACTTACATCGACATGTATTTATTTCATGCCTTCATTTGTAGCGAAGTTAGGGATCACAGACCTCTCTTAGACTTAACCTTAAAATAATGAATACAAACTTCGGAAAACTTGATATGATCTGTTCGGGGTAACCTGATGCGCGATGTTAACAAAGCCTTCGCTGAGAAAACTGTGATATATCCAAAACGGGCCCACTAAACCATTAAAAGTTCACTATCTGTTATATAACCTACAGAGTGTGAGAAGGCCAAATGGACTGTATTGCGATTGACCTAACTAAGGCATTTGATAGGGTAGATCATGGAAGACTACTGGCAAAAATGAGTGCTATTGGACTAGAAAAAAGAGTGACTGAATGGGTGGCTATATTTCTAGAAAATAGAACTCAGATAATTAGAAGAAGGGGATTCCTCAAGGCAGTATTATTGGACCTTTATGTTTTCTTATATATATATATATATATATGAATGATATGTGTAAAGAAGTGGAATCAGAGATAAGGCTGTTTGCAGATGATGTTATTCTTTACAGAGTAATTAATGTAAGTTACAAGGTTGTGAGCGGCTGCAAGGTGACCTCGATAGTGTTGTGAGATGGACGGTGGGCGATGGTATGATGATACACGGGGTTAAAAGTCAGGTTGTGAGTTTCACAAATAGGAAAAGTCCTCTCACTTTTAATTACTGCGTTGATGGGGTGAAAGTTCCTTTTGGCGATCATTGTAAGTAACCTAGGTGTTAATATAAGAAAAGACTTTCATTAGGGTAATCACATAAATAGGGTTGTTAATAAAGGGTACAGATCTCTGCACATGGTTATGAGGGTATTTAGGGGTTTAGTAAGGATGTAAAGGAGAGGGTGTATAAGTCTCTGGTAAGACTCTAACTAGAGTATGGTTCCAGTGTATGGGACCCTCACCATGATTACTTGAAGAACTGGAAAAAATCCAAAGAAAAGCAGCTCGATTTGTTCTGGGTGATTTCCGACAAAAGAGTAGCGTTACAAAAATGTTGCAAAGTTTGGGCTGCGAAGACTTGGGAGAAAGGAGACGAGCTGCTCGTTTAAGTGGTATGTTCCGTGCTGTCAGTGGAGAGATGGCGTGGGAGGACATCAGTAGACGAATAAGTCTGAGTGGTGTCTTTAAAAGTAGGAACGATCACAATATGAAGATAAAGTTGGAATTCAAGAGGACAAGTTGGGGCAAATATTCGTTTATAGGAAGGGGAGTTAGGGATTGGAATAACTTACCAAGGGAAATGTTCAATAATTTTCCAATTTCTTTGCGATCATTTAAGAAAAGGCTAGGAAAACAACAGATAGGAAATCTCCCACCTGGGCGACTGCCCTAAATGCAGATCAGTAGTGATTGATTTTTTAAGAATGATATAAAATCGACGATGTTATTCGTACGGTACTCTTGCAACATGAAAACTTCATAAAACGGACGATTACTTCGAGTTCTAACCTACAATATTACAATCGTAAAAAGAAGCCGCACTGAGCCACGTAACTGAACTTCTAATGTCAATAAAAATCCGAATAAATGGCACAAGAATAGACAGATATGGCTCATAAATAAACTATACAATCGATGAACGCTGTACTTACGTAGTCTTATTAGTCGTCTTCTGGCAGTAGCTCGATTCCCTTCATATCCGTGTCACAGACTTTGCATTCACTTGAAGACGATGAAGCATTTACACAAATTATAAACGGGTTTTACCATAGAGTCCGTAATGCCGTCTAACTTCCATAGTTTTCCCTCATCCTTCACCACACGGTCGAAACACGCCTGTCACATTTCAGCTGTAACTTTAGCAAGTTGTGTTAATTATGTCTTGCTGCGTAACATTTAACAAGACCCTAAACTAATTCTATGGGGTTCAACTCGCAGTGATAAGGCTGTAATCTTAGGACTTAATGACTAACCTTCCCTGCTGAGTCATTTATGATATATTTGTCATAATCGTTTCTCAGTGATTTGGCTATTTGAAGAAGTTCGACTTTGACTGCATCAGACGCTATTCGTAATAAAAAATGACTATGCGCTCAGTTGGACTTGGTGCAATATTTGCCATACGAAACAATCTCTCATCACAAAATGTAATAAATAAGTTTACAATTTAAATACGATATTCTTGATTGCATTTATTTAAGTTAAAAGATGCCGTAAATATAATAAAATAGAAAATATTTGTTGAACAAAGTTGCAGAGCCGGCAGCTAATCAGAATGCGACTTTACCACGTGTATTTGTTTGTATCAGGTTACCCTGAACAGACCCTAATTAAATAATCGAAAATCGTAAAATCGTAACCACATTCATTCGTCCATTCATACTGACATTCACACAAGCTGGTTATATATGTAATAGGTAATCTCGATAAGACCGCTTAAAAGAGGCTGAAGAGGTGCAATAACATTAACATCTCAATAATTTTAACGCTTCATTTTCATTGTGAACAACATGGACGCTGACCTGGGTGTGCAATTCATTGGCAACGCTGTACAGTAGTTCACGGCCTGGTCACTCGCTAAGCGTGAGAACTCAGCTCTGGTGGTTCGTGCTTGATAATATTATCCACAGCCCGATGAATAACAAAGTTTGAAACTATCAACTGTTCATTATGGTACTGTTATAAGTATGAAGAACAAAAAAAATCTATTTTCGGAACCTGCTCTGGTCTTATATTAATTCCTCTTTGGAACGGAACTGGTCTAGTTTGCAAAGATGACACCTTGAGAACTATTCTCATTAAGGGACACGCCAGATAATGACGGCTCACGCAGCCATGTGAATCTCATTCACGGCCCAAGACGCCCTAACTGTAATCTTTTGTCTCCGACAGACTTTGTAGGTCGAGCTACACAATGCGTTCCAGAAATTACGCGTACTCTATCTTATATACAGAGTATGGATATAATTCCGCACGTTTCATTTATTTATTTATTTATTTATTTATTTAAAGAAGCATTATAATTCTATTTGTTACGGTCATCTGTGGACTACGTTTACACAATCCACAAGATCTTCTATCTCTCAAATGAATTCCCTTTTCTTTGCACTCCTTCCAGATGTTGCGTGACTTGATGAGTTCCTCCGGTGCATCCCTCATTCCCGCAATATTCTTCCGAAAGATTGTTCTTTCTTGTATATATCTCCATTCTGAATCCCCACTTCTTCCAAGTTCTTGTGAACCTCCTTAAGGTATAAAGGTTGTGTCTTCCACTTTTCTTTAGTCAAGTATCTTTCTTGTGTGGCAGCCTCTTTGGATTCATACTCCTTATTATTTATTTATTTATTTATTTATTTATTTATTTATTTATTTATTTATTTATTTATTTATTTATTTATTTAATTTTATGTATTTATTTATTAGACGTTTACGCCATTAGGGACCATAATAACTAATAAGGGACACAGCGAGAGGATGTTGGGAATAGAAAAAGAAAAACCGAAGAAAGTGCTAATAAGATCGAACGCGCTCCTTAGTTGGACATAACGAATCAAAATAATAATAATAATAATAATAATAATAATAATAATAATAATAATAATAATAATAACAATAATAATAATAATAATAATAATAATAATAATAATTCAGCGGTTGGCAACAGAACAAGAAAAATGGAAAAGAAAGCCTGGGTAGCTTATACAGGTGCACAAGGACTTAGCAGAAGTAGGTGTCAAGGAGGAAGAGGTACAGGACAGAGCAACATTTTAGGAAAAAGTTTGTGGGAGTGAGGGATGCACGCGAAAAGCCACTGACCAAGGCATGGAGCATTTCGGCGGAAGAGCGAGAAAGGAGAAACCAAGGACTTAAGGATCTTTGGTGAGAGTACAAAGAGACCGACATTAGTTTGCGTTACAGGGCAGGTAGAGTGTGTAAACGTGGCCCACAGATGGCCGTATCGATGGATGAATGAATAATAATACCAACATGAAAGAGTCTAACGAACAGCTGTCTCTGGAAGAGGGTGAAATCAGACGAGTGGAGAAATTTCCTGACTGCGTCAAGAAAAGTGAGGGTAGCTTTCTATGGTGATGTGGCAAGACTGTCTCCTTGCAGACTGAACAGAAGTAATCGAATTACTTGTAACCATTACATTCTTCGTAATTTTAGTCGTTACTTTTTTTAAAATGTAATTTTTACTTGTAACCTTTACTTTTTACGAAATTTAATTTTACTTGTAATCGTTACATTTTACAAAATGTAATTTTAACTTGCAATCGTTACTTTTTGAGGGGCTGCCTGGCCGAGGCGGTAAAGGCGTGCTCGGTTCGCCCGGAAGGACGTGGGTTCGAATCCCTTCCAGGAAGTCGTAAAAATTTAAGAAACGAGATTTCCACTTCCGGAGGTGCATATGGCCCTGAGGTTCTCTCAGCCTACACAAAAAATGTGTACCAGGTTAATTCCTGGAGGCAAAGGCGGCCGGGCGTAAAGCTAACCACTCTACCCCATCACGTGCCGCGGTTAACCTTCCACTCCTCCAAGGGCCTTCATGGCCTGTGTGGAGGTGACTTTGTCTTTTTATCGTTACTTTTTACAAAATGTAATTTTTACTTGTAATCATTACTTTTTACAAAATGTAATATTTACTTGTAATCGTTACTTTTTACAAAATGTAATATTTACTTGTAATCGTTTTTACAAAATGTATTTTTTCTTGTAATCGTTACTTTTTACAAAATGTAATTTTTACCTGTAATCATTACTTTTTACAAAATGTAATATTTACCTGTAATCGTTACTTTTTACAAAATGTAATTTTACTTGTAATTGTTACTTTTTACAAAAAGTAATTTTACATGTAATAGTTACTTTTTACGAAATGTATTTTTTACTTGTAATCGATACTTTTTCTTCTTCTTCTTAATATGTTTACCCTCCAGGGTTGGTTTTTTGCTCGGAATCGGCGGGGAATCGAACCCACCTCTACTCATTTGACTTCCATAGGCTGAGTGGACCCCGTTCCAGCCCTCGTACCACTTTTCAAATTTTGTGGCAGAGCCGGGAATCGAACCCGGGCCTCCGGGGGTGGCAGCTAAACACACTAACCACCACACCACAGAGGCGGACATCGTTACTTTTTACAAAAAGTAATTTTTATTTGTTATTTACTTCTTGAAATAAAATTGTAATCGTTACATTCTAGCACTGAAACAGAAATTTGGAGAAATAAATTATGATAAAGATAACTTTTACACTTCTATTACAGTAGAACCAGTTAGCCTCCGTGGTTCAGACGGCAGCGCGTCGGCCTCTCACCACTGGGTTCCGTGGTTCAAATCCCGGGCACTCCATGTGAGATTTGTGCTGGACAATGCGGAGGCGGGACAGCTTTTTCTGCGGGTACTCCGGCTTTCCCTGTCATCTTTCATCCTAGCAACACTCTCCACTATCATTTTATTTCATCTGTCAGCCATAATCATTGCCACAGAGGAATGCGACAAGCTTCGGCAGCCGGCACAATTCCTATCCTCGCCGCTAGATGGTGGGCTTCATTCATTCCTTCCCTGACCCGGTCATTGACTGGAAAACAGGTTATAGGTTTACATTCATACAGTAGAACCAGTATCCTCACCAGGTCAGGATGGGGCACTCTCTTACCTCTCCAGTACTTTCAAAGACATTCCAAATAAAACACAGGTATTCCTTCAAGTGCCCCAGTGGGGCGGTTTTCTTCCCAGTAAATGCACAGATGTACTTCACTCTTAAGACGTCGGATACTCCCGACACTAAAAGCGATACGCCATTTCATTTCTAAGTGAGTCTCTATGTTCTTTGTTGTTTAGAGATCCTTCCTTTCTTTGTTTGTTTCATGACTCACTCCTGAAGGTTGGATGACTTCTCCCAGATAGTTGAATTTAGACACTTGGGATATTTTGCCATACAGTATTGGGATTTCATTGGTTGTCCATCTAGGTACCGAAGAGCTTCTTCCATGTAGTGAGATTTCTGGTATGACATCTGGAGTCCTGTTCTGGATGCAATTTCGTGAAGTTTTTCAATGGATGCAATCGCTTTGGACAATATTGCTGCAAACACAGTGAATTAATTTTGTTTTTCACGTAATCTGGCAAGGGATTTATTTATTTATTTATTTATTTATTTATTTATTTATTTATTTATTTATTTATTTATTTATTTATTTATTTATTTATTTATTTATTTATTTATTTATTGTGCTTCAGACAGATATGAACGTAATGGCGTGAAACACAAATACATATTATTCATTTAACTTATTTTTTTCCAAGTCCAAAACAAGATTAAACAATAAAGGGGACAGTTCGTCTCCTTGTTTTAACATCAAATGGTTCAGACAATTCCCTTAAGAATTTAATCTTTGAAGTGGTACCTGTTAGTGTTTGCAAGATTAATTCTCTTGCGTTCCTGTCTACTTTGAATTCTTTCAGTTCACGGAAAAGTTATTATTATTTTTATTATTACTAGTGAGTGTGTGTGTTTCCAAGTGAGTAAGAAGACGTACACCCGGCAAAGCAGAATGTTTCCAACTGCCATCAGAGAGATATGGCGTGGAATGACATTAGTAGATGAATAAGCTCGAGTAAAATTTTTAAAAGTAGGAGAGATCATTATATGAATAAGTTGGAATTCACGAGAACAAACTGAGACAAATACTCTTTTAGAGGGGGAGGAATTAGGTATTGGAAAAATTTACCAAGGAAGATGTTTGACAAATATCCAACTTGTTTGAAATCATTTTAAAAAAGACTAGGGAATATGGAAGTTTTTCCCAAAAGAAAATCGATTATTTCACGAATTTCACGAATTTCACGAATTTCACGAATTTCACGAATTTAATGAACGTCGATGTAATTCACGTTTTTTATGGTGCAACGACGCATGCTGTTTCTTGGTCTATTTGCCAATTTCGAGATACACGAATGTTTTGTTTTTATCTTTTCTTTTTGCAAGCTATCTACAGATGTATTATTTGCATCTCTTTTTTTTTTTTTTTTAAAAAAAAAAGGTAGTATTAAAGCTTATCTTCATTGCTAGCTCATGGTCGCAGCCCCTGCATTGAATTCAAAATAGCGTGTGCACAGCCTCCTTGACCGCATCGCTGCGCCGTTGGTGACGTAGCTAGAAACAAAGGAAAAGTGGGTTACGGACCCTCATGTGCAATAGTCTCAAATGGGCCTGGATGTTTCTCTTTTATTGCCGGAACATCATTGCAGCGTTCGAGAGCTCAGCGTGATTCATTTACGACGAGATATTTTGTCCCTGCAAGATGTTAACCAGTTCGACTTTAATTTGGCGCAATCAGGATCGAGAGCTTGACTCCAATATTGAAGCGTGTGAGGTTGCCCAAAGAATATTTACTCCATGTACTACAAGAGGCCGTTTTGGACCCTGTGATACTGCTCAACTAGCTGCAATAATAATAATAATAATAATAATAATAATAATAATAATAATAATAATAATAATAATAATAATAATAATAATCAAAATATAATATTTCTGATAAGCCAGGTGAGATAACGTAAACCAGTGGTTCTCAACCTTTGTGGGCCTGCGCCCTCTTTTATCCGTAAATTATTTCACGCATGAATTATGAATTATTGATTTTCAAAAGTTCTCCTGTTCTGTTAGGGTTAATATCTCAACAATATTTTACAAAAGATCTTTAACAAGTTTCTATAATAGGCCTAGTGTAATACCAGAAAAGCAGCTCGATTCGTTCTGGATGATTTCCGACAAAAGAGTAGCGTTACAAAAATGTTACAAAGTTTGGGCTGGGAAGACTTGGAAGAAAAGAGACGAGCTGCTCGACTAAGTGGTATGTTCCGAGCTGTCAGTGCAGAGATGGCGTGGAATGACATCAGTAGACGAATATGTTTGAGTGATGTCTTTAAAAGTAGGAAAGATCAAAATATGAAGATAAAGCTGGAATTCAAGAGGACAAATTGGGGCAAATATTCGTTTATAGGAAGGGAAGTTAGGGATTGGAATAACTTACCAAGGAAAATGTTCAATAAATTTCCAATTTCCTTGCGATCATTGAAGAAAAGGCTAGAAAAACAACAGATAGGGAATCTGCCACCTGGGCGACTGCCCTAAATGCAGATCAGTAGTGATTGATTGATTGATTGATTGATTGATTGATTGATTGATTGATTGATTGATTGATTGATTGATTGATTGATTGATTGATTGATTGATTGATTGATTGATTGATTGATTGATTGATTGATTGATTAGACTCCAGTTTCAAATATGAGGGGTAGAATTAGAATGTGACAGCGGCAGTTACACATAGCGGTTTGTAGAGGCACTTAGTTCGTTCACAAAAGATTGCAGACATAACACTGAAAAGTATAACAGTCTATAATTAAAATATGAGACAGCATTAAAAGGTAATGGGGACAACTGAAAGGGATCCGACCGCGCCATTCATCTCCTTAATGTAATAGCATGACTCCATCTTCTCTTAATATAAACAGTACAATTATTGAAGACTGCAGCCAACTAAAATGCACCTTGTGTTTAATTTAATTCCTTTTTATAACGGAGTTATCTCTTCATTACTGCAGAAAGAACTCGCAGCGCTGGTGGATAATGAGAATGACCGGGTGTCGAAATGCAATTCCTCTATCTGGCGTTGCGGTTTACGAAGCAGAAAGTAACGGTACTCCCAATGCTGTATGACTTGCAGCTTATTGCTGCTGTAAAAAGAACGTTTAATTATTCTCCTTTCGATTGGAAACCTGGTTACAAAACATCCTAGAATACCGACTGCTCATCGTTGTGATAAAACAAGTAAGATATCTTACTTACAAGGTGCTTTACATCGCACCGACACAGATTAGTCTAATGGCGACGATGGGTAGGAAGGGGCTAGGAGTGGGAAGGAAGCGACTATGGCCTTAATTAAGGTACAGCCCCAGCATTTGTCTGGTGTGAAAATGGGAAACCAGGGCTGCCAACCGTGGGATTCGAACCCACTCTCGCGAATGCAAGCTCAGGGCTGCACGCCCCTAACCGCACGGCCAACTCGCTCGGTCTGAAATTAAATAAACGAAATGAAATGGCTTTTTAGTTCCGAGAGTGTCCGAGGACATGTTCGGCTCGCCAGGTGCAGGTCTTTTCATTTGACTCCCGTAGGCGACCTGCGCGTCATGATGAGGATGAAATGATGATGAAGACGACACATACACCCAGCCCCCGTGCCGGAGAAATTAACCAATGATGGTTAAAATTCCCGACCCTGCCTGGAATCGAACCCGGGACCCCTGTGACCAAAGGCCAGCACGCTAACCGTTTAGCAATGGAACCGGACTGAAAAAAAAGAAGAATACGAACCGAACTTTGTATTCCGCTTATTAGGTCTCAGGTAAACAGAACAGTGAAGATGACTTTTTTTTTTTTTTTTTTTTTTTTTTTTGCTAGTTGCTTAACGTCGCACCGACACAGATAGGTCTTATGGCGACGATGGGACAGGGAAGGTGACCAAATCTAGAATCCGCCTTAGTCAATCTACCGACCCAGGCATCCGACTCATAAAACGGGTCGTAAGGTCCAAGAAGCCGAACACTTGTTTCAAAACACCACGGCCCTTAGCTAACTTACGACCTGTTTTAACTGGTTACCCTCCCATTTTTCGGCATATTCCAAATTTTAAGACATGTACCATTCTTAAATCTCTGGCAGTATCGGGAGTCGAACCCAGGCGTCCGTAAACGGAAGCTAATTGTGCTAACCGTTATGCTACAGAGGCGGACAGGCCCGTTTTTAAGAAGCTCAGCCCCCCCCCCCCACACACTTTCATTCACTAAACTCATCAATGCAATTTGATTTTCAAAATAACGGTATTTGCGGTGATGGGGGTTTCTTCTCTGACATATGGGTAAATACAGCTTCCATGACAGATCGTTTTATCCCCCGCCAATGCAGTACGATGGAGATTTTCCGACTCATCTGATATTTCTCAGAAATAGATGAGTAAAAGGGCATAGTTTTCGTCCTGAGACTCTCATGTTCTCGATCTCAAAACAAGAAGTAGCTTATTACTGTAGTTTAGCTGAGAGGTACTCAATGGCTGTGGTTGGTATTGTGACGTGTTGTGTGTAAATATAAATGGATTATAAACAACCAGCCACCGAGCCAGAGGAACGGAATCAAATACGCTGAAATCCCCGACACAGTTGGGAATCGTACCCGAGGCCCCACGAACCGAAGGCTACAACGCCAACAATTCAGAAAAGGAACCGGTTCACATAGTATTATTACTGTTATTAATAATTTCTAGTCCCAGGACATCTACACTTCTTTAGACTTCCAGAATTTAAATCACAGAGGTGCTACCAATACACCAGTCATCACAGTACTACAGTTTTCAGACAAGTTCAAGAAGCTCACACCCACGAGGCGATCTTTGATGTTTTACAATTCTATATACCTATTTCATAGCCATGGTAAAGGCGTGCTCGGTTCACCCGGAAGGACTTGGGTTCGTTTCCCCGTCAGAAAATTGAAGAATGTAAGAAATGAGATTTCCACTTCCGGAGGTGCACATGGCCCTGAGGTTCACTCAGCCTACGCCAAAAATGAGTACCAGATTAATTCCTGGGGGCAAAGGCGGCCACCAAGTGCCGAGGTTACGGATACTGAAAGCTTTTACATTCCACCCCTCCAAGGACCTTCATGGCCTGTACGAAAATGACTTTAATTATTTATTTGTTTTTGAAATTATGGCATTTTTGAAATTCGTGCTGTATTTTTCACGAATCCTATGAATTCTTAGACAATTAAGTTTCTTTATACAATTAACTTCGCCAATTTAAAGAAATCATAATAAATAAATAAATAAATAAATAAATAAATAAATAAATAAATAAATAAATAAATAAATAAATAAATAAATAAATAAATAAACCGTGCGAGTTGGCCGCGTGGTTAGACGCGCGCAGGTGTGAACTTGCATCAGGGAGATAGTAGGTTCGAACCCCACTGTCGGCAACCCTGACGATGGTTCTCCGTGGTTTCCCATTTTTACTCCAGAAAAATGCTGGGGCTGTACCTTAATTAAGGCCACGGCCACTTCCTTCACAATCCTAGGCCTTTCCTATCCCATCGTCGCCATAAGACCTATCTGTGTCGATGCGACGTAAAGCTAACTGTAAAAAATGAAATTAAATATAAGCTTCCCACCTCATTAAATAAAAGAATAGAGAGAATGAAAATGGACTTCAACTTTCTCTCACCAGAATTATTCAGTTGACAAAATATAATGTATTACATAAAAGTAGGTGTACATTCAGCATTAATTATTGTGGTAATTCCTCGCGAATTCCGGTCAGCGTTATAGTCCCCAAAATTATCACAGGGTATACTCCAGTCAGGGCATGACAAATCCCGAATGTCAGACCACCCTGGCATTTAAAATTAGTGGTTACAGCTAGTTATAACAAACTTCCCTCAATTTAGCATAAATCAGGCATACAGAAGACATTTTATGATGACTAAAGAGGACATCCATATTTTAATGCACTAGTTTTTACACCTTAATTTGCATACATAGTAGTTTTCTACTGGATCTGCTTCCAGCTATTTATTACAAAAACAATCCAAGGTGCTTCTTCTTTTGATTTGCGATCACATTTTTCACTGGAACAAACTCTTGAATTGGTGTACTGTATATTGTAGTACGGTGGTTTTGCAGCCACGTCCTCTTGTATTTCCCAGGTTTAAATCGATTAACTGATGAGGCATTTGAACGTATGAACATACTGCTGCAGACGTAAGCAATGAACATTGGTGACCTTCAATAAGTGCTGGCTGATAATGTAACTCATCAAGCTGAACATTTGATGATCACTATTACGAGCGTAACAGGACAGTTAAAACTCACTGACAGAATGGCGAAATTGAAGGTATACGCAAGAAATCAGAAGGCAGAATATAATTAGTGGAGTCAAGCAGAGGACAAACGCCATATACCTGCGCGTACCTTCGACTAAAGCCCTGATTCCGGTATATAGGGTTCCGCATGAATGATACTGAAACTTTCAATGCAGTATTAACTATATCTGATATTAAATTTAGGTTGATTTTGTACATTTCAAATGTATCTACTAAACAATCCGAAATAGTTCCTCTAGTAACTATTATTAACCCTCCGTTACACGCGCCGCGGAGTGAGAGTCCGCACTTTATTATTCTTTGGTATTATAGGCCGAAAATGCAAGGCAGAACGAGCTGCCTTCTTGTAGCTTCCTTCTGCAACAATACAAAGGCCGTGACGGCGTGAGAATGTCTGAGTAATCGCCGAGCTGTTGATTACAGAAGTTTATATTGTCAACTGCAGACCTGCGGAGTCTGAGTCCGCAGGCGTGTATTAGTGAGTTGTTAGTCTTACTCACTCTTTTGTTAAGTCGTCCACACTTCCGTTATTATTTATTATAAAATTATATACTTTTATTACCGACAAGTGTAGCAGTGGGCTCATTTTGATATATTTTCTACTTGTGATTATTTACAGTGGGAAAAACACGATATTGCAAAATGAGCTATGAACAATTATTTTGTGTCCTCTTTCCAAGGAGTTGGTGCGATTTATTCCGAGAGTTATAGATCAAATCGAGCAGTCACTGGACGACGATGAAGTTAGTGCAATTGATGATAGTGATCGGGACGTCGTAAACGATAGTGATCATAATTCTGAGAGCAAACAGTCCACGTACGAAGAGGACGTGACTGAAAGTGAGCAGTATGGAATATATGTTGGAAAGGACGGGGCCGAGTGGAATCATCGCCCTGCAATAGAAAGGTCAGGCAACCTGAACATAATATTAAAAACACTTAGGAGTTGCCATGAATACTGAGACGCCAGTTGAAGCTCTGCAATTGTTCTTTACCGACGAAATGCTACAAGAAATCGTAACATGCACAAATGACTATATATACCCTTGTGTCATACAAGTCAAGGAAAGACAAAGTTATATTGGTTCTATCTACTTTCCATGAAGACCATTCTATTGATGACGATTCAGATGGATCAAAACCCTCAATGATTACCTTCTATAATGACACGAAGTCGGGCGTTGATAAGGTGGATGAAATGAAATGCACTTACTCCATGGCAAGAACATCACGACGTCGTGACTTCTTCCGTGCGATATACATCAACTAATAGAATGTAACGATTACAATTTTATTCCAAGGAGTAAATTAATAACCAGTTATTGTTAATTTACTATTAGTTTTGCCAAGTCCTGTGATTTGCAGTTGATAACTTCTAATTTATCCTAAAGGACTGAAATGTTCTTGTAAATGTAGATTGTATACACATTTATCAATATAAATAAAATCAAATAAAGTAATTACGATGTAAGACAGATTGAAAAAAGAGAGAAATAAGGAATTCTTGAAAAAAGAATTGAAATGAAAAGAATGGAAGCTTACAAACAATCGCGGACTGTTAGTCCGCGCGCGTGTATTGGTGTTACAACAGAGCGCGCGTTTAACGGAGGGTTAATCCTGTAACTTCGATATTTTCTTTAACACTGTATTTTCCTTCAGGTAGGCAACGGTGGATTCATAGAGTAGGCCTATACTTTTCTTTTCTTCTCTACAAGGTAACCACAAAGTCCCATTAACCCCTATGTATTACATAAATCGTGTTTCCTATGTATTATACTGATGTCAATGAATGATTGTTTCTCAGAGAATATCTCAATGAGGTATTGCCTGATAAATGGACTGGACGTGGTTCTTGTCCATCTGCCTGCGCCTTTGGAGTGGCCACCCCGAAGTCCTGATCTCTCATCCTGCGGTAATGCATTATGGGAGTTCATTGAACAAGAGGTTGCTGCCACACGTTACGAGACAGTTGACGAACTTAAAGATGCTGTTCGACGTGCATTTACTACCATCACGCCAGCAATGTTGAGGAGAATTTCACATCGCACATGGAGGAGAATCTTATTATGAAAACAATGGTGTAAACACAGACATCCTGGAATAAATAATAACGAATAGTCACACTGCCTCAAAGTTGTCCTCTGTTATGATCCCACAACAATAAGACACAACAATTCCAAGCAACAATTCATTACCATCTATGTAACACATAGGGGGTAATGGAACTTTGTGATCACCCTGTAGATTAATAACGTTTCGAGCTAGAAATGTATTCTCTTTATAGTAAGATATCGCATTACTCAACTGTGATAGGCTTTAAAAAATGCGGGGCGAAAAGCAATCGCATTTACAGTGCCGTACGTTATTGTATTCTACACCGTTTTTAATTAAACGCAGTTGTTAAATATCCTCCACGTTAATTTCCATACATTGTCAAAGAATAATTTTTTAGCATGCACGTTATTTTATCTCTGTAGAATGACGTCATAGTCATGGCCTGCAGAGACAGAGAGAAATAGCTGACCTTAATCACGAAGGCTATTTAACGTGTTGAAATAAGAGCAGGAGTGTGTACAATAAATCTGACCAGGTAACTTCGAAAGGAACACATTTACTGCCCTGAAGGTCTCGTAGAGATGTACCGTTGTTGTACTTTCACTGTGAATGGAATATCCTCTTCTATATAGATAATTTATCTGCAACAGGCCGAGGTGTTTGAAATCGTCTGCACCAATTCAAAAATGGAGAAGAGGTCGTCCAGTAATAATAATAATAATAATAATAATAATAATAATAATAATAATAATAATGGCATATGGCCTCTGGAGAGGCCTGGTGCAGGTCTTTGGAATTGACGCCGTAGAAGTGACCTGTGCCTTTGTGATGATGAATTCTAATCCAGTCCTCGAGCAAGAGGAATTCACCAATTAAGATTAAAATCCCCGACCTGGCCGGCAATCGAACCCAGAATCTCTAGAACCAAAGGCCAGCACGCTAGCCGGAAGTAAGCTCGTGTCTCCGTCCCGAGGTGGTGCAGTGATGAAGGTGAGCTGCATGAATCATTTTAACCATATACCAGCCCTGCTGTCATTCTTAAATTTCTAGCAGTGCCGGGAACCGAACCCGGGCTCCCGATGATGGGAGCATTTGTGCTAACCTTTACGCTTATTATTTATGAATTAATAATATGATTATCTATTCTCTTTCTTTCTTAATCCATTTACACGCCAGGGTTGGCTTTTCCCTAGGACTCAGCGAGGGATCTCACCTGGAGCGTGAGACTTTGGGTGGGGGGATACAACTGGAGAGGAGGACTAGAACCTCGCCCAGTGGCCTCACCTGCTAACCTGGATAGGGGCCTGGTAGGAGGATGGGAAGATTGGAAGGGATAAACAAAGAAGAGGGAAGGAAGCGGCCATGGTCTTAAGTTAGGTACCAACCCGGCATTTGCCTGGAAGGTAGTGGGAAACCACGGAAAACCACTTCGAGGATGTCTGAGATGGGAATCGAACCCCTCTCTAATCAGCTGACCTCCGGAGGCTTAGTGAACCCCGTTCCAGCTCTCGTACCACTTTCCAAATTTCGTGGCAAAGCCGGGAATCAAACTCGGGCCTCCGGAGGTGGCAGCTCCAGGACACTGCCCGATCCCTCGCTGAGTCCGAGTGAAAAGCCAACCCTGGAAGGTAGGCAGATTAAGAAGAAGAGTACTATAAACGTTGCCACTCTCGCGATCCGGTCCTTTCCTGCTTTGAGACTACCCTAAAAACGTAGCATAATCTTCCCTACCTACAACCATCCACGTAAGTACGAGCTGCACAGTCTCGGTTAGGGAGAGTACGGAATATGTTTTGCCAGTGAATACTTCTCACACTGGAAACAGATGACACATTCTTTCGAACTTCGTTCACATGCATTACACGCTCTTTAGTCTACGCAGGTGTGCTGCAGAAAAGTGCGTTACGGTCTTCGTTTATGTACAGCTCATATTTCTCGCATCATTGCCCACAGGTGATGCCTCTTTTTCTGTTGGGGACTGTGGAGAAGAGTGTCATGTAACGGAAAATAAGCCTGTAGTTGATACGAAGTCTAGTACAGTCGTATGACCTTACCTACCGAGTGCAGGCATTTAGATTCTACGCCATCAAGACGGCCTGTGTATCATTTTGGACGTTCCGTTTTACTCTACCAGATGGCAGAGAAACGGATCTCTGTCGGGTGAACAATGGCTGAGTTGAAATTCATTCTGTGTCCGCCTCCGTAGCGTAACGGTTATCATTATTGGCTGCCGTCCTTGGAGGACCTTGGAGGTTAGGTTAGATTAGGTTAGGTAATCAAAACCGACTTTCAACCTATTAGGTCGTGTTACGCACATTTATTACGTATTGAAGAGATGTTAAGTACAGAACAAAAATGGCCAACCAGACATCAGTGGCATCCGAACCCACAACCTCCCGATTTCGCGTCGATTGCTCTACCAATTGAGCTATGGTGGCCTAGGCCATCTTTGTTCTGTTGGAAAGGATTTGGAAAGGATCTAAGCTACAGGTCTGGCATAACTGCCAACACATTGTAGAGGTTGTGGGTTCGGATCCCACTGGTGTCTGGTTGGCCATTTTTGTTCTGTACTTAACATCTCTTCAATGCGTACTAAATATGCGTAACACGACCTTATAGTTTGAAAGTCGGTCTCGATTACAATGCAGTCATGAAAATTAAATATTCATTAGGTTAGGTTAGGTTAGGTTAGTTTAGGTTAACCTGGTCAGAGATTTAAGAATGGCAGGAGGGCTGGTATGGTGCATGCAACTCACCTTCATTTGGGGTTGCTGTACCACCTCGGAACGGGGAGACGAGCTTTACTTCGGCGCACACGAACTGAGCGAAATTAGATTAGGTGAAGTTCGTCGCCCTGTGGATGGGGTGGTAGAATAACACTTACGGTAACCTCTGCCTGTCATAAGAGGAGACTTAATACGACTCCAGGAGCGTGGGTTGGCGACCACGGTGCCTTTAGCTAAGGCTTGACATTGCGTCCACTTACTGGTGCCAGGCTCCTCACTTTCATCCATCCTATCCGACCTTCCTCAGTCAGTTTTTGTTCTTTTCCGACCCTGAAGCCATTAGGTTGCGAGGGCTAGGGAGTCTTTCATCTTCACGCCCTTCGTGGTCGTTGTCTTTTTTGGCCGATACCTTCATTTGTCGAAGTGTCGAATCCCTTCCATCTTTACTTTCTGATTAGTTGTAAGTTATATAGAGGATGGTTGCCTAGTTGTACTTCCTCTTAAAACAATAATCACCACCATCACTAAATGAGGTTAGGTTATATTAGATTAAGTTTGGTTAGGTCAGATTAGGTTAGGTTAAGTTTTATTAGGTCTGGTGAGATTAAGTAAGGTTAGGTTAGGGTATGTTAGGTTAGGTTATATTTTGTCAGGTTAAGTTAGGTGAGTTCAGGTTACCTGCTCAGCAAGTCGCGCAATTCGAGTGTTTAATTTAGCTGAGGCAGGTGGAATTCGCTCAGTTGCTGTGCGCTCTTTAAATATTTCTCTCGGTTCGAGTGCACCGGTTTACTATTGTCTGACTCCATGGGTAAATGGTCAGCATACCGGCCTTTGATTGATGGAGTCCCTCGATCGATTCCTGGCCGTCCCGGGGATTTTAACCTTCAGTGGTTCTTTCCTCTGGTTCGGGGACAGAGTATTTTTGCCGTCCTCAACATTATAAATATTTCACACGCAGTTCACTCATGCGCGTCAACTCGAAGAACCTGCCCCAAGTCTCTCCGGGGCCCACACACCATTATTACAACATTACGCATTACCCAGTCTGCGTCAAAACTTGTGGCCCTGACACCGACACACATAGGTCTTACGGCAACAATGGAGAAGGGAAGAAAGCGAATGTGATTGTAATTAAGGTTTACCTGGTGTGGATATGGGAAACCAGGGAAAACCATCTACAGAACTGCCGACAGTGGGACTTGAACTCACCATCTCCCGAATGCAGGCAGACAACTACGTGACCAAACCACGCAGCTACACGCTCGTTCGTTCGATTTTGTTTTTCTACTGGTTTAACGCCGCAGTAACACAATGAAAGTTTTCGGCGACTCAAGGATGGGAAAGGGCTACGAGTGGGAAGGTAGCGCTCGCAGCTTTAATTAAGGTACAGTCCCAGCATTTTCCTGGTGTAAAAATGCGAAACCAACGTTCGAATTCTTTTCCATAGATTGGTAGTAAGACGGGATAGTTACCTATCCAGTTGTACTTAACGTAAAAACAGAAATTATCACCGTTACCATATTCGATTAACTACTCACCCTCCGAAACCGTTCAGTATTTTTCCACTTCGCTGTTAAATGATGGTGATACTTGTTGTTTAAAGGGGCCTTCCATCTAGATCATCGACCCTTCGCTGTTAGTAGGCGGTGCATCCGAAATGAGACCGTCTAAATGGTACCACTTCAAAAGGACTCCAACGCTGCGTATTTGTGACATTTTAAGCCGATAAGAAATTCTCTCAAATATTTCTTCACACGAACTTACGTCATGTTCGAACTACTATCCCTGGTTCTCCCGATTCTCTCCACTGCATTTGCTACGACAGTCCGTTAATTTTACTTTAAGAACAAAGCTTGCTGCAACTCAATCACCTGTTCCATCCAGGACGATCTCGCTGATTGGCCAATCGTAGCGTTTAGTCAGCGGTTCGCCTAAGCTTGTATCCTCTTTCGCCTCCAGTGTCGCGCCTACTTGAAAGTTGAGTCATCCATATAGAAGGCCACGGTTGTTGTTAGTTTCCATTTAGATCAACAACTGGTGGTCCTTGCATTGCAACCTTCTAATTCAGCATACTGTTTAGGGGGGCGTATAGGAGTTTCTTCAAGTGTACGACTTTTACCGTCCAGATTGGTGTGGCAATTCTGCTCTACAAATTAAATTTCCGGTGAGAGAGTGCACACTGTATCCAAAATCAACAAGGTAGCAGTTACAGTCACTCCCATAAATATTCGGCCACTGATAAAATCCGCGAAAAAGTGATGACAACAACGCAACCATGAGCGGGAAGTGAAACCAAACGTGTCTAAGTAATGGAACTACATGTGGTTGCTTATGCCGAAGAGGAATCAGGGAGCATTGATTTACATTATGCTGTAAAAGAAAGGATATTGCTCACATGGGTGAAATGACACGCCTCAAAAATATTCGGTCACCCGGAAAGGCCAGGATTGCCGTTGTGTTCATTGATAGAGACAGGGCAGATAGCGTTGCAAAACTTTCAGTTCAGAAATGCGGTGCCGCAAGACCCATCGTGCCGAAGTCATTCGCTGTAATGTTGCGGACAGGTATCAAATAGGGTGCAAAAGACAACACAATACCACGTTTGAAGAACGCCAGCTCGTGATATTCCATCATGCTCGAGGTAAATTGCATAGAAAGATGCTTAACATAGCAGAATAATAGTTGGATATAATCAGACGATTCAAAAATGAAGACAGAATTGATTCGGTTCCTCACACAGACAGGCCAAGAAGGCTGACAGAACGACAGGAGCGGTTTGTGCTTCGAAATGGGAAACGAAATCCAAAAATTAGCGCTCAGAAAGTGGTAGCAGATGTCTTAGAGGAGTGTAGAAAGAGAGTGAGTACTGCAACCGTGCGAAGAGCACTGCGAAGGAATGAGTTACTTGGGAGAAGCGCTAGGAGGAAACCATTCATTAGCGCGGTATATGAAAAGAAGCGGTTAGAGTTCGCAAAACCTACGTAACCAAACCCAGTGCTTGGTGGGAGGATGTGTTCTTTGTTGATGAGTCAAAGTTCAACGTGTTTGGATCCGATGGAAAGCAATTGGTGTGGCGGAAACGTCACGAGGTACTGAAAACAAGCAATTTACAAGCAACGGTAAAACATGGTGAAGGAAGTGCAATGGTGTGGGGATGTGTTGCATCGAACAGGGTTGGTGCACTGAGTTTCACTGAAGATATTTTGACAAAGGAGGGCTATTTGGCTGTCCTCAAAAACAATTTGCGACAATCTGCGGAACAACTTGGTACACAGCGTACTTTCAAATTCTACCAAGATAACGACCCCAAGCACAAGTCGTAACTTGTCAGCGAGTGGCTGCTGTACAACTGCCCGAAGGTTTTGGAGACTCCACCACAATCACCCGACCTGAACCCCATCGAGAATGTGTGTAGTCAAATGAAGGCAGCTCTGCAATTCCGGCCGACAAGTTCCCTCATAGACTTGAAGAGGAGACTGCTACAAGAATGGGCGGCATTAAGCCCTGATTATATCAAGAAAGTTATCGCCAGTATGCCGAATCGACTGGAAGAGGTCATAAAACATGATGGTGGACCTACAAAGTACTGAATGTGTAACAGGGTTGTGAATTATGCGAGTTTATCTTGCTTTTTTGTACAATGGCCGAATATTTTTGAGGCGGCATTGGAATTATTGCTTATGTTTAAATGTACGACAGATGGCGTACTAATGACTGCCAGAAGAGTTTGACTTACATCACAATGTGTCTATAACGTTGTATTATATTTTCCTACATGTTTCGTTGTATAATACATTATCATTACAGTGTAAGAATAATTATCCAATGAAAGTGTATCAAAAATCAGAGTGACCGAATATTTATGGGAGTAACTGTAGGTTAAAGGAGGGAAGAGTGTAAATAATAATAATAATAATAATAATAATAATAATAATAACCAAGCGAGATGGCTGTGCGGTTAAGGTCGCGTAGCTGTGAGCTTGCATTCGAGAGATTGTGAGTTCGAATCCCACTGTCGGCAGCCCTGAGGATGATTTTTTGTGGTTTTGTCATTTTTACTCCAGGCAAATGCAGGGGCTGTACCTTAATTTTGGCCGCTTCTTTCCCATTACTCGCGTCACAGAAAACCTTTAATGTTGTAGTCCGACGTTAAACCACTAACAAAATAATAATAATAATAATAATAATAATAATAATAATAATAATAATAATAATAATAATAATAATAATAATACGTTGAGGAAGCGGCAACCATTCTACTGTGGACGTTCCAAGTTCGTTAGTCAAAGAAATTCACCATTCTTACCATCATCACCACTGGTTATAATATGTGAACAGTTTAATCAAATAGCCTTAAATGATAATAATATTGATTTTGCAATGCCAATTTGCGAATTTCTGTTTTACATTGGTTTATACATGTCTGATTTGTGAAGTTTCTTTATGGTTAGTATTAACCTGTCTTTACTAAATATTCCAATATATTCCTATATACATCACTTCATTGTAAATTTTGTCTTATGAGTATTTCTTATTGTCCACCTCTGTGGTGTAGTGGTTAGTGTGATTAGATGCACCCCCGGAGGCCCGGGTTCGATTCCCGGCTCTGCCACGAATTTTTTTTTAAGTGCTACTAGGGCTGGAACGATCTCCACTCAGCCTCGGGAGGTTAACTGAGTAGAGGTGGGTTCGATTCCCAGCAAGGCCCCTGTTCAGCATAGCAGGTGAGGCCGCCCGGGTGAGGTACTGGACATCCTCCCCAGTTATATTCCGACCCAGCGTCTGAAGCTCCAGGACCTGCCCTTGAGGCGGTAGAGGTGGGATCCCTCGCTGAGTCCGAGGGAAAAACCGACCCTGGAGGGTAAACAGATAAAGAAGAAGAAGTATCTTATTACTGTAGTATTTTTCACTGATAATGTTAATGAATGCACTTATTAGAATTTTAAAACAAATTATGTTTGTACATGAAGATGCTTTGTTTGCGAGACAGACGCATTTTGTTTATTTTGTTTTGTTTTGTTCTTTTTTCCAACCTTGTATGTTATTTAAAAAAATGTTATATGTATATTTTATATACTGTCTTTTGTAATTGGAGGTAACCTAAGTAAAATAAAATTAAATTTGCGTTCCACTAACTGTTTTTACGGTTTTCTCAGCCGGAATATTGTTCCTCAGGAGTTCATTTTGGTGAGAATAAATCTACCAAAACGTGGCTGAGGTATTTGAGCACCATCAAATACCACCGGACTGAACCAGGACCGCACCTGCCAACTTGAGCTCAGAACGCCAGCGGCCTACCGTCTGAGCTACTCAACTCGGCTCATATTGAAATGAAAAACCCCTAACAAAAGTGCAATCCCTTTCATTTTCCCCTGTCTTCTCCCGAGACAAAGGAAAGGATGTTGCGAAGGTACACGTAATCCTAACTCCGATGTTACGCTATGTCCAGTTCTAGGAGAAACTGAGAGTGACCTCACGTTACGGTTGAACGAGATCACTGTCTCCTGGATCGCTGCAGTGCCCGTTCACTTGTGCCAAGTACACTCGACCAAATGTTATTTAAAGTGTGCAGCGAAATGTGACCAGAAACTTTCATTCTTCCTTCCTTCTTTAGGATATCATCGTCGAATGTGGCATGTCATTTTTTTGTTGCTTTTGTGGTGTTCATTAGAAAGTGATCAGGAACATCTTCAAGGAAGAGGAACCAATATATGGTGGATACTTTCGAGCAATAAAATTAACCAAGCGAGTTGGCAACGCGGCTTAGGTCACGTTGTTGTGAGCTTGCTTTCGCGAGATAGTGGGTTCAAACCCCTGGTGGTGACGGTGATTTTTGTTGTAAGAGGAAGTACAACTGGAAAAACCATCCTCTATGATCACTAATCAGAGAGAAAAATGGAAGAGATCCGACACTTCGAAAAATGAAGGTATGAGGCCAAAGAAAGAAAAGGGTCACGAAGGGGTGAAAATAAAAGGCTCCCTACACCTCGAAACCTAATATTGTCGGGGTCGGAAAGAATGACCAGGGGAGGTCAGATAGGATGGAAGAAAGTGAGAAGCCTCGCGCAAGTAAGTGGAAGTAATGCCGGGACTTGGCTAAGGGCCCCGTGGTCGCAAAACCATGCTGCCATGTTACAAATTGCTTTATGTCGCACCGATACAGATAGGTCTTATGGTGACGATGAGATAGGAAAGGGCTAGGAGTGGGAAGGAAGCGGCCATGGCCTTAATTAAGGTAAAATCCCAGCATTTACTTGGTGTGGAAATAAGGAAACCGCGGAAAACCATCCTCGGGGTTCAAACCCACTATCTCCTGAATGCAACTCACAGCTGCGTGACCCTAATGGCATAGCCAACTTGCTCTGTCCTCCCAGATTGAGAGCTCCTGGGGCCCTTTTTAGTCGCCTTAAGATAGGCCGTAAAAAGAATAGCTCGCGCACACACACACAAGTAGTAAAGTGTATGATAGACTTATGAGTTATGACGTTATGACTTTAAAGGAGTGATCTGGTACCCATCAAGGAGATGGGAGTGCGATTAATTCAGTGTTACCGGGTCCCAGAAAAGGAAAATCCTTTGAGTGACCTCAGAAAGTACTTCCTACAGTGTACTTAATAATAATAATAATAATAATAATAATAATAATAATAATAATAATAATAATAATAATAATTTAGAAGACGAGCGATACAAGAACTGTATACCAAGATAGAGAAAATCTCGGACATGTGTTCTTCGGGCACATCCTGAGAATGGACCAGTGGAGGTTAACATTGCGAATAATACAGTTTCTTGTGAACACGAGAACCAAAGTACGCTGGATCGAAGTGATCTGGAAGATACGGGAATACAGGAATCAGAGATATAAAACAGAGCGATTTTTAAATAAAAATTCAGGCTTGCACAGGTTTTCAGGACAGAATTAGGCGCAGAACAAAATCATCGTGGACCGGGCGAGTTGGCCGTGCGGTTACGAGCGCGCAGCTGTGAGCTTGCATGCGGCATGGGTTCGAATCCCACTGTCGGCTCCCCTGAAGATGGGTTTCGGTGGTTTCCCGTTTTCACACCAGGCAAATGCTGTGGGTGTACCTGAATTAAGGCCACGACCGATTCCTTCCCACCCCTAGCCTTTTTCTATCCCATCGTCGCCACAAGACCTATCTGCGTCGGTGCGTCATAAAGCCAATTGAAAAAAGAAAAGACAAGAAGAGCGAAGAAAGTTGCAAAGTATGAGAATGAAAGAATATTGGACAAGGAGAAAGACCAGAGTCCGACTCTGTGATGTAGTGGTTAGTGTGTATGGCTGCCACGCCTCGGAGACCCGGGTTCGATTCCCGGCTGTGCCATGAAATTTGAAAAGTGGTACGAGGGCTAGAATGGGGTCCATTCAGCCTCGGGAGGTCAAATGTGTAGAGGTGTGTCCGATTCCCAACTCAGCCATCCTGGAAGTGGTTCCGTGGTTTCCCACTTCTCCTCCAGGCAAATGCCGGGATGGTACCTAACTTAAGATCACGGACGCTTTCTTCCCTCTTCCTTGTCTATCCCTTCCAATCTTCCCATCCCCTGCAAGGCCCCTGTTCAGCATAGCAGGTGAGGCCACCTGGCCCAGGGTCTGAAGCTCGAGGACACTGCCCTTGAGGCGGTAGAGGTGGGATCCCTCGCTGAGTCCGAGGGAAAATCCAATTCTGGAGGGTAAACAGATAAAGAAGAAGAAAGACCAGAAGAAACGAAGCTAATACGAATTAACGTGGTTCTCGGGTGGCCAAAACGAAAAGTAGAAAGAACAGCAATATAAATGTCCTATACTTGTCCCGTTTCCCTACGGGGTCGGGTATGAAGCGAGACCGGATGCCCTTTCTGACGTCAACCTCATCAGATGAGTTAATGGGATGAAATTAATGACGTGATGTATGATAGTAGGAAGAGAGAGTGTGACGGCACACAGCCTACTCCTGTCTAATAGCACCAAGGGGTCTGCTCGAGGCTTAATGGCGTCTTCGACGGAGGAATCACCATCAACAGCGTCATAAGCCCTCACTCCATATGAGTACTGCGGAGAGGATTTGGAATTGAATCCCGGCTTTTGGCACGTAATCTACTCTGCCGGCCAACATTCTTATGGTGAAAATTGTTTCGATCAACGGGACTCGAACCGGCTAATCGTGGTGTCAGATCATTTACTGACTTGAGCCTTAAAGATCATGGCCACCAGGCGGGCATAATAATAATAATAATAATAATAATAATAATAATAATAATAATAATAATAATAATAATAATAATAATAATAATCTTCAGTGCAGAGGAAACTGGGTGCGATTTCCGGCCGGGTCGAGGAATTTACCCGCCATTAGTTAATTCTTCTGTCTGCAAGCCAGTTTGGAAAACGAGAGAATGAATGATTTCCATCATCCTACAACTAGTCCATCACCCACTTCCTTACATCTGTATCTAACCGGCTGAAAGCCATCACCTGTGACGTCAGGGGTGGAGAAGTACAGTGCACCCTATTCTATATTTAGTCTCGCCGAAAACCATCTGGCGGTACTGTTTCGCCGGAAGTTGATATTACTATTACTTGTAGCAGCTGTCGGCTTGTTCTGACAGCCTCAATGTGGGGCACAATGGGACAGGAATGTGCAAACTAAGAGATACAGTATTTCAAGCACCACAATCACAGCCGTATGTTCGAGCGTCCCACATTAATATACAATCAACAGTATCACAACCAGGCGCCGACTTGCTAACGAAAAGGTGGTGGTGGTGGTGGTGGTGGTGGTGGTGGGGATTGATTTAATAGGAAGTTCAACTGTGCAGCCATCCTCTATTAACATTAATCAGAGGGAAAATGGCTCCATGACTAAATGTTTAGCATGCTGGCCTTTGGTCACAGGGGTCCCGGGTTAGATTCCCGGCAGGGTCGGGAGTTTCAGCCATAATTGGTTTATTCCGCTCGCACGGGGGCTGGGTGTATGTGTCGTTTCATCATTGCATCCTCATCACGATGCGCAGTCGCCTACGGGCGTCAATTCCAAAGGCCTGCACCTGGTAAGCCGAACTTGTCCTCAGACACTCCCGGTACTAAAAGCCATATACGCGATTTCATTTCAATTTTAGAGTAAAAAATATGGGAGGGGTCAGTCCGACACTTCAAAAAAATGAAGGTTTCGGTCAAAGAAAGACAAGGGCCACGAAGGATATGAACATGAAAAACTCCCTTGGATTCGCAAACCTAATACCTTCGGGGACCGAAAACAACAAGACTTGACCAAGGGAGGTGGGATAGGGTAGATAAAAATGAGGAGACTGGCACAAGTAAGTGGAAGCAATGTCACGACTCAGCTAAGGGCCTCGTGGTCGCCAACCCACGCTCTCAAGTTAAGAGTCCCTGGGGCCCCGTTTACGACGGGCAGGGGATACCATAGATGTTATTCTACCGCCCTCACCCACAGGGGTATCATCTGAACAGAGAACCGCCTTCATGATATAG
This sequence comes from Anabrus simplex, assembly GCF_040414725.1. Classification (NCBI taxonomy): domain Eukaryota; kingdom Metazoa; phylum Arthropoda; class Insecta; order Orthoptera; family Tettigoniidae; genus Anabrus; species Anabrus simplex. The sequence goes on along the minus strand of NC_090279.1, from coordinate 161,787,562 downwards.
TCTACTGGGTCATCCAGTTATCTTGGAACAAGAGCGACGTCTGGGAGTGAATAAGTCGACAGCTGCGCGGGAAGGAGGGAAGCCTGCGAGGAATACCGGTTCTGGCTTTGTCTCGCAACGCAGTTTGTTTCGTGATCCAGTGAGAAGGTGAAGTGAGGATAAATGGAATCTCATAATAATAGGCATAATTATTCTATTCCACCTTGACTGTTTATTTACGATTCGTATGTCTGTACAAAATCAGCTCGTGCTATTGGATTATTTTAATATTCGAGTTTCAAGTCGTGTGACGGTTCATAGATTAGTTAATCAATTTTATGAAGAAGGAAATACAGTATTAATAATACGGAGCGAAAAAGGCGACGTACACTGCTAACTGAATAAAATCTTGAAGACATTGGACAACGGCCGAAACCTAAGAAATCTCTTGGCCATCTTTCTAGGCAAACGGAAATTTCTTATGGTTCCGTACAAGGACTGGACAATTAGTTATTATTATTATTATTATTATTGTACCGGGCGGTACACCTCCACACCGTTTATTTAAAAGTTGCGCCAGTTGAAACTCCTCTTCTGGAGGAAGTCTGAACTTTATCTACGGTCTTAATTTCCAAATTTCTCAGAAGATGTCACTACCTGGAAATTTTTGAGTTTGTGAACTGTGTCATTTTCGACGTACTTTTGTCTTGCTTGTATTAAGAAGTGTGAACTTTCTCTTCTAGAGGACACTACTGAAGATCAACAATAGTGCACCCTAGTGCGGAGTCAAAGAACTATTTTGTTGGAGAAAATTTAATTTCAGGAGTTTGTTCTTTGTTAAATTTCTTTCTGTCATTGTTTAAGTTGGCAATATTTACCCCTTTCTTCCCCTTGTTTTGAATGTATCCAATCACGAATTTTTTCAATTAATTTCTGACCAATCTGGTGTATCTTTCCCCAACTTGAATCTGTTGCGGGGTCCTACCCAATAAAATCTTTGTGGGAGGGTGTTTTCTTTCCCCTAACGCCTAGAACTTTCTGCGAGAGTATTTAAACTGCTGATTTTAGGGTCTCCGGGCCACTTCTGTTCCATCTTTCAGTGTATTAAGTACATAGCAGGAGGCGGGAAGCGCCTCTTTCCTCGGCAGCGGTCAACAATAAGGTAATGGCCGATTAATAAATTTTTTTTTCTTTGCCAGCTCAGCAGTTTAACTTTCGGGGCAGGTTCTAAGCGTTCCCCTATAATGTAACTTCTCTTTTCTCTATTCTCTTGTAAAGCGACATACTGGGATAGAGAGTGTTAACCCTCTCGAGCTCCCACTCACATTGTTTGAGGTGAACTTATTTTTCGCAACCTATTCTTCAGTAATGTAAGTTAGTAGTTTCTTAAGTCACCTCTGTAGTATGGGATTAGCCCTTGCAACAGTGGCCTTAGAGCCAAAATAGGTCTTAAAGACAAAGTGTATTAGGAGTGCAAGTTCGCCTCCTCTCAAATTGTGATTTTAGAGGTCATGTATTAACTTTCTTGTCATTTAACAGACCTCAGTAGATTGGGTATTTTGCTCCTGTGTATATGTCCTTTGAGGACGGCTTAAAGGTGGAGTTCGGAGTGGCCTATGATAGGCTTGTATTTTAAGGGGAAGTTGCCCTTTTTGAAAATTGTGTTTCTGCCTCAAGGAGGCTTTTGGATGTAATTGGAAGCCGGTGTTTCTGGCATGTTTGGGGGTTTTCGGCCCCTTTGTTGTATGGTGTTCATTGTAAGGTTGGGCTCATGGCTCAAGAATTATGTTTCTGACTTTTTGAAGCCCCAAATGGGGTACCTATGTAAATGTAATTGTCAATCGTGTTTCGGCTACTAAGTACCTGTTCAATTTGTTGTTACCTAATTTTGAAAAGAAAATATAACCTTGTTAAATTTTAAAATTAATTTCACTTTAGTAGCTTGAGACCCCTTCACCACCCAGCACCTTCTTTCATGCATAACTACCACCAAAACACGGTAACAAGTGGTAGCAGAGCGTGGTTGAATGGGTCTCAATTTAGCCCCTTTTGACGGCTAAACTCTGTTTTGATCCGAACTCTAACCATTTTCTCAGTTGCTGGAAATTTTTTATTGAGGTTTTTCAAAATTTTTCTGTTATCATGCCCGGCCCTCGCGATGTTCTCCTCCTTAACTACTTGCGCAAAGAGGAGTTGATCTACGAATTAACTATTAGAAACGTGCAATCTGGAGGCACGGTTGCTATCGATACTAACAAGCTTAGAGACTCCCTTGATTTGCCCATTTCCATCCCCAATTTGGGAGAGAAAGAAATTGATGACTCTCTTTCCACGATCGTCGAGAACATTACTGGGCTAGCATCGGTCGTTAGTTTTTTTGATGAAAATGATCCGTCTCCTAATCAAATTAAGCGTGTGCAAGGCAGGCTATATCATTTTTCAAATAGAGTTAATGATCTGTTGTCTCTAAAGGTGAATGACGTTCAGAGGAAGGAAGCTAATACGCTCCTTGAAACTATTTCTGAATTGTCTAGTAAAGTCACTCAATTGTTAACTGGGGAAATTCCTCCCAAATCTGATCAACCCACCATAGTGAATGTAGGTAGCGAGGAAGAGTCTCCTAAGGGAGAAGTAAATAGGAAAACCCCCACTGCTCAAACTATCTCTGCCCCATTGGACAACGAGCCTGAACGCCGTGCATCGTTGAGTAACATCCGTTCTGAATTAAATTCTTTGCCCCTGAAACCTCTACCTACTATGTCACCCGGGTTTAGCAGCTTGCCTCATCCATTGGCAATGTTGCTAAGAGGTATCTCTAAGTTTTCTGTCAACACCACCAGTGAAGTTATTTCATTTTTAAGATTTTTAGTTGAATTTCAGGATCACGCCCTTGTGTTTTCTCTTTCCCCTTGTCAAATTTTACAAATAATCTATCCTTATGCTATTGGTGTTCTCTCAGATAAGATAGTAAGAGCTATTGCTGAACAGTCATCTATTGAAGATTTTCACGCACACTTGCTTGCAAATTTCATTCCTGCCCGCGCGAGGTCATCTCTGATTCAGAAATACTATTATCGGGTACAGCGCTTGGATGAAAACTTGGCTGATTTCATACAGGACATTAAGTTTTATACTAGGGTGTTTGCCCTTCATTTTCCTGAAGATCAGATTGTGCAGGCTATTGTAGAGGGAATTTCACCTCCCTATAGGTCATATTTGTGTTTCGCGGCGTGCCCGCAAACCTTCTCGGAACTTGAAGCGTTGGCCGTCTCGGCGGAAGGAGTTAGATACGCCGATTCTTTGCGTGTAGCGAAAGAACCCCCGCCTTCCTTTAGTAACACTCGGCCTCCACCTCGCCGACCAGTCAATCCCCGTAAATGTTATGCGTGCGGGGCGCCTGACCATCTGCGCAATAAGTGTCCTCTGATCAAGTCTAGTAGGGCAAATAATGAAGCTGGTTCATCACAAGGCTGTTTTAAATGTGGGGCTTTCTCACATATCGCCAAGAATTGTCCCAATTCGAATAGCACCCCCTCCTGCTCAACTTCTGGGGTAACTTCCAACAACAATCAAAAGTGACTAGTGGCTTCGGCTGAGTCAACTAATTCATCTTCCCGAGGCTCAGCCCCTAGTAAGCAGATCGAAAATTCTGGGAACGTTCAATCTGCTAATCTGTCCTTTGAATGCCCCAAAGAGTGTCTTAAGATTGCGGCGGATACCCCCGCACCTGTTCCTTTCCTTAAGATTGAGGTAAATAACGAACCTATAACAGCTCTATTAGATTCAGGCAGTGTTTGTTCCATTATTTCGGCTGAATGGTACTCGAAATTGAAGTCTGTTTGTAATCTACCTGTCTATGACTCTTCTCCTGTGAAATGTGTTTCTGCTAATACATCTCCATTAGAAATTCTAGGTTCCTTACTGGTCAAAATTCGTATTTTTAAATTTACATGGAAAATTAAATTGTTTGTGGCCAAGCAATTGTCTTGCCCCATTATATTGGGAGCTGACTTTATTTCTCACACTGGTCTTGTGCTCGATCTCCAGTCTAGGTCGTGCACATTCAAATTTGCTTCTAGTTGTAAAATTCCACTATTAAAGTGTAATTCTGTGTCATGTTCTTCTATTTCGCCTACCCAGGATGAGATGTTGTTAGACCTTAGACATCTACCTGAGGAGCAGGCTGATAGTATTCGCAAACTGTGTCAGTCGTTTCCCGAGGTATTCTCTGATACTCTTGGCGTTACTGACCTGATCGAATACAAAATTGAGGTCACGGATTCGATTCCTGTCCGTTTTCCACCGTATAGGCTATCTCCACCTAAAATGAAGGCTCTGAAAGAAATCATCGATCAGATGTTGAAGGATGGTATTATTAGGCCCTCTAAGTCAGCGTATTCTTCGCCTATTCTTCTAGTCCCGAAACCCCAAGGGGGCTTCAGGCCTGTAATTGACTACAGGGCTCTCAATCGGAAGGTGGTGTTACAATCTGTGCCCCTTCCCGACCTTCATTCTTGCTTTTCATGGTTTCGTAAGGCCAAGTTCTTTACTATCTTGGACTTGAATCAGGCCTATAATCAAATTCCCCTTGCTGAAGAGTCTAAACACCTTACAGCGTTTGCCACGGACTGGAATTTATACGAATACAACCGCGTGCCTTTCGGGCTCCCCACGGGGGCAGCTGTGCTCACTAGGCTACTAGATAGGGTCTTCTCCGACATCAAATTCGAGTACTTATATCACTACTTGGATGATGTCGTCGTGTTTTCGGAGACCTTCGAAGAACATCTAGATCATCTGCGAGAAGTTCTGAATCGCCTTCGTAAGGCTGGGTTAACTGTCAAGTTGTCCAAGGTCGCTTTTGCTAAGCCCTCTATGTCATTCCTAGGGCATATTGTGTCACCTGATGGTGTAGCAGTCGATCATTCTAGAACACAGGCCATCCGTGATTTTAAACCTCCCAAGGACATTAAAGGTATCGCCAGGTTCATTGGTATGGTGAATTTCTTCAGAAAGTTCATTCCTAACTTTGCTAATAGAGCGGCGCCATTGAACCTTCTTCGTAGGAAAGGCATCAAATTCGAGTGGGGACCTTCTCAACAAGCCGCTTTTGAAGATCTGAAATTAGCTCTCTGTAATGCCCCTATCCTTGCTATGCCTGATTTCTCAAAGAAATTCATCGTCCAAACGGACGCGTCGTCGTCGGCGGTAGCGGCAGTCCTTCTTCAAGAGACTGAACTAGGGAGGCGACCCATCGCCTATGCATCTAGGACTCTATCGGCTCAAGAAGCCAAGTATTCCATCTATGAGCTCGAAGGGTTGGCAGTCTTATTTGCCTTAGAAAAGTTCCGTCTCTATCTGGAACATGTCAAATTCGACCTGGAGACAGATAATCAAGCATTAAGCTGGGTCTTAGGTAGGCCGCGTCGTACTGGTCGTATAGCCCGTTGGGCCATCCGTATTTCTGCCTTCCAATTCAATGTCAGGCATATCCGAGGTACCGAAAATGTTGTCGCTGATGGACTCAGCCGTATGTTTTCAGGCGACGTTGAGAACCATGAACAGGTCGACAGTCCATCACCTCCCGAGTCCATGCTATCTGAGGTTAATGCCATCCTAACAGATGTTCCCATGCTGTTTAGGGATATCGAGAAATACCAACGTGAAGATCCGACGCTGGCTCCGATAATGGAAACCCTTTCTTCTGGGGAACATGTTGTCCCTTATGTTCTGAGGAATGGAGTTCTATGTTGCCCTTCGAGGCATGATAAGATGATGAAAGTTGTTGTTCCAGCGGTTCTTGTACCTATGATCTTCAAGTATTATCATGAGACCCCATTAGGAGGGCATCTTGGTATCTTTAAAACTCGTGAAAAGATTCGTGATATGTTCATCTGGAAGGGTATGGACGGTGAAATCCGTGAATTAGTAAAGGCATGTAAATCCTGTTTGCTTAGTAAACCGACCATGTCCACTAAGGTAGGTCTTTTGTCTTCTCATCAAGCGTCGCGCCCCATGGAGCGCCTGTATATTGATTATGTGGGACCCTTCCCCCAGTCAAAGGGGAATGCCAACAAGTTCATCTTTGTATGTGTAGATGGTTTTACTAGATTTTCCTGGTTATTTCCGACTAAGCTGGCTACCGCTCAGTCCACCATTTCTTGTCTTAATACTATCTTTGCTTCTTTTGGTCCTTGTCAATACATAGTTTCCGATAATGCTAAGGCTTTTACATCGAATTTATTTCGTAAATTCTGTTTTGACTTATCCATCTCTCATGTAACTACTTCTGCTTATTACCCTCAACCATCTCTGGCTGAACGGGTTAACCGTAATTTCAGGTCCGCACTCATTGCCTATCATCATGAAGATCCTTCCAGGTGGGACACGTCCCTGCATTGGATAGCTTTTGCTTTGAATTCAGCGATCTCACAAGTTCACTCCAGCTTCTTTAATGTTCAAGTTTGTTCCCAACTCGCCGCTCTCTAACCTCTGGTCTCTGAATGACATTCTACCCGAGATAATAGATCCGGACAACATTAAAGATCTTTGGAAGAAGGCTAAAGCCAATCTTAAAGTGTCTCATGAAAAGGTTAGGGAAAGGTATGATCGTGGACGGAGACCCACCCCTTTGAAGGTAGGTGACCAGGTTATGGTCAAAAATTTTGTTCCCGCGGGCAAGCTTGCCCCCAGATTTCATGGGCCTTGTATCATTCTCGATTTTCTTACGCCGGTTACCTTATTGTTAAGTAATCCAGCCACCGAGAGGATATTTAGGGTTCACCTGTCCCAGGTGAAACCGGTGTAATTTTGTGTTAACTTGCTTCATATTATTTTGAAAGGATATGAAGGTTATATTTTTTTTGAGTTTCACTTTTATGGCATTCTGCCCCTTCTATAATATTTTGGTTTTAGATGTAAGCCTTTTGTAAAATCCGCCCCAATCCGTTAAACTGCCATCCTGTTCTTGCCACGGCCATTACCACGCTCCCGTCTCCTGCTCCACCTTACACTGTGGCTTAATAAGATTAAATGCCACGGATATCTACACGCCGCTGGCCCCTCAACCTCTCCATAATGCCTGTGCCTTCAAAAAGACGATGGTCCAACACAATTCTGCCGCCTAGCCTTAATGTTTCAGTGCCCCCGCAGCCGCGCAGCGCCGTGCAGCAACTGGGGAGGGGGATGGGCCCCCTCCTCTCCAGCGAGGACGACATGTGCACGGCGAGCCGGAGCTCTCCTCCCGGCCAAGGCTGATGTGCGGCGCACGACCTGCTACTGGCCCGCAGCCTGTATATGTTCACCGCGGGCGCGGCGTGTTTCAACACTCTGCTCCCCTCATAGTGCGGGCGAGCGGTATCTCAGGGTATTTAAGGGGTCCGAGCGGCCTCCTTTTGGACGCAAGCTGCAACGGCCGGTCCGGCCATCCAACTTCATCAACATCAACTACATGGACAGTTACTATAAGAGATAACTACATTTGGGAATTCAACCGCAATATCTGATGGACATTGCAAATTTTTCCTTCACTTTTAAGTAGTAAAAGCTTATCTTCAGAAATTCAACTTCTATAAACCTAAAGACTTCACTTCACCTCCAACAACCAAATTTTGGAACCGAATTAAGAAATTTCTCAAATACTTCTGCAAGTTATCTTAATATCAACATCAAAACTTGGACCTTATTTTCAAACAAAAGTTTATGTTCTTCTGTGTTACCCCGTGGAGGAACTTTTGGGGGGGGAGGTCTGTACCGGGCGGTACACCTCCACACCGTTTATTTAAAAGTTGCGCCAGTTGAAACTCCTCTTCTGGAGGAAGTCTGAACTTTATCTACGGTCTTAATTTCCAAATTTCTCAGAAGATGTCACTACCTGGAAATTTTTGAGTTTGTGAACTGTGTCATTTTCGACGTACTTTTGTCTTGCTTGTATTAAGAAGTGTGAACTTTCTCTTCTAGAGGACACTACTGAAGATCAACAATAGTGCACCCTAGTGCGGAGTCAAAGAACTATTTTGTTGGAGAAAATTTAATTTCAGGAGTTTGTTCTTTGTTAAATTTCTTTCTGTCATTGTTTAAGTTGGCAATATTTACCCCTTTCTTCCCCTTGTTTTGAATGTATCCAATCACGAATTTTTTCAATTAATTTCTGACCAATCTGGTGTATCTTTCCCCAACTTGAATCTGTTGCGGGGTCCTACCCAATAAAATCTTTGTGGGAGGGTGTTTTCTTTCCCCTAACGCCTAGAACTTTCTGCGAGAGTATTTAAACTGCTGATTTTAGGGTCTCCGGGCCACTTCTGTTCCATCTTTCAGTGTATTAAGTACATAGCAGGAGGCGGGAAGCGCCTCTTTCCTCGGCAGCGGTCAACAATAAGGTAATGGCCGATTAATAAATTTTTTTTTCTTTGCCAGCTCAGCAGTTTAACTTTCGGGGCAGGTTCTAAGCGTTCCCCTATAATGTAACTTCTCTTTTCTCTATTCTCTTGTAAAGCGACATACTGGGATAGAGAGTGTTAACCCTCTCGAGCTCCCACTCACATTGTTTGAGGTGAACTTATTTTTCGCAACCTATTCTTCAGTAATGTAAGTTAGTAGTTTCTTAAGTCACCTCTGTAGTATGGGATTAGCCCTTGCAACAGTGGCCTTAGAGCCAAAATAGGTCTTAAAGACAAAGTGTATTAGGAGTGCAAGTTCGCCTCCTCTCAAATTGTGATTTTAGAGGTCATGTATTAACTTTCTTGTCATTTAACAGACCTCAGTAGATTGGGTATTTTGCTCCTGTGTATATGTCCTTTGAGGACGGCTTAAAGGTGGAGTTCGGAGTGGCCTATGATAGGCTTGTATTTTAAGGGGAAGTTGCCCTTTTTGAAAATTGTGTTTCTGCCTCAAGGAGGCTTTTGGATGTAATTGGAAGCCGGTGTTTCTGGCATGTTTGGGGGTTTTCGGCCCCTTTGTTGTATGGTGTTCATTGTAAGGTTGGGCTCATGGCTCAAGAATTATGTTTCTGACTTTTTGAAGCCCCAAATGGGGTACCTATGTAAATGTAATTGTCAATCGTGTTTCGGCTACTAAGTACCTGTTCAATTTGTTGTTACCTAATTTTGAAAAGAAAATATAACCTTGTTAAATTTTAAAATTAATTTCACTTTAGTAGCTTGAGACCCCTTCACCACCCAGCACCTTCTTTCATGCATAACTACCACCAAAACACGGTAACAATTATTATTATTATTATTATTATTATTATTATTATTATTATTATTATTATTATTATTATTATTATTATTATTATTATTATTATTTGCAAGTTGCTTTACTTCGCACTAACACAGATAGGTCTTATGGAGACGATGGGACAGGAAGGGGCTAGGAGTGCGAAGGAAGCGGCCGTGGCCTTAATTAAGGTACGGCTCCAACATTTGCCTGGTATGAAAATGGGAAAACACGGAAAACCATCTTTAGGGCTGCCGACAGTGGCGTTCGAACCCACTATCTGCTGAGTACTGGAGACAGGCCGCACTTAAGCGACTGCAGGTATCGAGCTCTGTTTTACTGTTTAAATGTACTGAGGTGCAAAAACTTAAACCGGGTGATGGATACTGTGTTTAAGTTTAGAGAAATTAGGATCGTAGTGCATTAGAATTTATCAGCAGTCACTCTAGCTTGCTCTCGTATTGTCCGGCCAGTGGGAAGCGATAGCTTACAGGCTGAGGCCTCCGCCTCGTGTCAGCTGCGGTTCTATGTTAATTGGATGACCCTATACTAATGGCTGACTGATCTGTTGACATAAATATGTCTTATGGCTGGGAGTCATTTGCAAATTTGCGTCAGAAAATGTGTGACGGAGTGAAACCCTAACAACCGTGCAGGCTGTAATGGGTAACCGAACAATGTTACCTAGCAACCGTGCACTCTGTGATGTAAGGTGTGAGTGGATAGCCAGGTAACGTAACCATAGCAACCGTTGAAGCAATGTCTTGTGCCTGGTGGCCATTTGAAATTAACAGCCGTTGATGGATGGCTACGACCGGGAGTCACATTTATGATCATTTGATTTTTCCCAGAGTGAAAAGTGGTTTCTTTTTCCGCTTTAACCGGATACATCGAGAGTCAGGATTTTCAAATTCATCAACTCAGGTACGTCAGCTCTATGACGAGACTTTTTTAGGACATCTTAATGCAAATTCCAAGTTCACTGACCGCTATTCTGTTAAATGGCGAGAGATTTTCATTAAAATACGTATTGGGTTACATTTCCAGGAGAGAAGTGAAGAAAACTACCAGACATCAAACAGTCGTTCTTCTTCTCCCAAGAGAATATGGTTTTCAAAGAGCCGAGAGAGTATTATTACTACTGATCGTAATTGCAAGATTTTTCTTTTAGATCCCATTGACTGTTTTGAGAAAGCCGGCCTGAGTGGCTCAGATGGTAGAGCGCTAGCAGTCTGAGACCAAGTTAACGTCTTCGATCTCGTCTTAGTCCGGTAGCATTTAAAGGTGCTCCAAAAACTTCTGCCTCGTGTCACTAGATACACTGGCTCGTAAAAGAAATCCTGCGGGACAATATTCCGGCCACGTCGTTTATGAAAACCGTAAACGTAGTCATTGCGATGTAAAATTATTATTAGACTTTACTATTATTATTATTATTATTATTATTATTATTATTATTATTATTATTATTATTATTATTATTATTATTATTATTATTATTATTATTATTATTATTATTATTTGAGAATGATGCAGAACAGACTACATAGTGGACGAGGAGAAGAAAGTCATTTAGTGCCCTGGTTTTCTCATTTAAGTGAGAGTTGCAGTACAATTGGATACACATGGGAAGTGAATGAACCTCTCTTTGGAGCCAGAGAAACCTCCTTCAAGCAACAAGCTGCTGCCGTAAGAAGTTGAATTTAGGCGCATTTTTTTAATAGTCATCGGTGAGCAAATCGATTACATCGCATTTTCATCAAAACTTCAATAGGTAAACAGCCTGTTCTTAAATGCATCGATGGATCTCTGATGGAATCTACCAGTTGTCATCGAATTCATCGAGTTTAATTTACGATTACCCCTATTATTTCGGTCAGTTGATAGATTTGACGGTACCGTACGTATTGCGTTTAAGGTAAGTAAGACCTGCCTATCTCGCCCATGTTAAATCTTCAAACTTTTGGTGCACTTTACTCAAAATCTGTTTGTGTTAGCCACTTGAAATTTTGAAGGATTACTAGTTAGAGCATTATCTACAATAATAAGAAGGATTATTGGCAGAAACCAAGTACTTTCGTCAGTATGAATTTTTTCTTAAGGTACGATTTTTAAAACTAAAATAATGTCGAAAAGTATTTATATTTCATTTTGTATTTTATTTAAAGGCATATCCCTTCTTATTACTGTTAATCAGGATGATGTTGATGCACCAACAAAATTTAATGGACCTATCTTTATTAGTTTTCTTATAAATGGTACCAAAGTAGTGAAAAATATTAAACTAATAAAAATTAGGTTGAAGTTTCTCATTATGATTTGTTAGCTCTGACAATTCTTAGAACATTCCTGCCCCATAACTTGCATCATTTGTGTCCTCCTTAGTCCTCTTAAGGTTTCTCTTCAGTCTTCTGGCCCTTTTACTCATTTCTTCCACCATGAGGTCTGCTTTCTTTATTCGGATGTCATCCAACTCCATTAGGATGTTCAGTGTATTGTACCCTCGGAGGATGTTCAACATCCGTAGCACCTTAGCCCTACCAATATTCCCATCGTTGAAGGATATAACAGCATCACATAGTCCAAACTCGAGTGTAGTATTACCAACAAACACTGTTTTCGGAACTCTGGTCCACAGAACATGATTGAATGCTTCATTAACGTTCTGTTTTTTAAAGATATGGGTGTGCCAAATCCCAATATACTGGCTTTATAGCTTCAGCTACAACATGAGGTAATCCATGCTGCTTATTATTTTGGTCTTTTCTGTTATATTTGCACCATGAATCATCTCCCTTAGGGAAACAGTTTTTCTTTTGATGAACATGAAGGAGATTCAGTGACTATTTCAGATCCAGAAACACTACATGATGAGCATATGGCGATGTCATTTTTAACCTCCACTACATTGGAACTAGGCCTATCTGAACTTTCACATGAACTAACATTATTTACACCGGGATGTTTACGTATGTGTCGATTTCCCGATTTCTTCCTCTTTCCAAAAGATTTCAAACGACCCATTCTTCAATACGTCTATGCAAAATCACAAGGATTATAATACTACAACGATGTTTGGTAACCACTCGTAACATAAACAAGCAATACCGGAAGTTGTCATGGTTACCAACATAAAGTCTATGCTCAACAGAGCAGACCCGAAGTTAGTTCAGATATCTATGTATAACAGTTCAGAAGTAAAAGTGGGCGTTGTCTTTCATGGTGCAGCATAGTAATTTATATGTTACAAAGTGGTCTATTTTCATAATTTTTTGACTTTTTTAACAAATTCTTGTTCTCTATATTGTAAACAAATAATAACGCCCAAAAAGAATTTTTCTGTTTTTTCGTCCCAAGAAGGGTCTTTCTTACCTTTTGTCGAGCGCAGCTGTAAACTACAGTGGCTCAAAAAGGTATTGGTCTGCCCATAGCCGTGGTATGAACGGAACTCTATGGTACAAATAATAGTGCATATAATGGAATTATGCATATGCAGATATGTAAGACAGTCAAACACATCAGTAGGTTGAATATAGAGCCAAGGAGATTCACGCTGTTTGCAAAAGGACCAGTAATACAACGGCGTGCGTCATTACACGCCAAACAAGTATTGGTCTAATACACAATATCATCGTGATATCGTGCTGTCTGCTGCATCTGGCTCATTGTGTCTGTGCTGACACGACGGAGGGTAATATTCAGCACTGTTTCTGTGTTCAGCTAGCAATGGGAAGGAAAATGAGAGAAACAGCCGTGGAAGAAAGGAGGATTGTAGTGCGACTGTTTCAGAAAGGTAAATCTTTCAAGGGTATAAGTGAAATTATTGGAAAAGCTGTTACAACTGTTAAAAATATTGTGTACAGGTACAAACAAACAAAGACAATAGAAAATAGACAATAAGTGGCCGTCCCTCAAAGTTATCAGTACAAGACAAACGGCAAATTGTGCGTAAAGTGGCCCAAAATCCTCAACTAAGTGCGCCGAAGATAGCAGCTGCGTTACAACAAGATGTAGGAGTGCAAGTGTCATCTGAAATCATCCGAAATGTGCTACGCGAAAGAGGATATGCGGGCAGAAGAGCCCTTAGAAAGCCGTACATCAGTAAGGCTAACAGAAAGAAGAGACTTGCGTACGCTAAAGAGCACAGAAATGACAGCTATGAGGATTGGAAGACAGTCGTTTTTACTGATGAGAGTAAATTTACCCTCTTCAGGTCAGACAGACGAGTGACTGTGTGAAGGAAGACGAATTCTGAACTTGAAGGGAAGAGTCTGACAGCTACTGTTGGGGTTGCATGAGTACGAATGGTGTAGGTGAATTAGCCTTTATTGAAGGGACTATGGATCACAAAGCATACAATAACATCCTCAAGACACAAAATGAGACTCTCAGCAAAGTATACGTTTACGCAAGATAACGACCCCAAACACACAGGCCTGAACACGAAGCTATGGCTGTTATATAATACACCGCGTTGGATGGAAACTCCACCACAATCTCCCGACATCAACCCCATCGAGAATTTGTGGCACTATTTGGAGCAAAACGTGAGAAAGCATGCATATCAAACAAAGCTGACCTGAAAGAAGCCTTACTCACCGAATGGAATGACATAACCACAGAAAAGTACGGAAACTTTGGTACGATCGATGCCAAATAGGTTAGCTGAGATTATAAAGAGTAAAGGAGGACCTACCAAGTACTGAAACGTTCAAGAAGGTTCAAGAAATTGCGTTATGTTAATTGAGACCAATACTTTTTTGGTGGCAAGTGAAAATGATTGTTTTAAGTTATTGGTTTTTAGTTATATGGACATGGAAGAATTATGTTTTTCTTAATTTACATGTTACACAAGATGATAAATCATCAGGGATTCTAGTATATGTCAATTTTTATCATCATTCCCTTAGATTCCTCGTCCTCATATGTAGCATATCTCGACAGACCAATACTTTTTTGAGCCACTGTATGTCAGTATTCTGTAATAACAGGCAGTAAACTGTTCTTTAATTATGAGAAATAATATCGAAGTCATCGGATTAATGACTGAGTCTAGAGGAACCAATCCTCTCTTTTTCGTCAAGTTCTGCAAATTATTTAACATCGATCAGGCGTTAGTAGGAGAAGTTGCAGTGACTGCTTGAAATATTCAGTCCAAATCCCGAAGAACTATATCTCCCAAACTTGTTAAAGAAACCAATCAACTCCTCACAATTACTTTTAACATTTCTCTTGTTTTTTTTTTTTTTTCGTGTACTTTGCCCTCATGGGCAATCTCCAGTTGGAGAAAGTCGAAATTATTTATGTATGTATGTATTTATTTATTTACCTATCTTATAACATCAGTGTTTTGTTCTTATTATCAACAGTTATTGAAATTTTGAACGAACTTACCTTACGAGATCGATTTGGCTAAATTTGACCAGAAGAAAAGATGAAAAATTAAATGGCGTGTGGCTTTTAGTGCCGAGAGTGTCCGAGGACAAGTTCGGCTCGCCGGGTGCAGGTCTTTTGATTTGACTCCCGTAGGCGACCTGTGTGTCGTGATGAGGACACGTTACACCAGCCCCCGTGCCAGCGAAATTAACCAATGATGGTTAAAATTCCCGACCTTGCCGGGAATCGAACCCGGGACCCCTGTGACCAAAGGCTAGTTCGCTAACCATTTAGCCATGTAGCCGGACAGAAGAAAAGATAGAATGATAGGACTCGTCTTAAGACACCCAGCACTTGTGCAGTAGATTATTGAGGGTACGTAGACGGTAAGAACTGTAAGGGTAGACCAAGGTACGAATATGACAAGCAGATTAGGGCATATGCAGGATTCAGTAGTTACGTAGAAACGAAAAGGGTAGCATGGAGTGCTTCATCAAACCAGTCTATAGACTGATGACTCCAGTAACAACAACCATACGAGAAAATGGATAGATTTTCAGTAACCTACATACTGTTCTTTATAGTCGTACATCATTCCAGTTGTTTTTAACAAAGCGTATTCTTTAGAATATTAAGCTTAATGTTCCCGGCGGAATGCATAATCAAATATGCGAATGTTCCCCGTCGAAGTTATAACATAAAACAGCCAGCAGCTGTTCCCCTATCATTTCCGCCATCCTGGTTGTGGTATAACGATCTGAGATACTGCAGCCTAATCGATCTTGGTTGTAATAATTGGAAAAAAAAAAGTTTTCCGAACCAAACTGTCCACCCCCACTCCTAAACATTTCAATCGGATGATTCCTCTTTCTCCATTCTGAGAGATTAAAAAATTCAATATTTTAAAAATTTGGTTAATATCTGAGATTCTGAGCGGAGATGTATCAACTAAACATTGAAATAAAAATAGGATTTTCACTCTTACGTCTTTGTAATTAAATGTTCAACTGAAGAATGCGAAGGCTTTCAACAACCAGAGTCATTCTTTTCTAGCAGGGAGTTTATCCTCTCTATTTCTGGCAGGTTTATTTCCAGAGTTCGCTGAACTTCTTCTAACAATAAGCCAAACTCTTTAAAAAGGGTTTGATGTTTTCAGGATATCTGCTCGGTCAGTTGGTAGCAAAACATAGCTCTGTAATTTTTAGTTATATGCAGAACGCTACACTGTGTAGTACTTAAATTAAAACTGATTTTGTTTGCTTTATTCGTGCACAAGCCTTCCTGCTGTGACACTAACAGCTAGCGACTATAGTTGCCACTGAGTAGTCAGTTAACCAAAATGTTATTATTTTTAACCTTTTGGATATAATGACAAACAATTATTTCACTGTTGGTGTTCTGTACTGTACGTGAACTAGTAGGGAACTCGTCAGTACAACACGTGACGCTGCAGAACAAGTCACGCGTGAAATGCGGCCTGACTGCTTCTTGTCTTCAGCAGTTTAATTCTCCGTGTCTTGTGGTTTACGATAATCGGAGCAATTGCCTTTACGTGTTATTTCTCCATTTCTATTGTATCATGCAGTGTAACTTTCAATAATCGTCTTAAAAAACAGCCTATTGTTTTACAACTGGAAGAATGGAGAAATATTATAATGAAGCAGGATTGTAAAATGGCTTCTTCCGAAAGTTAAAGATCAGTTATATGAAAGGGCATACGTACATACATATATCAGAGGAAGAATGCCATTATTTTACCCCGGAGAAATGTAGCCTACTATGCAAGGTGTTGGGAAAAAAAAAAAAAGTTTCCCTTTGCGAAAAGCTAACGGTCATGAATATGTCTTTCAATAAATGAAACTCAAATATTGATAACGATAGCCTCAGCATATTTGGCGACCAAGGCCAAACCAAGGCCTACGGTAACGACTAATGTGACGTCACTTCTTATTTTTTTAAATTGAGTTTACGTCGCACCGACACAGATAGGTCTTGTGGCGACGATGGAGTGTAGGAAAGGCCTAGAAATGGGAAGGAAGCGGCCGTGGCCTTAATTAAGGTACAGCCCCAGCATTTACCTGGTGCGGAAATGAGAAACCACGGAAAACCATCTTCAGGGCTGCCGACAGTGGAGCTCGAACCCACTAGCTCCCAGATGCAAGCTCACAGCTGGGCGTCCCTAACCGCGCGGCCAACTCGCCCGGTGACGTCACTTCCGTGACACATTTTGTTGCGTTATTCAAATTTTCGGATGACCCCCAGTCATAAGACATACTCATGTAAAAAAATAAGAGGATGTGTCTAGTTGTACTTCCTTTTAAAACAATAATCACCACCATCATCACGTAAAAAGTGAAACCACTTTTCCCTTTGCGAAAATCAAATGATCATAAATATGTATCTGGGTGAACTGCGACAGGCTTCGGCAGCCGGCACAATTCCTATCCTCGCCGCTAGAAGGGGGCTTCATTCATTCCATTCCTGACCCGGTCAAACGACTGGAAACCGGCTGTGGATTTTCATTTGCATGTCTCTGGGTCATGGTCATCCATCCCCGTCTGCTAATTTCAGACGACCGCCAGCCATAAGACAGCCTGCACGGTTGCTAGTTAACACTGCCTGGCCATCCATCCATACCTTACATCACTGCCTGCACGGTTGCTAGTTAACACTGCCTGGCCATCCATCCATACCTTACATCACTGCCTGCACGGTTCATAGGTAACATTGTCTGACCATCCATCCATACCTTACATCACTGCCTGCACGGTTCATAGGTAACATTGTCTGACCATCCATCCATACCTTACATCACAGCCTGCACGGTTGCTAGTTAACACTGCCTGGCCATCCATCCATACCTTACATCACTGCCTGCACGGTTCATAGGTAACATTGTCTGACCATCCATCCATACCTTACATCACTGCCTGCACGGTTGCTAGGTAACACTGCCTGGCCATCCATCCATACCTTACATCACTGCCTGCAGGGTTCATAGGTAACATTGTCTGACCATCCATCCATACCTTACATCACTGCCTGCACGGTTCATAGGTAACATTGTCTGACCATCCATCCATACCTTACATCACTGCCTGCACGGTTGCTAGTTAACAGTGCCTGGCCATCCATCCATACCTTACATCACTGCCTGCACGGTTCATAGGTAACATTGTCTGACCATCCATCCATACCTTACATCACTGCCTGCACAGTTGCTAGGTAACATTGTCTGGCCATCCATCCATACCTTACATCACTGCCTGCACGGTTGCTAGGTAACACTGTCTGGCCATCCATCCATACCTTACATCACTGCCTGCACGGTTCACAGGTAACACTGTCTGGCCATCCATCCATACCTTGCATCACTGCCTGCACGATTGCTTGGTAACAATGTCTGGCCATCCATCCATATTTTACATCACAGCCTGCACGGTTGCTAGGTTACGCAAATATTCATGTGATCCCTAGCTATAAGACATATTATATTTGTCACCAATGCTATTACGCTATAAGCAACAATTGTCTATTTCACTGTAACCTATGATGATCATGGAGAGTTACTAATATGAAACTTTACAACGAAAAATGAAGATCACTAAGACTATTTCGTTTATGGCTCCAATGACCAATCCGGTAAAAGAATACCAATAACTTCAACCAATCAACAGCTATCTCCACGATGTTTTCATTTCCGTCTTATCAGTTCCATTTTATCGCACCTACGTGGGCTAAGTTCTGCATAGAGAGGACAGAGAAATCCAGAAAAGAAAGCTTCTCTTGTTTGAGGATACAGCCTTATAAATTAGTTTTTCCAAACAATATTCAAATGGCATTTTGACTTTCTCTTTTTGTTACAGCATTAATTTAAAATATCATGTTAATCAATTACAGTTTATGAGATAAGACGAGTAAGTCAGATAAGGAGTAACAATAGTACAATTAATGAGGATTACGCTTGATGAAAAATTATTAGATAAATTGTACCCGGATGAGATGGGCCATAGTTATCATGATTTGATAATATAATATAAATGTAGACATGGGAATAGTGAATTATACACAGTGTCAGTTTTGTGTGGAAGGAAGAGTTTCAACATAGTCAGACGTGTTCTCGACAATCTGTCGCCAAAGTTAAGCTTGTCATAATGGATGGTATACTTCCTTGTCAGAAGCTAAGAGGATTAAAATCGAGTACTGACTACCGGTATTCACGTTACAACAAATTCCAGTCTATCCTTGCTTGGATCACCGCTTAGTCGAGGCCGTGGAGGAAATTGCGAAGCAAAAGCTAACAGAATTAATGAGGCTGAATGATGGTCTCCAAGCGATCAATTCTCACATGGCATACTTCTTATTAAAGAACTGTATTTTTATTCCAAAATTTAATTACTTTCTGCGGACCACACCTCTATGGTTATTTCCTTCGTTCCTTGCTCAGGCTGATGATTTGACAAGAAGTTGTCTCGAATCTCTACTAAATATACCGTTTGAGGAACATAACTGGACTCTGGCGTGTTGACCAGTAAGATCTGGAGGCCTCGGAATTCGTAGATTAAGTGATATTTCCATCCCCGCTTTTCTTGCTTCCGCTCATGGAGTATCTGATTTTATCAAGTCTCTGTTCTCTGATTACGGTGATAATGTCGAGATATGCCATCTGGTTGACGCAAGATATCACTGGAATATCATGACCAATAACTTGAGTCCTCCAGTATCCCTGGATTCACAAAGAAGTTGGGATATGGTAAACACCCGTCGAATTTTCGATTCTTTGATTTTGTCATGTCCAACAGAAACTGATCGAGCACGACATCTTGCTATCCAGGAAAAGGAAGCGGGCTCATGGCTTAAGGCTTTTCCGTCACCCAATGTTGGCACGCTTATGAATAACATGTCGTTTAAAATAGTAATCGGCTTACGTCTTGGTTGCAAACTATGCCAGTCTCATAAGTGCATATGTGGAGCGGAAGTCGACGTTTATGGACGCCATGCTTTAAGTTGCCCCAAGAATGGTGGCCGATTTTCAAGACACTGTTCAATTAATGACAATATCAAAAGAGCTTTTACATCTATCGATGTCCCTTCTGTCCTAGAACCGAGTGGAATTAGCCGCACGGACGGAAAACGCCCTGATGGTCTGACTTTAGTCCCATGTAACGAAGGCAGATCTCTCCTGTGGGATGCCACGTGTGTGGACACATTAGCACCATCGCATTTGCCTCACACTGGCAAGGCTGCTGGCTCTGCTGCAGAAATGGCCGTGCGCAATAAAAGGGCGAAATACAGAGCAATAATGGACAACTACATCTTCGTGGTATTCGCAGTCAAAACGATGGGGACGTGGTGTCAAGAAGCTAAAAGTCTGATTTCAGATATTGGCAAACGACTAACAGCAATCACTGGAGACACCTCTTCAACAGAATTCTTGAGACAGCGGATAGGAATTGCTATCCAGCGAGGAAATGCTGCCACTGTTATGGGCACATTTCCAGATAACGCTCCACTGGACGAAGTCTTTTATCTTACACCTTAGACTTTTGAGCTGGAGCAAAGTTAAAAAAAAATTATTGTTGAAATATTATTTTGTATTTATAATATGACAGTGTAATTTACATCCGTTACTGAAAATAAATATAAACAGAGCTAATTGCTACGAGGAAAAAGTGAGCATTTATTCTTGAACAAGGGGCAGCCAGCACGTCGCGATACTGAGAATGTGTCGCAACAAAGTTTCCAACGCCTCGAGATATTTTGTTGTTAAGTTGTCAGAGTAAGATATTTAAACGAACCGCTGCAGTGTTAGCCAATGACAAAATTAGTAAAGGACTCGCAGATGCGCCAACATAAACGAAGTCAATATGAACTCCAGTTAGCTTCTCCGATAACAATAATTAAAATATTCCAACCACCAAATTGAACAGAGGGGATTTTTGTGATATCATCTCAAAGTTGATTAATTGTAATTGTAATGAATTAAAGTAAAGAATTCTAGGAAACGACTCACGCTATCTCGCCATTGGTCAAGACGATCACGCCATCAGGGACGCCGACTTAACGCGCGAAAAGTGGAGGACAGAAATCGAATGAAACGACACTTCGTCGTAATGTGTCACGACTCGTGGTTCGGGCTCAAGGAAGAATAATATTGTGCATTGTAGTTAGTCCAGTATGCCCATGGAATTTAAGTGTAACTTCCCAGTCCTATGGTGGAGTCCTATAATTAGTATCTATGAATGAGCCGTCCCCCTTTACCTTAATTTGCATGCCCCGTTCATCCCTGTGTTCATTTGGTGCGCCTATATATATTTTTAAATGTTATTGATTAAAATTTTTAACATCTTTTACGAACTGATCACCCTTGAGATTAAGGCTAGTCTGGGACTCAGGAGGTGAGCGGGTGAAAAATAGAGAGTGGACAATAACAGAAAGATATCAAATTAATAACTAAAGAAGATTTCTACTAACTAGCTTAAAGGAAAACTTATTCTAATATCAGGCAGAAAGAAAGTAACTGCATATTACTATGTTGCAATATCAGTATACTAAAATCATGTTACTACGTTATCCATGTCTAGGAACAGAGATGAGAAAAGTAAAAACGTAAATGGGAAAGCCTAGGATACTTAAATCTAATACGTAATTTTTGGTTTCATTCACACGCCATTCATCCATTCTGGTCAACTGTATGTACTCTGGAGTAATTTAACGTAGGCTGTTTTAAAAGTTGTAGACGAGCAAGAGTGTTCAGTAGCCTGGAAGCAGTGACCAGGAATGAATGGATGTAGGTATTGTTCGATGCGATTCTATTTCAAGTAGTGATACGGAAGGAGTGTTAATTTCGTGGAATGAAGAGTTAAAAATGTATATTATTCATTTAATCAGTTTGTTCGTAATTCTCCTAAAGAATAGGACATTAAAACTGAGGAGCTCTGACGGTGAAATAGCGGACCTACTCTAGAAAGCCAAGAAGAACGGGCGCGAGGATTCGTCGTGCTGACCACATGACACCTCATAATCTGCAGGCCTTCGAGCTGAGCACCGGTCGATTGGTAGGCCAAAACCTTTCGGGGTTGTTTCGCCAAAGGGTTTGCTTTATTCGGTAGATAGTTGTCAACATAGTTGTGGATATTGTCGAATATTTCTACTACGACTTCTCAGTACTGTCACGGTACGTTGAAGGTCGTACTATTCTGCAAGGTGGGCTCCCTAAATGCTAGACATCGGTCTGGAAAACACTTCCATTCATTTCATGCTATGAGATGATATGCAATAAAATACAACGAATTGGTGTCAAAGGTACTCGACTAGACCATAATCTCCTAGTATTATCTAAGCCAAAACTTTATGAACTGCTGCTGAAAATGATAGCGATAATTTCACTCACCAGTGATTTAGTAGGGCTTGTCTGATGCTCACGGCAAATTGAACATGCTTGACTGACAATCCCTACCTCGCCCGCATGCTGTGATTAGGATAATGCATGTAACATACGTAACAGATGGAAGGATGAACAATTGTATAAGAGAATAGCATCTCGGTTTTTTAGTAAAGTCTTCATTATTCTCATCCACAGGGCTCTATATTTGAGAGATATCATACTCAAAATATTCTCTTCATATGCAATAGAAATCAGTCTTTTAGTCAAACCAAATTTTTGTTATTACATGTAATTTTCAACGTGTAAATATCAGAAACGGGTTTTTTTTTAGATATAAGAAAGGAGTGCCTGTTTACACCAGAAAAATTAGTTGAAAAAACATTTTTTCTGAAAACTTTTATTATTTGCACGTTCTTTGGAAAATGAATGGTCGTGAAAATATGTGCAAGAATACTTAAGACGTCCCTGCAAACTCCATTCTAGAATAGAATACTCGCATCCCCTAATTCCGGATCGCCTGAAACTCATTGCAATTCATTTATTTGATACATGACTGGGCTGAGTGGCTCAGACGGCTGAGCCGCTGGTTTTCTGACCCCAACTTGGCAGGTTCGATTCTGGCTCAGTCCGATGGTACAGTATTTGAAGGTGCTTAAATACGTCAATCTCGTGTCTATAATGAAATGAAATGGCGTATGGCTTTTAGTGCCGGGAGTGCCCAAGGACAAGTTCGGCTCGCCAGACGCAGGTCTTTTGATTTGACGGCCGTAGGCGACCCGCGCGTCGTTATGAGGATGAAATGATGATGAAGACGACACATACACCCAGCCCCAGTGCCAGCGGAATTAACCAATTATGGTTAAAATTCCCGACCCTGCCGGGAATCGAACCCGGGACTCCTGTGGCCAAAGGCCAGCACGCTAACCATTTAGCCATGGAGCCGGACTCGTGTCTACAGATTTATTGTTACGTAAAAGAACTCCTGCGGGATTAAATTTGACACCCCGGTGTCTCCGAAAATTGTAAAAGTAGTCAGTGGGACGTAAAGCCAATAAC
Organism: Anabrus simplex; assembly: GCF_040414725.1. Lineage (NCBI taxonomy): Eukaryota > Metazoa > Arthropoda > Insecta > Orthoptera > Tettigoniidae > Anabrus > Anabrus simplex. The sequence goes on along the minus strand of NC_090279.1, from coordinate 161,764,548 downwards.
ATTATTAATTATTACTACTTGATACATTCATTCAATTAATCTTCTTGCAATTATTTGACTCTTGCTACATTAAACCTTAAATACCTAAAACTAATAAGATTTATATACATTCCACAAATTATCATCCCTTTTTCTTTTCTTTTCTTTTCTTTTAATTTTCTTTTTATCCTAGATGTAGTAAAGTACTACATATTCTACTGTAGGACAGAGACGGCAAACCTTTTCAAATTAGCGTGTCAATTAAGATTTTGTTTATTACCTTTTACTATCAAGTGTGCTGCCGTTTATTTTCCTTGAAAATCATCATGAAACCCCCTCATTCGACATCATTTAGCCTATTTAGGTAAATCATATATCAGTGTACAACTGTTCATTCCAAGTGTCTAATGCCAGGTTATGGAATTCTCTCCCGCTCAGTGTTAGGAACTGTACGACATTAGCCTCTTTTAGATGATCTTGTCGGGATTTACTCCTAAATGCGTAGCCAGGTTAAATGAATGCACGGATGAATATAAGAATGAAAGACGATAGGATAAGAAAGGACTAGGAGTGGGAAGGAAGTGTAGTTAACCTTAATTAAGGTACAGCCCACCAGCCCTAGCATTTGCCTGGTGTGAAAACGGTAAACCACGGAAAACCATCTTCAGGGGTGATAAAAGGGGGTTTCGAACCCTAACAGCACGGCCAACTCACTCGGGTAACGTGAAATGAAACGAAGGAAATAACGGTGTTATTGTATTTTCTGTAGAACTATTAGTTGTTTCATAAACAACCTCCAAACTCGAGTACACACAATATTTTGGTAGACAATAATGCGGAAATCTTCAATTTATGGAGGGAGTAACATTCTTCGCTATTGAAAATCGACGGAGAATGCACTAGAAAACTATCGGCCATGCTCTGAATCATGCTGCTGAGATGCGTGCCAGTCATCCTTGAGAGAAGACTGTAGGCTACGTGAGCTTTGCAGATAAGGAGTTTATTCGTGAGCTGCACATTGCCTGTCGCACGTCCTGCAAATGTTGAAGACACACTATGAGCTGTAACGTGGTACTTTCCGAAGTTGTGAAACCGTGGACAAAGTAGCTAGCTGGGTGTTCACAATAGCTGAAAACAGAATCGTAAACAACAGAGGAACTTCACCTTGTTTATAAAAAAAAAGAAGCAACTCACCGATCAATGTTGCCAACACATGAAGACAAAATAATCCATTTACCCTCCAGGGTCGGCTTTTCCCTCGGACCCAGTGAGGGATCCCACCTCTACCGCCTCAAGGGCGGTGTCCTGGAGCATGAGACTTTAGGTCGGGGTGATACAACTGGGGAGGGGGACCAGTACCTCACCCAGACCGCCTCACCTGCTATGCTGAACAGGGGCCTTGTGAGGAGTTGGGAAGATCGGAAGGGACAGACAAGGAAGAGGGAAGGAAGCGGCCGTGGCTTGAAGTTAGGTACCATCCCGGTATTTGCCTGGAGGAGAAGTGGGAAACCACGGAAAACCACTTCGAGAATGGCTGAGGTGGAAATCGAACCCCTCTCTACTCAGTTGACGTCTCCAGGCTGAGTGGACCTCTTTCCAGACCTCGTACCACTTTTCAAATTTCGTGGCAGAGCCGGGAATCGAACCCGGGCCTCCGAGACGTGGCAGCCATACACACTAATCACTATACTACACAGGCGGACTATTTATCTATTTACATTATTATTCTGTGGGCCCCCTTAAGCTCTATCTTTTTGCAGCCGCTCACTGTCCTGTAACTTACGGATGAAGTCAGATTTTCTAGGACGTGCAGTAAAATACCTTCTCCGTATGAACGTCGTTTTCGTGACATTACAGGTCTTCAATGATTCCTCTCTCTCTCTCTCTCTCTCGACCGCGCTGCTTGGCTTGGTGTATTTTTATGCATGTTGCGAGAAAACAGGTTCGCTATTTCCGGCGAAACGACGTGAAAGGAACAAGCTATACGGTATGCAAGTCGCTTTATAATGTAAAGATGTGTTTTGTAGTAAAGTAAAGATTAGCGAGAAATGAGGCTTCTCTCTTATGACGCTTTCCCTCAGAGTTAAATAGACAGCTTAATATGATGACATGTTAAGACATGGATTGTGCTGGGTTCAGTCCAACACAATAACGTTTGCATGTTCTCCTCTTGGAACTACTTTGGAAAGTAGCAGCAATTCCATATGAAGAACATGCATTGTGGTGGTATAATTTAGTCGTAGAGGGCTGGCTACATTTGCTATTGTTTTCATAGCACGGCCTACTGTGCTTGAGTACGTTAGTGTAAAATTATTCCAAGTGATTTTTTGATAACCTTACAAGTAGTCCATACATGGACCACTTCTCTTCAATAATAATAATAATAATGTTATTACCGAGCAAGTGGCCGTGCGGTTAGGGGCGCGCAGCTGTCAGGTTACATTTGGGAGACAGTGGTTTCGAACTCCACTATCGACAGCCCTGAAGATGGTTTTCCGTGGCTTCCCATTTTCGCACCAGACAAATGCTGGGGCTGTACCTTAACAAAGGCCATGGCAGCTTCTTTCCAACTCCTAGCCCTTTCCTATTCCATCGTCACCATAAGGCTATCTGTATCGGTGCGACGTAAAGCAACTTACACAAAAAATTGACTTCCTGGAGTCAACCCTATCTAGACGAATGTATTCTGCGGTGGTTGGTAGTGTGGTGTGTTGTATCTAAATGAAGAGAACACAGACACCCAGTCCCTGTACCAGAGAAATTAACCACACGCAGATAAAATCCTCGGCCTGGCGGGAAATCGAACTCGGGGCTTTCTGAACCGAAGGCCATTATGCTGACCATTTCATTCAAGGAGGCGGACAAGCCCCTCAAATAAATAAATAAATAAATAAATAAATAATAGGCCTAATGTACGAAGTAACACATTTATCACAATAATTCACCAATGTGTGGAACACTTAACAATTTGACAATACAATGAATACACATTGATTTTGACTTCAATTTTTCCAAATATTTAGTGTTTGATTAAAGAAATATTCAGTAAGTAAATGTCAATACATGAAAAATCCACAGCCTGTTCCCAGTCATTCAACCGGGTCAGGCATGAAATGAATGAAGCCCCCATCTAGCGGCGAGGATAGGAATTGTGCCGGCTGTCGAAGCCTGTCGCGTACCGGGCGAGTTGGCCGTGCGGTTAGGAGCGCGCAGCTGTGAGCTCGCATCCGGGAGATAGTGGGTTCGAACCCCACTGTCGGCAGCCCTGAAAATGGTTTTCCGTGGTTTCCCATTTTCATACCACGCAAATGCTGGGGCTGTACCTTAATTAAGGTCATAGCCGCTTTCTTCCCACTCCTAGCCCTTTCCTGTCCCATCGTCGGCATAAGACCTATGTGTGTCGATGCGACATTAAAAAAATCAGAAAAGACGCCTCTCGTTAACTTTATAGCAAATAGGAAAGCGTGTTTTGCTGCACCAACTTTATAGCAAATAGGAAAGCGTGTTTTGCTGCACCGACTTTCAACCGTGTAGTGATACGTGCGCGCATGTGCGAGTGAATGAATGGGACCTCGCAACACAGCTGTAAGGAGACAAGCTTGAAGCCGTGACCAGGCTATAATCAATAAAAGCGAGTAACGTTGGACGTTATTTTTAACTGTTACTTTTCACAGTTGCTTTGTTGTAGCAGTGACAGATGTAGCAGTTCCACAAAAATAACCGTTTGTCACACCTCTACACCACAGGCACGCCTGCAGTGGTTGTTCTCCTGGCTTATCCACATACCATACAAGCTTCTTACTGGAGCCACGTCTGCCAGCATTTTCTTGCTTTCAGTGAACTCAGATGTTGAAAGGCCTACTTGCTGTGAACCACGTATTTCCTTGAGGGTGCTGTGCGAAGAGGGCAGTTCTTTGGGTGGGAAGAGAAGGGAGAAAACTAGACTTATAGGATGATATAGAGCCTATACAGGAGAGGCAGCGTGGGGGAAAATCTGTGAAAGGCTTCAGTTGGAAAGGCAGGGATGACCACACAAGTATAAAATTAGACGGGAATTTAGCAGAAGTTGATTTGGGGTAAATTTTCATTCACTGGGAATGGCGTGAAGGAGTGGAACAGTTTACCAGTGGAAGTGCTCGATCCTTTTCCAAAATCTGTTCAGATATTCAAGAAAAGAATAAACAGCAACATAGAAAAGAAATAAAATATTAAAGGGCTTTCGACCTGTACAGGTTTTTGTGAATAAATGAATTCCATCCTCTTGTCTATGGAGATTGAACAGCCTAAATAAGGGACTGTCTGCAGGGGTGCAATGGTGACCTCGAGGGCCCTGGACCGCTACGGTAGCTATGACGGCCCTTCAGGAACTCTCAAAAGCGGTGGCAAAAAGGGCTCTGGTTAAGACGCAGCAGGTCGTTATCCATGTTAGGTACCAAAATGGGTAAAAAGAAAAGAAATGAAATATAAATTTAAATCTGATAGCAGTCGTATAGTATTATTTGAAGTGATTCCACGTACTCTATATGGGGTGATTATGTGTGCAAGTACAGAAGATATGAGTAGAATTTTGTAAATAATATAAATTTATATAGGATGAACTGTGAGTTTAATAGAAAAAGTCACCGAGCTCGATAGCTGCAGTCGCTTAAGTGCGGCCAGTATCCAGTATTCGGAAGATAGTAGGTTCCAACCCCACTGTCGGCAGCCCTGAAAATGGTTTTCCGTGGTTTCCCCATTTTCACACCTTAATTAAGGCCACGGCCGCTTCCTTCCCACTCCTAGCCCTTTCCTGTCCCATCGTCGCCATAAGACCTGTCTGTGTCGGTGCGACGTAAAGCAACTAGCAAAAACAAAAAACAAAAACAAAAATAGAAAAAGTTGTTAGTGCAAATTGTATAATACTGTATTTTAGGAAAATGTCTTCTTTTCTTTTTAATTTAAAATTTAGTGCTTGTTAATGTATTTTTGTGTATCATTTGCCACCGAAGTGGACAGTTCATTAGTAATTAAAGTGATTTTGATTTGATTTAATTCCTTTACATTTTTAGAAAGGCAACAACATTTTTTAACTCCTCATATCTTAGCCTTTCCCTGATAGCTTTGCTAATTTTTTTTTTTTTTGGTTGCTTTTCCCGCAAAAATGTTCAAATTACGAAAGCAGTCGGCTTTTTCTTTCTTCCACAGAGTTCACCTATACAGTATATTATGTCAGAGAAAATTACTTCCCTTATGTACTGTAGATACTGTAAACCTCAACGTGTTAACTAGCTAAGAAATTTCGATGAAAGTAGAAATTTTCAGCCGATTACATTACAAAGGAACTGAGAATCAGCTGTGTGGTCGATGACATCGGAGGGAACACTTGGACAGGATGTCGGACTCGCGAAGCGTGTCAATTTCGACACAAGTCGTTCTACTGTCAGCACTGCTAACAGCGACCCGATATTCCGAATCTGCCGTTAACATGTACAATATGCATGTACAGGACGTCCGTTGTATAGCAGAGCAAGTCAAGCTCAGAGGAATGCAGAAAGCTAACTTCATTAAAATAGGTCCCGAATTTCAAATTCATAAATGTATTCATGCACAGATTTATCATCAGGTACTATAAATCACTTAACTTCCGCCTTCTTCAAATTATTTGATTTTTCATTTTTTTGTCTCTTTAAAGCAATCATTTCTTTGCTTCACATTGAGGTACGCAGTTCGTTTTGGTCTAAAAACACTCAGTGGATCAAGCGCTTCCTTTTGAGGTAATAACTACTGAAATTGGTAGATTCTGAGGAAAGTTATGAGTACATTTGTCTCCATGATGAAGATCTTTGAAGGACTTTTTAACAGTTCGGCACGTAGTGTTGTTCCAAGGAACGTTTAATTCAATTTTTTTGTGTGATGTATTATCAAGTGTTTTGTTGACATAATATTACATTCTATTACCACAGCAGATCATGTGCTTTATTTCATTAAGTCGAAACTTTGCAAATGCATCCGTAAGGATAGTAACGAACAACACCATACTGTGTACATTGCCAGCGCGAAACTGCTAGTTCCTTTTAAGGCATTTATGACCATTAAAGACCATGATAAGCAACAGCTTTCTTTGCAGCCCAGTGTCATTGCATTCTCACTCTGGCAACCTGTCTTCTTTCTGTTGTCCACTCCACTCCACTCCACTCCACTCCACTCCACTCCACTCCAATCCACGAAGGCCCTTCATCAAGTTACTGATCTGGTGTCGGTACTTGGTTCTGTAAACAATGTCTTCACAATTTAGTCCAATTTTTTTTTTCATATCGTTCCTGGCCTCCCTGAACCACTTTTCAAATATCAAGTATGGTAAACATTTTCTTAGTCAACCGCTTGTCTTCCATTCTAAATAGGTGCAAATAGAACTTGAGTCGTCGCTTCTTGATGGATTCCATCAGGCGTTCGGTTTTCTGATAAAAGTTCCTCTCATCCTCACAACCTGTATTGTCCATTCACGATATTTGGGCCCATTATCTTTCGAATGATCATCCTCTCCAACTTCTCAACCTCTCGCAGACCAGCCTTTCCAGTAACTCGGGGGCATTCACTTCTATGCAGACATTCGGGTTTAATCACTGTGTTGTAATGTCTGAGTTAAGCTTGCATTGATATTGCCTTTGTCGTGTGTTCTGCGAAACGCTGCGGTCATCCTATCTCATCTACTGTTGTTAGCTTTTCTTTGATTAGATCCCATCTGCACAATCTCACCGAGATATCTGAAGCTGTTAACTCTTTCACTCTTGCCATACCTTGTCTTTAGTTGTTGGGGAGCTGTCGGAATATTAGTCAAATAAACTTGTTTAACACGCGAGAGGTCGCACCCGCGGCAATTTGCCGCACTTTTTGAATATTTGTTAATAATTTCATTGCTAGCCGCTGCAGGGCTTAGGGCGCTCGTTTCATCCCTCCCCTCCCTCTCTCGCGCCTGACGTTGATATGCGGAGTAGTTTAAGTTTTGTTTTACTCTCGCATCTGCCGCGGCAAATTGTCTTCGTACGACCCCTCGCGTAGTGCATTCTTACATGACTGCATTTCCAAGAAAGTTTATTAAGTAAAGTTCATGAAGTTTATGGTGGCTTTCAGTGAAGTGTGGTGCTGTGGTTTTATCTTGAATTGTGACCAAATCATTCGTTGAAAATGTATAAATGCAAACGTTGAGGCAATTTGCTCACGTGCGACCTCTTGCGTTTTTTAAAAGCTCACGCAATTTTACCAGATTTTGTAAAATAAATTTTTCACAGTGAGAAAATATTGTTACTGGGTAATTATGTTAGTACTAGTTGAAAGGCAGTTAAACAGGGTACATATTTTTATCAGAGCGTTCACTGCAAAAGGAAAATAGCAGCTCATTAGAATATTAGGCGTGAGCAATTTGCCTTTGCGCGACCTCTCGCGTTCTAAAATGGGTGCGACCTCTCGCGTGTTAATATATACAATATATAAAGAAATATTCTTATTCTGAGAATACCAGCAATGAAAGACATCTTTTTTCTTAAAAGTAATTTTTTTGACTTCATGTGTTTTGCTTATAAACACACGATATGTGCGTGTATGTAGCGTACAGAAATTCAGTAAGGCGTTACGTAAGCACATATCACATGCCACGGCCTTCCGTACCGAGATGTGGTATCCAAGGCTATATTTATGGTTGGTTCGTTAGAAACGGAGATACTGTTTGTGATAAACTGATGCCCCAACTACAATACACGCTAATGATTAACGGCGTATTATTGTGCTCACAAAACGGATAAAAATCTGTTCCAAGGCTATGGACCGCAGTTCGTTTTAATAGACCCTATCCTATCCAATGACTTGCTTTCATTTCTTGCCTTCAACTTTTACTGTTAAATTTGGCCATTACTGAAGACTCCTTGCTTAGTGATCAGTTGAAGACTGTCTGCCTGCAGATCCTAAGGCCTTCTTAATCCGTTTACCCTTCAGGGTTGTTTCTTCCCTCGGACTCAGCGAGGGATCCCACCTCTACCGCCTGAAGGTCAGTGTCCTGGAGCGTGAGACTTTCAGCTCGGGGACAGGGCTGGGGTGAAGGACCAGTACCTCGCCCAGGCGGGCTCACCTGCTGTGCTGACCAGGGGCATTGTTGGGGATGGGAAGATGGGGAGGGATAGGGAAGAGGGAAGGAAGCAGCCGTGGCCTTAAGTTATGTACCATCCAGACATTTATCTGGAGAAGAAGTGGGAAACCATGGAAAACAACTTCGAGGATGGCTGAGAGGGGATTGAGGCCCCTCTACTCATTTGACCTCCCGAGGCTGAGTGGACCCCGTTCCAGTCCTCATACCACTTTTTCAAATTTGTTGGCAGAGCCGGGAATCGAACCTGGGCCTCCGGAGGTTACAGCTAATCACACTAACCACTACAGCACAAAGGTGGATATTATTATTATTATTATTATTATTATTATTATTATTATTATTATTGTTATTATTATTGAGTCCGCCTGGTGGCCATGACCCTTAAGGCGTTGGAGTCTAGAGGGTCTGACACCGAGGTTAGCAAGTTCGAGTCCTGTTGGTCGAAACAATTTTCACCATCAGAATGTTGGCCGGCAGGGTAGGGGAGGTGGTGATATACAATTTCTAATCACTAAATTGCATGCCAAAAGCCTGGATTAAATTCCAAACCTGTCCTCAGTGCTCATATGGAGTGAGAGCATATGACCCTGTTGATGGTGATTCGTCCGTCGAATGGGGACGTTAAGCGTTGAGTAAACCTCTTGGTGCTATTCGACAGGAGTCTTTCATTTCATGCCACTAACTCCTCTGATTTGGTTGACGTCAGGAAGGACATCCGGTCAATAAACCGCCACGACAGATTCGTCTCACCTCAAACCCGACCCCGCAGAGAAACGGGACAAGGGTTGGACAAACAAACAGTATTATTATAATTAAATCCAAGTTGTTAAGGAAATTCATTTTGACCCACGTTCCGAGGAGAAACAACAATGCGTCAGCTGGTGAAACCTGCTTCATATCCCCGAGTCGATGACGAATGATTTATGGAATGTAACGGGAATTTAAATGACTATAAGAAAAAGCCATACATTCTGGAGAAAGTTTCGTTTCCACTGCACCCGACAAGAGCTTAACGTGAAGTAATCGAGATTTGCATCCTCAATACAGTGGGGAAAGCCTATATGAAACATAATGAGTCAAGGCAATGCAATAAGCACTTGTTGACATGTTTCATGAGTCATCTCTTATCAACCGATAATATCTCCCGTTAAGTCGGTATCAGGTGTTATTCCTTGCGTAACGGAACACTTCGTCGAACCGAGTGAATTGGCCGTGCGGTTTGGGTCGCGTAGCTGTGAGCTTGCATTCGGGAAATCGTGGGTTCGACTCCCATTGCCGGCAGTCCTGAAATTGGTTTCCCATGGTTTCCCATTTTCAGGCAAATACTGGGGCTGTACATTAACTGAATCGATTATTTCAGAAACCGGTCAAGCGCCAAAACTGTCATTTTTGGGAAAATGAAAAAAAAAACTGTCTAGCATCAGACAGAATGTTATGATAGTGATTTTATTATTTTAGCATGAGAGTATTATATCTTTTAATACTTTCTATCTAAGGAAAACTATTTTGTGCTCATTAAATTTGCTGTAAAAAAGATCTGAAAAATATTCCACTTAACTGGTTTCTGAAATAAACGAGTGTTGCAAACATATTTTATGAGATAATTCTTGAATTTTGAAAGCATTATGTCATAAAACCCATATTTGTGGAAATATAAAATATTTTAATAGGTTTAGACTACATTGCTGATACAAATATAATTATTAAAAGGATGAAATCAGCAATGCTTGCTCATCTCATGACAGGAAGTATTCAATCCCCATAAATAAACTCCACAGCACATTCTGTCTCCGTAGTAGGCCATTGTATAATTATTCATATCCCATCAGGTAAGGTTTTAAGGCATATAGGTCACGTATCTTATTAATATTGATGGGCACCTAAAACAAACAATAACAAAGAATAATGTAGCGCTCAGACGAGGTACTTCCTTGCCTGAGTAAGAAATATAACCTTCTCCTTTTACCCTTGCAATCCGAATAATATCACGCGTGTGAGTTTGTGTGTCTACCACTCCTCGTTTCTTTTAGATACAGGTTCGTCTTCTGAACTTTCAGACATATCACTACGATTATAAAAACACTGCACTAAACAAAAGAAACACTTTTTCAAACAGTTGTTCACAAAACTACGAACATGGGATTCCAGAAACACAACAATGACAACATAAACAGCTGAACAGCTGGCTATTCTGGATTCAGAGCAGCCGGCAAGGTGCAACACATCACAAAATGTACCTGCAGTTTACTGCAGAAACCAGCCAAGCGGTGTCAACTGGTTTCTGAACTAAATACGAAATTCAACATAATGCCTGACCATTATGGGAGGACGTTTCTTGATTGTTTTCAGCACCAAAATATGCGTATACCCTCTTAGTAACATATTCTGCCATTAACTCTTTTTTTTTTTTTTTTTTTTCATTTTTGGGCACTCGACTGCTTTCTGAAATAATCGATTCAATTAAAGTCACGATCGCTACCTTCCCAATCCTATCACTTTTCCATTCTTGGTTCTAGTGCGACGTTAAACGACTAGCAAAAAAAACTTCGTCGGCACGACAGATGAACTTCCCTTCCCTACCACAATCTGGTTTTCACGTGTGGATCTGATCCACATCTACTTCAACCCTATGAGGAGGAGGAATGTGTTCAATATGGCGTGTTTATGTGGTGTTGGGACGTATGATGGGATGTATATGAATGGACGGAAGCGTATTAAACCTAACACCCAGTCCCTGAGCCAGCCAGACGAGGTTAAAATCTCTGACCCGGCCAAGGATCGAACCAGGACGCTCACAAACGAAGGCCTTAATGCTTTTTTTTGTTTTGTTTACAAGTTGCTTTACGTCGCACCGACACAGATAGGTCTTTTGGCGACGATGGAACAGGAAAGGGCTAGGAGTGGGATGGAAACGACCGTGGCCTTAAGTAAGGTACAGCCTGGTGTGAAAATGGGAAACCACGGAAAACCATCTTCAGGGCTGCCGAGAGTAGGATTCGAACCCACTATCTCCCGAATACTGGATACGGGCCGCACTTAAGTGACTGCAGCTATGAAGCTCGGTGGCCTTAATGCTAACCATTCAGCCGAGGAGAAACGAACTTTTCAGATGAGCAAAATCAAACCAAGCTCCATGGCGCAACAGCCATGAACCGGCCGCTGTTCAGCCCAAAAGCCTGCAGATGACGTGGTGTCGTGTGGTCAGCACGATGAATCCTCTCAGCCGTTATTCTTGGCTTTCAAGACCGGGGCCTCTCTCTTACCGTCAGATAGCTCTTCAATTCTAATCACGTAGGTTGAGTGGACCTCGAACCAGCCCTCAACTCCAGGTAAAAATCCCTGACCTGGCCGGGAATCGAACCCGGGGCCTCCGGGTAAGAGGCAGGCACGCTACCCCTAAACCACGGGGAATAATAATAATAATAATAATAATAATAATAATAATAATAATAATAATAATAATAATAATAATAATAATAATAATAATAATAATAATAATAATAATAATACGTCAGGCTGCCAATAGAAGTTCAAATTAATTTCTTACATTTCTCTATTATATCCAATAATTTTTAGCGAGAGGGGTGAAGGTAAAACCCAGACTAATCTTATCGTGCTTTTAATCAGATACTTGTTATCACTACATTAAGATACCTTGCCTAACATAAGTGCCGAGGATATGATATAACTAACAGGACAGATAAAATCTATGGCAATTATCTACTTGAACACGTGATTTTTAAAAGTAAATTATAGACCTCTTGTTTAAAAAAGTCTATATTCTGTTTCAAGTCGATAATGAGTTCCAAACCTCTCGTTTATCGTAACACATTCGATTTCATGCAATGTGTTATTAATTGGTCCAGACCTTGTGTTCCTTAACAGCGTGGGGGGTTTGAAGTGAGATTAGTAATATGGTACCGTAAAACAAACAGTACATACTAAACGATAGGTATCCACAAGGTTCGGACCTTTTTTCTATGCTTTTCAACGCAACGTATATACAGCAAATCGAATTTCCATCGAGTTTACATACACCGATGACCCTGCCGTAAAAGCACAGTTCTGTAATTTCAGAATTGGTGAAGTTTCCTTCAAGAAAAATCTCCAAGAACTCAACTAGCTATTCAATTCCCGGCATTGAAACTGATCAGCATAATTAGAATTATTATTATTACATCCAACCAGAACAATTCAACGAAAGACTATTGAAATTTAACTCTCACTCGCAATATTTAGGGAATGTCTTAGATCTGCCAGTGCTGTTGTGTAGTTGTAGGTTTGTGGCGGTGATTATTGTTTGAAGAGGAAGTACAACTGGGGAACCATCCTCTATTAACACTAATCAGAGGGGGAAAATGGAAGGTATCGGCCAAATAAGGAAAAAGGGGTACGAAGGGCATGAAAATGAAAATGAAAGACTCCCTCTAGGCCTTGCAAACCTAATACCGTCGGGGTCGGAAATGAACAAGAGTTGACGAAGAGTGGTCGGATAGGATAGATGACAGTGAGGAGCCTGGCACAAGTAAGTGGAAGCAATGCCAGGACTCAGCTAAGGGTCCGTGGTCGGCAACCCGCGCTCCCATATTAAGAGCCCCTGAGGCCCCTTTTAGTCGCCTCTTACGACAGGCAGAGGATACCGAGGATGTTATTCTACTGCCTTCAACTACAGAGGGATGTAGGTGTAGGGGTTTTGTCTCTTTTCCGGAGTCCTATATACTATTTCTGGCTGATCCAAGGATTTGAATCTTGTTCTGAAGTTTGAAACGGGATTCACCCAGATGTTTGATATAGGAGACAATGCATTCGCCCATGAAAGCCAAGCAATACAGCTGCGTATGCCGTTACGCTGGCCACGTGACACTGTAATGTCTGCAGGCTATCGGTTGTTTTCATGAGCTGAATGTGCCACTGTTTCTTTCTCCTTAATGGCACCACTAACAGGTGAACGCCTTCAATGGGCTGTAAGTGCCGCTGGGTTTTTCTTCTTCTTAACAGCACCATTGACAGTGTTTATTTACTGAAGTAGAATCAGCTGTTGCGTGTACCCTTGGCGAAACACTACCTTGGCCAAGGGGCGGGGAGTGAAAACACTACACGTATTATTAGCGGCAGTGTAGAAAGCGCAAGAAATGGAAACTAAAGCTGGCAACGATATGAAGGCACGTCGCGCTGGATGACTCAAGCATTGGCACCACACCGGCTGCTACAGAATACATGCACTGCCAGCAAGTTCACATTCTTCACATCACTTCCGTCGCATCAGCAGAGCACCTTCCACCTTCATCTCCAAGCACAAATACGTGCCAGTACTACCAATAAACTATACATTTTCTGGCCAAGTGCATCAACCTTGTTTAAAAGATTCAGTTGACCAGTGTGTATGTAAACATGTTTAAAATTTGAGGACTGGTTGCAAGGAATCGTGGAGCACCATACTTAATCAATGATTACTTAGAGAACGTTTAGTCGGCAGCGGAATTAAACACTACCGTGGTTTTGTTTGCGAATAGAGGATTCTGATCGCGCTACAGTGATTTCGTATTTCCTTTGTTAGTCGGAAGAATATTAATTTCTTCAATGCTAAAAGTACTTATTAGCAACATGAAAGAACAAGAGAGAAAATGGTCATCTAATTTTTCTGCATTTGAAACCGATACTGTAGCAGAATTAGTTAAATGAAATGGCGTATCGCTTTTAGTGCCGGGAGTGCCCGAGGACAAGTTCGGCTCGCAAGTTGTAGGTCTTCTGAACTGACACCCGTAGGTGACCTGCGCACCGTGATGTGGATGAAATGATGATGAGGACAACACATACACCCAGCCTCAGTGCCATTGGAATTAACCAATTCAAGTTAAAATCCCCGACCCGTCCGAGAATCGAACCCGGGACCCTCTGAACCGAAGGCCAGTACGCTGACCGTTCAGCCAACGAGTCGGACGACCCTGCCGAGAATTTAGCCAAGGAGCCGGACATTATTTAACAATTGACATAAAGACGTCGTTGAGAATAAAATAAAAAGCAGATGGAATCACCATCAAAGAGAAAGAAGAAACACGGAATAAAATCGCAGATTGATAGCGGAAAAAGGATTATTTCTCTGCTTTGGAAATATAAGGTTGTTTTGTATCGTTTCCGGAAGAAATGAAACTGTTTGTTTAGATAAATGAAACCTTTCCACAAATTTTCAATCACTAAGTTCTTGAAAATGATCGTCTCTCTCCACTATTATACTTTTGCGCTCTTGTCCATTCGAACTTGACTGTTTAACCGACAATAATCAGGAATGATGCTCCGTAGTTTAATTTAAACAAGATTTGGGAAGAATCTTAAATGGTGATTACACTAAACAGGGTTTGTGTACTTCGCCATAGTCTGAATTCTTTGTAGATTGCAATAAAAAATGAATATCACACAGCGCGGAAGCTAACGTGACGAGTGTATCCCCACATCAATGGTGTCTATAAAATTCAGTGCTTCTATAACATTATGGAGCCCAATTCCTTTTAGATTGGAGTGAATGACGGACTTCTAATATTAAACATAATCATGTTGTGAAGTTAGCCTTGTCCGTGACTGAATTAATTCGTCATGAAATTAATGTTTAATAATTTGTATTCCACAACGCGTTTCACGTATCGTCAGTTGGTGAAATATTGACATATAATTGTTGTTCTATTTGATAAGCAATTGTTTTTAAAGAATATTATAGTATTTCACTGAAGAATAGGAGCTATGTGCATTGTGAATTTATTACATCTATGTTGGGTCAACTATAACTGTGTGTGTCGTCTCAGACATACACAGTTGCTGCTAAAGCTAAATATTAATTTTCAATGTTATTGTGATGTTTGGGACATCACTGCATGTTTTCAATTATTGAACTATATAATTAATTGATAAGATGTATATATTTAATCAGTGATAGGTCATTTTTAAATTAATATATATATATATATATATGTTTTTTTTATCCATTTCAATCATCATTTTTCATTTCTTTGTATCGCGGCTATAACGTATTCTGAACGAACCACATATTGGGTAAAGTATTTCAACACCATTCATATTAATAGCTTGCAGTAAATTTTCCAATAGCCGTTGTGAGGTGACCAGAGTCAGCAGGCTAATTTCAGCCCATTTCCAGGAAAAGAACGTCATCAAGGTTACAAGAGATCTTACCCTCTCCGCCGTAAGAAGAGACAGTTGAAACATTATGAACGCCCACTTTTCGAACTTCGCTACCTGACGCTTTATTTCAGCGGGAAAGTTCAGCCTATGTGAATTAACATAATGAAGCAACGTGATAGATTCACAGCAATGCATAGGAGAAGGGATGAGACCTCCAATCTTACTGGACCATGTGATATGGCTGATGAAAGGATACTTTTGAACCGATATACTTAGAAGACAAGAGCTGGAGAGGACATTCTTATTCTCACTCTTAGACACTGAGACACTCTTACTACGAATCTTCGTCTGCACATCGGAGAAGATTTTAACTTAGTTCACTTCGCATCTGAGTAGTACCGTAGGATATTACTCAAAAGTTACTCTCAATGGGACTTGTTATCTTAATGACGAGAGGTATAGTCGACGGGAGACCGGTTTTGACTAGTACAGGGAAGGAGAGCTTTTGCTATGAATTTAGTTACGCTACTGTTCCGTAATACGGAAGAATACATGTGTATTCTCTCCATGAACATAACCCATGGTGGTTTTGCATTTAAAATTAGGACTCATTACGACTTTATATAAGGAGTACAATAGGATGTGTTAAAGGCAGGAAAAGCATAAGTAGGACTGAAATCCAACAACAGATGAGGCAGTCGGTACGAGAGATCCATCGATCATCGGCTTCAAGACAACAGAGTCTACATATGGTGAGCTTATGGTATAAGTTACTGCAAGTCTTCGCGCAACAGTTCATTTTCTTAGAGTTAATTTCATTCAATTTTTCTTTTGCTTCCGTAAGTTCAGATTTCGTTAATACGCCGTTACGTCACGTTTTTCATCCTAATAAATAGCTGTTTTAATTTGTATGTTCTGAAATTATTATTAATGATCCTTAAATTCCAAGTTAGTGTACTTAATGATTTGTGTTTCGTCACCTCGCCCCTGGGAGTTTTTTGAGTCTCATTACGTATTATTATTATTATTATTATTAATTATCAACTTTCATTTTCAAGCCATACGCTTGAAGGCTGGCGCCCATAGGATATTGTTTATGGAGAAACAATGAGATATCATTTATTTATTTTAATATTAAAGTGACCCGCCACGTTATATTTTGTCAAACATCTGTGGGCCGAGTGGGTACGTCACATTATCACGGCATGTATTGACGAATGTCTGTAAATTTCTACAGTTTCTAAAATGTTCAGTTTTATCCCTTTTGGATGTGTGTGTAAAATGGCGAGAGAATTTTGTATCTTTGATACGGTACTCCATGACCTGTGTCATGTAGATATACACCAACTGCTGATTTTTTAATGCTTATGTAGCCGAAGTACCGCCAAGTGTTCTTCGAATCTGATGTCAAGTCCTCTTTCAATTTCTTCAATGTAAAAAACATTCGCAGTTTTTACAAGTGGTTTTATTTACATCAGTTTTTTACGTCGCACCGACACAGATAGGTCTTATGGCGACGATGGGATAGAAAAAGGGAAGGAAGTGATCGTGGTCTTAATTAAGGTACAGCCCCAGGATTTGCCTGGTGTGAAAATGGGAAACCAAGGAACACCATCTTCGGGGCTGCCGACAGTGGTCACATAGGTACTGTCTATATAGATATCTCTATTCCGAGCATTGTGAAAATACATCGAGATAGTTTTGCGGATATTTATATCCAGTATGTGACCTACTGTATTATTAAGTTATTCGATGGCATAATATTTTGATCGTTAGAGATCGTTAACTCTTTTTACTAATACTGAATTACATGTTCATGCAATTATTTCGTATATATAGGTTACATGTTCTACCTTAAATGATTAAGAAAGAAATGAGGACCTTAACGAGAACCCTGAGTAATCTCATGTAAAGTGAAGAAACACTGCGAACCAGCTGATGTGTGCGTCTTGCAGCGTACTTCACAAGGAAGCTGCAGCTGTTCTCTTGGTTTATTTTTAGGGAGACCGTCGAGCAGAAGGCAGGCACAGTACCGTAATAACGATGATTAGACTTAATTACATTGTCTTTCTTCTTCTTCTTCTGGTGAGAACCAGGTTACGCAGTACTCTGAATGGCACGTCGTTTGCTCTCAAAGTCCGAGCTTTCTGCTGTATTACAAGACACAGTACTCACTTCATTCACTTCCTAGTGACACGCATCGTGAGATGGAATGAATCTAGATAAACCTACAAGGCCTAGTTCCGAAGAGAACAGATTAACCTAGAAATGCTGAATATGCGTAGCCCATCTGTTTTGTTCAGTCAATTTCACTCATTCATGAAGTAGCTACCGTCTCCTCGATAGTGACAGCAACGTAGTAAATCAAACCATTGAACTATCCTACAGAGTTCAAATAATTCAAACATGAGTGTGAGGCAATAATGAATGAAAGATCGTCATGTTCGCCAACTTCGTCACGTACCAACCTCGGTATGACATTACTGTCTGTTAACAATTTACTCCACTTGACGCCAGACACTTAATACATTTAAAATCGGGATTTTTGGCGTCCAAGGAAGAGATTTTCCGGTACACAGGACTATATCGCCGAAATCGGGACTACCTCGTGTAAACCGAACGGTTAACAATAAGTACTCCTCCTACCTTACTTATCGAAGACCCTCGTACTATTATACCGGAATGGTCTAGCCGAATGCCTTATTTATAGGGAGGAAAAAACAACTTTGTGTTCTCAGAAGAGGCAAGCGTCATCAACAAACATTCAAATGGCAAAAGTCCGCGAGTGGTCTTAGTGAAAAAGGAACAGAGAAATTCTAACACTCTGGCAGCCCTTTACCTTTCCTTTCACATCCTTAAAGTGAGTGCTATTCCCACCAACCTTTCTCCTTGGGATTCAGATCATTTCACCTTTTACGTAATCAAGTGTTTTCCCAGCACAAACGTTCTTTTTTTTTTTTTAATTGGCACACAATAAGACGCTCTGAAGAATATATTTTGAACCGAGGAAGTGAAGTGGAGACACATACATACTTGTCTTCATTCTTTCTCTGTAATTAGCATTTTCCCAGCTCACGCGCTAAATGGAGTTTTTTTAAATCATCTACATCGTGCTTCTGCCTTTTCATCTGATAACTTAGTAAGATCAGTGCGCGTAATGGCTAGGGTTCATTTACCTAATTTCAGTTTCATTGTCTCTGCAAGAAAGATAATAATAATAATAATAATAATAATAATAATAATAATGCCATGTGATTAACGTTCAGATCTGTATGTGGATCAGTGGGTAGAGTGAGGACCCCCACATCTAAAGATCGCGGGTTCAAAGGTGGAAATTATTGTTTCAAGAGGGCCGAGCTGAGTGATTCAGACAACGGCTCAGTCTAGTGAAATTTGAAGGTGCTCAAATATACCAGCCTTCTGTCGGTAGATTTAGCGATACGTAAAAGAAATCCTGCGTCTCCGAAAGCTGTAAAAGTAGTTCGCTGGACGTAAATTAATAACATTATTATACATTTGATAACCATCAGATTCCACACCTCTCCGCAGTGTTGATACGGACTGAGGGCATCGTCTGTCAGATGGAGACGTTAAGCGTTGAGCAGATCCCTCGGTGTAGATTATTTGCCGATTCCGGCTTTCACTATCTACCAGTCTTATTAACATTGCCATCATCATTACCTCACATTCAGGCGCGCAGGTCGCCCATGGGATCAACCAGAGGGACTTGCACCAGGCCTCTCTGGAGACCACATGCAATCAACAGGGCAGATACAGTATGAACCTCGACTTGTATGAATGAAAAAGGAGGCTTACAGCGGTGTCTCAACGACACAGTAGTCGCAGCGTCTTGGACAGGTGTGACAATTCAACTGGCGAGCCTCCTTCGACACTGGGCGAAACGCTGGTAGTTCTACGACTGAAAGAGCCTTTAACAATTACTAAGATAGGAAGCTAAGCGGGACCATTCAAATATATCACTTATACGGCATGAATGATTTGCATTTACGGCTGCTGTCCAGGTGGCAGATTCCCTATTAGTTGTTTACCTAAATGACTTCAAAGAACTTGGAGATGTATCAAACAATTCCCTCGATACATTATTCCAATCCATTATTCCTCGTCATATAAACGAATCTGCAATTTGCTCTAAGCCGCACCGTCGGGAATCGAACCCGGGCCTCCGGGGTGGAAGATAATTACACTAACCACTACACCACAGAGCTGGACATTGAGCATTAATTAATATTTAAATTATCATAAAAATTCATTTTAATATACAGTATAATAATAATAATAATAATAATAATAATAATAATAAGAAGAAGAAGAAGAAGAAGAAGAAGAAGAAGAAGAAGAAGAAGAAGAAGAAGAAGAAGAAGTTCGTGTGGCTATTTCTAGCCGAGTGCAGCCCTTGTAAGGCAGACCCTCCGATGAGGCCCCCTGTGGGTGGGGGCGGTAGAATAACACCCACGGTATCCCCTGCCTGTCGTAAGAGGCGATTAAAAGGGCCCCAAGGGCTCTGATCTTTGGAGCCTGGGTTGGCAACCACGGGGCTCATAGCTCAGTCCTGGCATTGCTTCCACTTACTTGTGACAGGCTCCTCACTTTCATCTACTTGTTCTTTTCCGATCCCGACGCTATTAGGTTTGCGAGGGCTAGGGAGTCCTTCATTTTCACGCCCTTCGTGGCCCTTGTCTTCCTTTTGCCGATACCTTCATTCTTCGAAGTGTCGGGCCCCTTCCATTTTTTCTCTCTGATTAGTGTTATATAGAGGATGGTTGCCTAGTTGTACTTCCTCTTAAAACAATAATCACCACCACCACCACCTCCGATGAGGGTGGGCGGCGGCAGGTAACTGCGTGTTATTGTAGTGGAGGATAGTGTTATGTGTGGTGTGCGAGTTGCAGGGATCTAGGGGACAGCACAAACAGCCATCCCCCGGGCCATTGGAATTAACCAATTAAGGTTAAAATCCCCGACCCGGCCGGGAATCGAACCCGGGACCCTCTGAACCGAAGGCCAGTACGCTGACCATTCAGCCAACGAGTTGGACATATACAATATTTACTATGATTAAAAACCGAGTTCTCATACATTTAAACTGTCATGTTACTAACCTAATAGTTACATATTTTATTTAATAAACTAACTTTTGAGTTTGCTTCCTGTGTTCCATAACCTTATTCTGTTGTATATATATATATATATATATTTAAATAGTTCAGCTTTGTCAACCTGCAACCGCATAAAGGTGGCCTTGAATTTCATTAATAATGTTAATTCATTTTAGGTGCAAAAACGGGTATATTATTCTGGCATGTAACTTATTTGCAAATAAATTAATACATCTAAGAAATAATTATTAAGTAAAATTTCGATAGCTACCCAGTTTTCAAACCAAAAATATCTAAAGGACCTTTAAGGCGTTTTAAATCACCTTGTCTCCAACTAAAAATACCCCCGTAAGTAAAGAGTAACTAACAGTGAAACTGATTATGACAATTAGTATTAATTTATTTAAGTGGTGTCTGTGGCCGTCGAAGTAACACAATGCAGACGTAATAATAAGAAGAAACGAACGATAAAATGTGCCACTAATTACACCTCATTACCGTATACGCCTTGAGCTAAGATCTCGCTCCTCTCCTGCAATGGCTAATTGTTGATCTCTCGTGCACATTGCAACCAGTTATTAGGTTATGTAACTGATCAACCTCATTAGAGTCTATCTTAATGTGCATTAAGTGGAACGCACTACTAAAAACGGAACTGCATAAATTAATATGAAGCTAACAAGTAAGACTTCAGATAGTTTAGAACCTCGTTTTGCGGATACCGTTGAAGAACGTTAGACGGTGTCCAGATACTGACAAATCACATTAACAAGATTGTACATAAGGGTTACAGATATCTTATATGAGTATTTATCGGTTGCAGTAAGATTGTCGGCATAGAGGTACGAACACACTTCGTGCAAAGTTTTGTATGGAGTGATATGGGTCAGAAACATGGACGCTGCAAAAAGCGAAAGTGCTGAAACTCAAGACCTTTGAGATGTGGTTCTCATGTCGACTCCTAAGAATACCTTGGAATAATAGAGCAAGACCAAGTACAATACCTCAGACCTTCACCGACTTATCGAAACTGCTCCCAATGGCGACATTTTGAGTGCTAACATGTGTTTGTTTCGATTTGTGTAAGTCGTGTTGTTACCAAATATTTACGGAAATGTTAATATTATTGATCGAAAATTATATATATTTATAACCTTTAAAAGGCTATAGGGCCTGTTTCAGTGCCGCAAGAAGCTGTTTGTTCATAAAATGAGTATGCATTCGAGCAATTCCGGTGGTGATAAGGTGATTGTCCTCGTGTTCTTCTCAGAACAAGTTTTCTTTATATTTTCACTTACCTGTGCAGTATGTTTATAGTTTAATCAGATGGGTCATATGTGCTGTGTGCCTGGATGGAAGTCCAATTATAGGGGCAGAGCAAAAGCTTCAGCGTTCAGATTTCCAAAAGACCTAGTACTAAGGTAAATTGGTTTTGGTGCATTCACAGCGAAAACTTCGAACCACGTGATGCATTAATCATTTTGATATCAAATTTATTGTTAAGGAAGATATTATAGCCATAATAGGTGGTGATCCAGTTCGGGTACCACGCAAACTTCTGAACTTACCTAATTAAGCCTACCCTAGCATTTCCCCCAATCAGCCAACGTACCTAATTACAAAATTAAATCAGCCCCGGGAAGATCCAAAAAATCGTGACTCAGAGTTACGGCTAACACTGAAATTTTTTAAATCGGGTACCAGAATGATGTAATTGAATCACTTTTAGTATTTTCCAACGGAGGTACGAAATCTAAACCCATTTCTATATAAATACAAGAGGACGATGTGCCATCAATTCCGATGAGTTTTAAGGTGACTAGTGCTTTAGATGTTCAAGAGTATCATACAAAGTTTGTGATATTTAATATCACTGTACCTAATAAACAATTCGAGTGGATTGTGGAGAGTTGAAATTTTGTTCAAGAAATGTATTTGTTTGCATGTTTTACGAAATGGGCTGTGGTTAATGATGTTACATTATATTTAATGTCAGGTTAATAATGTTATTCGTTGACATTTATTCATCTTATTTACTGCCCGGAGTTTCATACGTGAAATATTTTTATAATGTGTATGTCTGTCTATTTCAACCTGACGTTGATAAACTAATTCTCCCTTCGTTATTTTCCCACTGAAAGTACAATTAGAACGAGGTGATAACGTTGATTTTGGTGTATAATTATTCATATTTTGAGTTAATGAGGACGTTTGACTTGTGATATTTTCTTTAGGTGATTCAGAATGAACATACATAATCTTCCCCTTAACCTCTCATATCGCCCACCGTTGTCCGCTGTTTTTTTGTTCTGTTTTTTGGGGGGGCGGGTTACGGATTGTAATTGTAGTTGGTCTTTGATAGTCACAGACGAGTACGTTCTCAAAAGAGTAAATGAGACAAGTGCCTTGATTGACACCTTAAACAAAAGAAAAAAACCCAGCTTCGTGTGACACTTGCTTCGTCATTTTGACTGGTGCACCACCCTGTTTGAAGGGAAAATGGACCTAAGGAAGACCTAGAGTGCAATTTGTAGGCAACATTAAAGACAAGCACACACATTGCCACTTGAAATTATTGGCCAAAGAACGGAAACACTAGGAAGACATGCATGATACCCACCAACCTTGGGGTTGAGGAGATAAGAAGAAGTAAGGATGTAAAGGAGAGGGCGTATAAGTCTCTGCTATTTTGTTTTACGTCGCACCGACACCGATATGTCTTATGGCGACGATGGGAGAGAAAAGGCCTCGGAAGTGGAAGGAAGCAGCCGTGGCCTTAATTAAGGTACAGCCCTGGCATTTGCCTGGTGGGTTCGAACCCTACCGTCGGCAGCCCTGAAGATGATTTTCCGTGGTTTCCCATGTTCACATCAGACAAATACTGGAGCTGTACCTTAATTAAGGCCACTGCCGCTTCCTTCCCAGTTTAAACCTTTAAACCTTTTCAGTCTGTCAAACAAAACAAGGCAGTCTTCTCCGTACAGGCCGTGAAGACCCTTGGAGGGGTGGAAGGTAAATGCTTCCACTGCTCGTAACCTCGGCTCTTGTTGGGGACCATGTGCACCCCCGAAAGTAGAAATCTCGTTTCTTAAATTTCGACTTCCTGATGGGGAATTGACGACCTTCCGCGCGGGCCGAACATGCCTTTACTGCCTTTCTACATGTATCTGTCTGTGTTATAATGAGTGTTTTCGACACACTGAGAAGCTTTAAAGTTACATTAACTGCTTCGCACTGTAAAGTATTTCTTCCTTCTTAATAAAGTGCGACGTAAAACAAATATTAGCAAAGAAAACAAAATAGAAACGACCAAAACGAGCCAGGTCTCTCCAGCGACACCAGAAATATCCGGTGTAAGTTGAAGAAAGACAATTGATAATTTAATTCAGTAGTCACTTTTAACTGTTTTAAAGTATTGGTGAAAATCTGTATATTCTTTATTCTATAGTTTCAGGAATACAGGTAGGCCTATAATATATCATACAGTATTAAAATGTATGAAATGTCAAAAATTGCCCTTAAAGTAATGTACTAACTTATGCATTCTCGCACAAGGAAGCACTGAATTATAAACCACACATCAATCTAGAAAGCCACAGAATAGTGCAAACTTCAGCTTTCTCTAGCGCTTGGTTTCGAAAATAAAGAGAAGACTGAGAAAAGATGGAGTCATTTTTATCTGTAATACAGCAGAATCAAAAACTTGGTCTGGAACGAGTTACTTAATAAACGATACGCCAATTTAATTTATCACATAGCCTATAGAATGAAAATGTAACATGTCAAAATTTTAATTTTCTTAGGGTTTGAATTTCCCTTAAGAGAGGTAGAGACTTATTTACAAATTAGTTTTGGAGGGGGTCCAGAATTATTTGGTGATGAGTTGATCCGCCTCTGTGGTGTAGTGGTTAGTGTGATTAGCTGCCACCCCCGGAGGTCCGGGTTCGATTCCCGGCTCTGCCACGAAATTTGAAAAGTGGTACGAGGGCTGGAACGGGGTCCACTCAGCCTCGGGAGGTCAACTGAGTAGAGGTGGGTTCGATTCCCACCTCAGCCATCCTGGAAGTGGTCTCCAGGCGAATGCCGGGATGGTACCTAACTTAAGGCCACGGCCGCTTCCTTCCCTCTTCCTTGCCTATCCCTTCCAATCTTCCCATCCCTCCACAAGGCCCCTGTTCAGCATAGCAGGTGAGGCCGCCTGGGCGAGGTACTGGTCATTCTCCCCAGTTGTATCCCCGACCAAGAGTCTGAAGCTCTAGGACACTGCCCTTGAGGCGGTAGAGGTGCGATCCCTCGCTGAGTCCGAGGGAAAAGCCGAACCTAGAGGGTAAACAGATGATGATGAGTTGATACTCTGCCTTAGTTTTTCTAAATCCGCAAACTGCATATACTTTATAGTAGCCTATATCTAAATCACTAGCAGTGCTGTCCCACGTATAAAGGTACGTGATGAAAGAAAATACCTACTAAACTAGCACAATAGTATTCTTCTTCTTCTTCTTGCGTTAGGGCCTACCAGGGACCATGTTCCAATTTTAATTCTTCATCCGTTGTTGTTGTTCCTTCCTTTTCTTCCAATATTCCTTCATTGTTTCACTATGTTTCTTTTTTCTTTCTTCGGACCACTTTATGCCGGTTTTCTTTGCCTTCCTCCGTTGGAATCCTTCCATCTTTAAAACTTTCTTCACCGGGCGAGTTGGCCGTGCGTGTAGAGGCGCGCGGCTGTGAGCTTGCATCCGGGAGATAGTAGGTTCGAATCCCACTATCGGCAGCCCTGAAAATGGTTTTCCATGGTTTCCCATTTTCACACCAGGCAAATGCTGGGGCTGTACCTTAATTAAGGCCACGGCCGCTTCCTTCCCATTCCTAGGCCTTTCCTATCCCATCGTCGCTATAAGACCTATCTGTGTCGGTGCGACGTAAAGCCCCTAGCAAAAAAAAACCTTTCTTCCTGAAAATTTCTCTTTCTATTACTTCTTCTTCTTCTCTGATGTTGTTTCTTTTCAAGTCTTTTTTGTTCTCTTGAATCCAAGTGGTTGTTGACTTTTCCTTCCAAAGATACGTGAAGAACTTTTTGGTTAATCCATTGTCGTCCATTCTGTAAATATGTCCAAAAAATAGCAGTCTCCTCTTCCGTACTGTTATAGATATGTTTTCTATGTTCTGATAAATTTCGTTATTACTTCTTAATTTCCAAAATTCTGTAGTTTTTAGAGAGCCTAATATTTTCTTATAATTCTTCTTTCTAGTACTTCAAACCTTTCAGGTTAATAATTGAGTACTAAGCATTCACTGGCATGTAAGCATTCTGGTTTCACAATTCTGTTGTAGTGTTTTATTTTAAGATTTTTAGATAAAAAATTTTTGTTGTGTGTATCTTTTGTTATACCATATGGTCTTTCCATAAATATAATCTGAATCCAATAGCTGTAGCTATTAGAACCACAGCTCAACAAAGTCCACACATCTGTTTTGACTGGATTCATGGTCATTGTGGAATATCTGGAAACGAGAAAGCTGATCTACTGGCGAAAGCAGCGGCTACATCTAATTTGGAAATTTCTTATGACAAAACGTCACCTAGCTACGCTAAAAAAATCATAAAAAGAAGCGCGTAATCCATCAATGGAACATTTGGGCTTCTACCACTAGAGGCCAAGTTACCAGAGAAATATTCTTCCCTGAGATTTTCAACCGCCTACAAAGTAACGTGTTGGTGCCAAGCTTTGAAATTATTCAATTTTTGACTGGTCATGGCAAATTTGGTTACTATTTTCATCGATTCAGAATTAATCGTCCTGATGGCTACGTGTGTGTTTGCGGATCCTCATAAACGGTCGATCACCTACTGTTTGAATGTGCTGCATTTGAAAGAAGAACGCATGACTTGAACTCTCATTTGAATTATTGCAACATTGCATTATCAAAACCCCTGTATCATTTGTTTAAGAAGCCGTGCTGTTACAATTATTTATTAACTTCATCCACTTCATACATTAATTATTTTTCATTGTAAAACTGAATATGTATTTTAACTACAACCCTAGTATACTATGTAAAATAGGGTTCCAAACTGCTTTGGATATTCAATAATAATAATAATAATAATAATAATAATAATAATAATAATAATAATAATAATAATAATAATAATAATATGGTCTTTCCATTTTGTGTACCCTTGCCTCTGTAGCAAATTTTTCCAAACAATTTTATTGGATTGTTTCCCCCAAATATTCGAATTGCTTTACCTTTTTGATTGAACCAACATCTGTTCCTAGCAATTTTGGAGCATTTTTTATGTTCGTCATGAATTTTTTTTCTCTGCCGAACTTCTTCCAGAAGATTTACTTGTATTGCTGCATTATTATTATTAATAATAATAAACCTATTTATTGTTCATTTAATAATACTCCTATTTAACTGATCGGCTTAACGACTTCAGCTTACAACATGAAATATTTGTAAATAAATATACAGTATATCCAACCCTAATCCCGTTTCTCTACTTGGTCGTTTATGAAGAGAGTTGAATCTTCGTAGAGAGTTTTTACGACCAAATGTCCTTCCTGACGTCAACCTCATCATAGGATATGCGGTATCTGAAGGCAGAAGGCGAAACCCTGTGCCAGCACATAGCCTACTCCTGTCGAATAGCACCAAGGGGTCTGCTCAATGCTTAACGTCTCCATCCGACGTACGAATCGACAGAGTCTGTGCTCTCACACCATGTCAACATTGCGGAGAGGTCTGGAACTGAATCCAGGTTTCTAGCACGCAATCTAGTGATTAGAAATTAAATATTTGTAAATAAATGAAAGTTTCAAAACGATGGAGGAACTTTTGGAGGGAGTCTGGGCTGCTATAGTCAAAAGAAAAATAAGGCCTACTAAGTGCTCGTAAATGGACTCCCTAGGTCTCGCAAACCTAATAAAAATGGGATCGGAAGACAACAATAATTGACCAATAGTGGATGGACAAAAACTGAATTCAAGGAGCGTAGGTGCAATTAAGTGGAAACATTGCCAGATTCAGGTAAGAGTGCAAGTAAAGACTGTGAGTATCAGACTGAAATAATGTCACTCATCTCAGGTTTATGCAGCACCAGTTGCAGGTTCCAATGGAAAGGAAAGAGATTATAAAAAGTTGTAGAAGGCATTGGAACGGTTACCACGGCCACCATGGTAGTTGACGTTTCGCGATTTCACATTAATAAAACAATGTTCAAGGCTATCCTTTCTTATGAAATAGATGTCCATTAACTTTTACGATACGGCTTACATATCACAGATTTAACAAGAAGTACGGGATAGTGAAAGTTCATACAAATGACAATTGTAAAGGAGTTGGAGAAGGGACTTTTAATTTGTTCCTAAAAGGGAAGTATAGTCTATATACTATGCAGTTGTTACTATGTCAATTGATTAATTCATGCAAATAATAATAATAATAATAATAATAATAATAATAATAATAATAATAATAATAATACTGACCGAGCGAGTTAGCCGTGCGGTTTGAGTCGCGTAGTTGTGAGCTTTAATTCGGAGATGGTGGGAACGATTCCTGTGGTTTCCTGTTTTTACACTAGGCAAATACTCGGGCTGTACCCCAAGTACCATCCCAATTCTAATAATAATAATAATAATAATAATAATAATAATAATAATAATAATAATAATAATAATCACTCAATCATTACTGATCTGCATTTAGGGCAGTCGCCCAGGAGGCAGATTCCCTATCTGTTGTTTTCCTAGCCTCTTCTTAAACGATATCAAAGAAATTGGAAATGTATTGAACATCTCCCTTGGAAAGTTATTCCAATCCCTAACTCCCCTTCCCACAAACGAATATTTGTCCTAATTTGTCCTCTTGAATTCCAACTGTATTTTCATATTGTGATCTTTCCTACTTTTAAAGACACCACTCGAACTTATTCGCCTACTACTGTCGTTCCACGCCATCTCTCCACTGACAGCTCGGAACATACCGCTTAGTCGAGCAGTTCGTCTCTTTTCTTCCAAACTTAGGCTTCAATTTACTTTTGGTACCGTATCAAATTCTATCATATTGGTAAGAATTTTCGTTAATGAAGTGGAATAGGAATAGCTAGTTTGTTCAATTGCATACAGTAACTTTTTTTTATAAAATGTACGATTAGCAAGTGAGACGGCTATCTACATTCTGTTAATTGAAATACTCCTCTTCATTCTCTTTTTAAGGTCTAATAACTGTTTAAACGTATTTAACGACTAATAATTGATGTCTCACTGCGAAGTGACTCAATCCTAACCAAGAAAATAAACATAATTCTCTTAGGCGTTATAAGGCCATACTGCACTGCAGTTATGAAAATCGACACGTCGGAGAAACAAACCACATTAATGAGCAAAGACAAGTCGTTATACTGCTATAATTATGAATAGAAATGTTATTTAATATTTCGAATGATATTCTTCGTGAATACGATATAGAGTAATGTACTAACTAACCGAGGAATTATGTTAGAATAACAGCCACATATCGTTGCTTAGCAACTTTAAAGACAGCAGAGCGAAGCGTTTCCAGATAAAATGATGTGCCTCTTTATTTTGCTCTGACCTAACACATTTTGGAAGTGTAAAATTACGAATATAATCTTTCTTAGAAATATTCGTATAATTTTGTTTCAGATAAAATGAGATATCTTTATTTTCGGCAATCTATGGTGTCTGCCAGTTTAGACGGCGTTGCAAAGCATAACATGTCATTGAAAAAGATAGGGTAGCATCCCGGAGAAGCAGTAGATGTTGATCTATATCTTAAATTAAATACTGTTTAATATCTTACCTCCAATTTCTGCGAAAAATCTTCAGCGATTCTTTCATTCTGCCTGCTGAGTTCCTCGTTCTTTTCCAGGAGTGCTTTCCCTAATTCTGCGGCAAGAATAAGATCCTTTTCCTTTTGCTGTAGTTGGGCGTAAATATCCAGATCCTCTGGATCAGCCGATGGTTGCATGCTTCGCGATTCCATTTCGTAAATATAATCCTCTAAAGCGTATTTTGGCTTCATTTTTTCTCTGTGCATCATTACACAGAACTAATGAAGCCGTAACGGGTTAAAAACGCACACTATGAATTATAAAGCACATTTTCGACGTACACTTCGACAGTGTACGCGACTACTATAAACACCACAAAAACTGTCAAACAAATGTATTCACATTAAGTCACTAAAAACAAACTTCACTGAATGTTTCTCGCGTTATTTCAGATTCCCTTTTTTATTTCGCGAGCAAAATATTAAAGTGTAGTAGCAATATTGTGTTATTAAAATTGAATACTTTGATAAGGCCACTCATTATACAAATATGATCTAATCACTCTGAATTCGTCACTAAAATAAATTAGAGTTTTAATATGCATCTTTTATGTAGTCAATCAGAAAAGTATATGTTATTGCATTTATTAACAATCATAATTGACGATACTGTATGAAAACAAACTGTATATGTCACGTTACCAACAAACCCACGCGGAACGAGTAACAAACAACAACCCGCCAAGCAGCACTTATCACAGCGAACTGTTAGCAGACACCTCTCCCACCCTACCTTACACCTGTCCAGTTCCCCCTCCCACACAGCGCCAAACAGGTATAACAAAAGTTTCTCCTGCTTCAGCACCATCTGTTGGCCAGAGTAGGGACTCCATGAAGCGAAGCTGTTGCGTAACAATTGGTTCCCTGCTGGCTGCCGACCATTGCGACCTGGAGCACTCTCATTGTTCACAAAAATGCGACCAGGAAGTAAGAAGCATTGAATTCATCTTATTGTTCTGTGATATCTAGATATCTGCCAGAGAATGGATTGTTACGTAATGCCTGTTTTGTGAAATGTAAATGTATAGGCAGCTCTATCTTTTGCCTTAGCCTTATCTAGTTTGCAAAGAGGAGCAAGGAACTTCAGATCTGAAAATGACAATGATATAATCGAGTGTCTTATTGCATTAAAACGAAGCCTGTATGGGGATAAGATGACGCCCAATTGTGATCTGTGACGGGACGCCCTAAACCCAACTTTCCTCCCATCCCTCACCCCCCACCCCCAAAATAATAGACAATATGATTCAGAAAAACAATTGCTATGGGAAACCTTGTATATAGATGATGTAAATAGACACTTAAAACCAATTATGTATGATATACAACTTCTTCTTCTTCTTTTCCTACCGCTTTTCCCACACCTGTGGGGTCATGGGTGCGAACTGCGTCGCACATGTGGATTTGCCGTTTTACGGTCGGATGCTCTTCCTGACGACAACCCTACATGGAGGGATGTAATCACTATTGCGTGTTTCTGTGGTGGTTGGTAGTGTAGTGTGTTGTGTGAATATGAAGAGAAGAGTGTTGGGACGGACACAAACACCCAGTCCCCCAGCCAGAGGAATTAATCAGAAGCGATTAAAATCCGCGACCCAGCCGGGAATCGAACCCGGGACCCTCTGAACCGAAGGCCAGTACACTGATCATTCAGCCAACGAGTCGGACTATGTATTATATACCTCCGAATAAAACTTAAATTGTAAATACCATAAACTATCTACTCTGAAAAAAAAAATTAAAAATACAGAATAAAAGAGAAAAAAAGAACAAATACGATAAACCAATAGGCCAAACGCCTACCATCTTCTTATTTCCGCACATCCGTTACCAGCCTCCCAAATCCCGCACTTCAGCTTTAACCTGCCTGAATCTCTTGGCCAGAGAGAAGGCGTTACCTTCAAGGAAGGATTGAAAACATGCTTAAAATAAAAATAAAAAATAAAAAATGGGAGAGCAACGCACGATCTATAAATCGTATGGCTTATAGTGTCGGAAGACATGTGGGATGATGATAATAACCTAGGGAGAGGGTGAAATCCGATGTCGGTGCGTAGCCTACTCCAGCCCCAAGGAGTTTGCTCATAACTTTACGTCTCTATACGACAAATGAATCACTATCAACAGCGTCATATGCCCTCACTCAATATAAACGCTGTGGGGGCTTTCTGTCTCCAATATAGTGATTAGAAATTGTGTACCATCACCTCTCCTACCCTGCCGACTTAACACGGTGTCAGACCAAATAGACCTAACGCCTTAAAGATCACAACCACTAGGCGGACGCAACGCGACCCAGGAAGAGGAGGTCTAACAAGATGTCCATCGGTAGCTTCTTAGGGGAGCATTTGTATAAATAGCGCATTATACACTCATTCAAAAAGTTTAAGAAGAATGGCACGTTTTATATGTATGTATGTTCAGTCCGTCAGCGATTCCGCTGGTGGGATCCTCAACAGCTCTGCCATCGGCTGTCATAGATGGCCTAGGCATCACTAAGGAGGCGTACTAGGGAAATGAGGAGTGAGGTAGTTTTCCGTTTATTTCCTCACCGAGCCAGAGTTGCTATTACATATCAGTCTGCCAAGCCCACTGAAATGCATACACCAACCGACCCTATGAGCAACATTTTCACACCATTCATAGCAGGGACTGGCTGCATAAGGAATGGCATTACTAGCATCGCTCATACCTCAGTCACTTTCATATTGTCAAAGCCAAGGATAAGACAGAGACAGATCTATGAAAGTAACAAAATTGCTCTAGCCTATACCAGAAGACATAGTGCACTGTAAACACTAGGTCCTGCCAGAAAAGACATACGTTTTATTTTATATAGATATATAATATATACGTTTTATATATCTATATAAAATCATTTTTCGTCTGTACATTATGAATATTAATCTGATACTTGATTTTTATACCCAATAGGGTAGGTCGTGGGAAATAACTGACAAAAATGAGGGCTATTGCACTAGACAAAACAGTGGTAGAAGGGGTGGATAAATTATTAGAAAATAGAACTCAGATAATTCAATCAATCAATCAATCAATCAATCAATCAATCAATCAATCAATCAATCAATCAATCAATCAATCAATCAATCAATCAATACTGATCTGCATTGAGGGGAGCCGCCCACGTGGCAGATTCCTTATTTGTTGTTTTCCTAGCCTTTTCTTAAATGATTGCAAAGAAATTGGAAATTTATTGAACATCTCCCTTGGTAAGTTACTCCACTCCCTAACTCGCCTTCCTATAAACGAATATTTGCCCCAATTTGTCTTCTTGAATTCCAGCTTTATCTTCATATTGTGATCTTTCCTACTTTTAAAGACACTACTCAAACGTATTCGTCTACTGATGTCATTCCACGCCATCTCTCCTCTGACAGCTCGGAACATACCACACAGTCGAGCAGCTCGACTCCTTTCTCCCAAGTCTTCACATCCCAAATTTTGCAACATGTTTGTAACGCTACTCTTTTGTCGGAAATCACCCAGAACAAATCGAGCTGCTTTTCTTTAGATTTTTTCCAGTTCTCGAATCAAGTAATCCTGGTGAGGGTCTCATACACTGGAACCATAGGCCTATACTAGTTGGGGTCTTACCAGAGACTTATATGCCCTCTCCATTACATCCTTAATACAACCCCTAGTGAAAGCTGATGCTGTAATGATTAAGAGGGGGTCCCCCAGGGCAGTATTATTGGGCCTTTATTTTTTATATAAATAGGCATATGAATGGTATGGGTAAATAATTGGTTTTTTTTTTTTTTTGCTTTACGTCGCACTGATGCAGATAGGTCTTATGGCAACGATGGGATAGGAAAGGTCTAGGAGTGGGAAAGAAGCGGCCGTGGCCTTCATTAATGCACAGCCTCAGCATTTGCCTGGTGTGAAAATGGGGAACCACGGAAAACTATCTTCAGAGCTGCCGACAGTGGGGTTCGAACCCACTATATCTCGGATGCAAGTACACAGCTGCAGGCCCCTAACCGCACGGCCAACTCGCCCGGAATCACAGTTACGGCTATCAGCAGATGATGCTATACTGTATAGAATAGTAAAGGAGTTACAGGGTTATGAGCACTACAGAGGAACCTAGACAATGTTGTGAAAGGACAGCAGAGCATGGTATGATGTTAAACGGGATGAACAGTCAGGTGGGAAGTTTCACCAAGATGAAAAGTTCTCTCATCTTTAATTAGCAAAATAAAGAGGCACATCATTTTATCTGGAAACCCTTCGCTCTGCTGTTTTTAAAGTTGCTAAGCAATGATATGCGGCTGTTATTCTAGCATAATCCCTCGGTTAGTTAGTACATTACTCTATATCGTATGCCAAATTCACGAAGAATATCATTCGAAATATTAAATAACATTTCTATTCATAATTTTAGCAGTGTAACGACTTGTCTTTGCGCATTAATGCGGTTTGTTTCTCCGACGTGTCGATTTTCATAACTGCAGTGCAGTATGACCTTATAACGCCTAAGAGAATTATGTTTATTTTCTTGGTTAGGATTGAGTCACTTCGCAGTGAGACATCAATTATTAGTCATTAAATACGTTTAAACAGTTATTAGACCTTAAAAATAGAATGAAGAGAATTTTAAGAAAAGAAGAGGAGTATTTCAATTAATAGAATGTAGATAGCCGTCTCACTTGCTAATCGTACATTTTATTAAAAAGTTACTGTATGCAATTGAACAAAGTAGCTATTCCTATTCCACTTCATTAACGAAAATGCTTACCAATATGATAGAATTTGATACCAAAAGCAAATTGAATCCTAAGTTTGGAAGAAAGGAGACAAGCTGCTCGACAAAGTAGTATGTTCCGAGCTGTCAGTGGAGAGATGGCGTGGAACGAACATACACCCCCCTTATATACGAAGGGAAGCAGCTCTGGTAAGTGAATGGAAGACATGTCGCATCAACCCTCAATTACCCTTACATCAGGACAGCAAATTTCAGAAACCAGTGAGACTGAAATCAAGGAACACATCATGGAAATTAGGAGAAAGGCTTGCTGAATCACATTTTAATGCTGATCAGACCTGGAAAGAAGAATGGTCTTCTTCAAACCCTGATCAGCTGGGTTTAGCTTCGCCTTGTTTCAATTTACCTAGAAAGGCATGGACATCTTTGATCAGAATTAGGACAAATCACGGAAGTTGCAAATTCTGGCTTCACAAGTGGGGAAAAGCTGAAAGTTCATACTGCGACTGTGACAATGTCCCACAGACCATCCAAACACTTTGCTACGGAGTGCCCAAGAAAAAGATTTGAAAGAACTATTCAAGATATACACAGTGCCACGGATGAAGTTGTGAACTGCGTGAATACGCTGGGCATTCCATTGTCATTTACCTGATCTGTAAGTACTGTATATAGCTTATTGTAATATTTACATTTCCAATGTATCCTTATTTTGCCATACGAAATAATAACTATGTTGATGGGGGTGATAGTACCTCATGGACATCACTGTAAATACCTAGGTGTTGATAGAAAGAATAGCTGCCTCTGTGGATCAGTGATAGAGTGTCGGCCTCCGGATCCCAAGGGAGTGGGTTCAAACCTGGCAGAGGTAGTCGAATTTTTGAAGGACGGAAAAATGTCCGTTCGACACTCCATGTCGTACGATGTCGGCATGTAAAAGATCTCTGGTGACACATTTGGTGTTTACCCGACAGAAAACATTAAATTAATAGTTCCTTCAAATCTTTTTCTTGGGCACTCCCTCTATAAGTACGGGCCGTGAAAGCAACAATGACATCTATCACCAAATTCGCAGAATAATTAAAACTGAGAGGACTTTTCCTCATGGTGAAACTCACAGCCTGACTGTTCATCCCGTTCACCATCATACCATTCTCTGCTGTCCATCTCACGACATTGTCTAAGCCTTTTTTTTAGTTGCTCACAGTCCTGTAACTTATTTACTACTCTATACAATATAACACCATCCGCAAATAGCTTTATCTGTGATTCCATTTATACTATATACAGTATATAAGAAAGCATAAAGGTCCAATAATACTGCCCTGTGGGACCCCTAATGCACCGTTGAGGCACCAAGCCTCCTTTATAAGGTAATGTAGACCGGGCGAGTTGGCCGTGCGGTTAGGGGCACGCAACTATGAGCTTACATCCGGGAGATAGTGGGTTCGAACCCAAATGTCGGCAGCCCTGAAGATAGTTTTCCATGGTTTCCCATTTTTACACCAGGAAAATGCTGGGAGTGTACCTTAATTAAGGCAACGCCCGCTTCCTTCTCATTCCTAGCCCTTACCTGTACCATTGTCGCCATAAGACCTATCTGTGCGACATAAAACAACTTGTAAAGAAAAAAAACGATTACATCCCTCCATACAGGGTTGGCGCCAGGAAGGGTATCCGACCGCAAAACAGGGCTAAATCCTCCTGTGCGAAACATTTCGGACCCGTGACCCCACAGCGGTAGAAGAATATATATATATATATATATATATATATATATATATATTTTGCTAGGGGCTTTACGTCGCACCGACACAGATAGGTCTTATGGCGACGATGGGATAGGAAAGGCCTAGGAGTTGGAAGGAAGCGGCCGTGGCCTTAATTAAGGTACAGCCCCAGCATTTGCCTGGTGTGAAAATGGGAAACCACGGAAAACCATTTTCAGGGCTGCCGATAGTGGGATTCGAACCTGCTATCTCCCGGATGCAAGCTCACAGCCGCGCGCCTCTACGCGCACGGCCAACTCGCCCGGTGCGGTAGAAGAATAAGCAGATACAAGATGCAATGAGAGGTTGCCATAGTTGTGGATCAAGACATGCTTTGTTATGTGTGTGGGCCCAGTGCTAAGGAAAAAAAAGAAGCGATTGCAGAATAAAAGCGAAGTGAACAGAATTGCAGCGGATGAGGCGACATGGGAGAGAAGAGAAAGGTTGAGACACTTCATCGGTTGAAAAAGAAAAGAAAAATCAGTTGCAAATCAAAGTGAGCTGGAAGTGAAGATTTAAGACGAACATCACAGAAGATGCTGGCCTCATCTGAAGGAATGGAAAACTGAGGATCGGAAAGTCCTGTCTCCAACTTCGCTCAGAAACCATTGGCAGAACTCAACATGCGAAAGTTCGTCTGGACGATTTAACGCATTCACAACAGTAAATTTGTAAGAATACAGATACAGATCCCACCACACAGCGTTGGCGCCAGGAAGAATATTCAGCATTAAAACTAGACCTAATTACGGTACGGGCTGACGAATGAATTTAGTAATAGAACAAGAATAATAATAGCAACAATAATTTTACTTTCCCCCTGTGGGTGGAGCCGGTAAAATACACTCATGGTATCTCTAGTCTGCCGTAAAAGGCGACTAAAAGGGGTCCCAGAGGCTTTCATTTTTGTAGCACTTTTGAACCTGATATTGCTTCCAGTTATTTGTGTCAGGCTACTCGCGTTCATATTTCTTATCCGACCTCCCTTCGTAAATTGTTGTTCTTTTTTCTGTCCCGACAGTATTAGGTTTCCGAGGCCTGCGGAGTCTTTCATTTTTAATCCCTTTATGGTGCTTGTATTTCTTTGACCAATACATTCATTCTAAGCATTGTTAGAACTTTTCATATTTTGCTTATGATGGTTGCCCACTTATACTTTTCCTTGAGTCAATAGAAACTTGATAAACTGCATTCCTTCAGACCATTTACAAATGAAACTGACCCATTAAAGGGTGATGTACATGAAATAGACGCATTAGTGTAAGTAACCACCAAACAAACACTTTCCTTGAAATACACAGTATACTGGTGATTCAAATTTTGCACAATGAATGATGATGACATTACATAGATAATAATAGTTTGTATGTACATACGATAATAAGATTTTTGGCTTTTTTTTTTTTTTTTTTCACAGAGAACTTCGCTCTGCGTCTTGAAAAGATAATCTCGTTTGTTTACGAGTAGGGATGGGGACGATAAATACCGATATTTTCGTTTCGATTTATCGATATATTGATACCGAAAACTTGATTCCATTTATCGTAGAATATATAGGTTTTTCCATGCATGTATCTTTTTCTTGAATAATAATAATAATAATAATAATACTAATAATAATAATAATAAACCAAGATCACACAACAGGAAGCGGATCGGCACAACACCCATGGGCGCCCATAGGATAGTTTGTAGGGGGACCTAGACCTGGTGGTATGTAGTATTTTTAATGTTTTGGAAGATGAATGGTTACTTGTAAGTAGATAAAGTCAGGGATTCGGCGGCCTCCGCCTCCGCAGGCTCCCAGGGGCCTCCTCCTCCGCACGGGGGGCCTTCCCAGGGGCCGCTCCTCCTCCCGCGGGAAATTTGAATTGGTAAACAAAGCCACGTGCTTTTTGACAGCTGTCATCGACAACAACGCATCGCTAACCTCACTGCTGCCATCTTAACGGGCCTAAACCTCAATTCTGCCAACGTAACCTAACTAGCGCGAGATTTGAATAGGTAAACAATGCCATGTGCTTTTTTGACAGCTATTATCGACAACAGCGCATCGCTAACCTCAGTGCTGCCAACTTAACCTCACTAGCGCGAGATTTGAATCGGTAAACAAAGCCACGTGCTTTTTTGACAGCTGTCATCCGCCATCTTTAATCAACAGAGCACCGTGCTGCTATCTTTATCGTAGTAGCGGACAATTTCATCAGTTGTCATCCGCCATCTTTAATCAACAGAACACCGTGCTGCCCTCTTTATGGCTACTACCTCAAGCACGTAGCAGCGGGCAATTTGAAAAGTTCCGTTAGCTGTCATCCGCCATCTTTAATCAAGAAAGCACCGTGCTGCACTCTTTACCTACTTACCTTTGAAATGTGGTGGCGGAAATTTGAAAAATTCCACGTGCTCTTGTTAGGAAACAAATCCACGTGCTTTTTTGACAGCTGTCATAGCCATCTTTAATCAAGAAAGCATCGTGCTGCACGCTTTAGCTACTTACCGTACCTCTGAAATGTGATGGCGGCAATTTGAAAAATTCCACGTGCTCTTGTTTGGAAACAAACCCACGTGCTTTTTTGACAGCTGTCATCCGCCATCTTTAATCAAGAGAGCACCGTGTTGCACTCTTTAGCTACTTACCTTTGAAATATGGTGGTGGCAATTTGAAAAATTCCACGTGCTGTTGTTTGGAAACAAACCCACGTGCTTTTTTGACAGCTGTCATCTTTAATCAAGAGAGCAGCGTGCTGCTATCTTTATCGTAGTGGCGGACAATTTAAAAAATCCATCAGCTGTCATCCGCCATCTTGCATCGCAAACCACAGTGCTGCACTCTTTAGCTACTTACCTTTGAAATGTGGTGGTGGATAATTTAAAAAATTCTACAGCAGCCATCTCTCGACGCTAATTACACAAGATGGCGGCTATACATGACTCCTTACGGGTGCTTACGCAAGATGGTGGCTGCTCTTATGAGACGCCCTTGGGATGCTTGCGCAAGATGGCGGCTATACATGGCTCCTTATGAGACGCCATAAGGGCGCTTGCGCAAGATGGCGACTGCTCTTATAAGACGGCTTAAGGGTGCTTGCACAAGATGGCTTGAGACATCCTAAGGATGCTTGCGCAAGATGGCGGCTATAAACGGCTCCTTATGAGACGCCTTAAGGGCGCTTTTGCAAGATGGCTGCCGCTCTTGTCAAGAAAACTAGCTTAGAGGCTAACGTGCTGTGCTAGTTCATTCATTAAATTTGGGGCTTAAATGCAAAATGTTAAATATCTCGAAAACGGTACGTCGTAGAGCAAAACGGACAAATTTTTTCTGCCTATCACGTAGGTTCGCAGTATCAGGAACATGATAGCATAAGAAAAACATAGTCTAATTATGAGATCAACGGTTCGGTTCCTACTTAGGCTCTTTGGCATTGACAGCTATCTAATTCTACAAGATGGCGGATATACATAGCTTCTTATGAGACAACTTAAGGGTGCTTGCACAAGATGGCTGCTGCTCTTATGAGACTCCCTAGGGATGCTTGCGCAAGATGGCGGCTACATATAGCTTCTTATGAGATGGCTTAAGAGCGCTTGTACAAGATGGCTGCTGCTCTTATGAGATGTCCTAGGGATGCTTGCGCAAGATAGCAGCGACAAGATGGCGGCTATACACAGCTCCTTATGAGACGGCCTAGGGGTGCTCGCGCAAGATGGCGGCTGCTGTTATGCATGCGGTAGAGGGCAATTTGCAATTCTACGTGCTCTTGTTTGTAAAATTCTACGTATTTTTTACAGTTCTCATCTTTAATTAACAGAGCATCGTGCTGGTATCTTTACAGCACTAAACCTCATACCTTTGAAATGTGGTGGCGGGTAATTTGAAAAATTCTACGTGCTTTTTTGACAGCAGCCATCTTTAAACAATAGCGGTTATACATAAGCTGTTAAGGCATCCTCTTATGTCAAGGCATAGCTCTATCGAACAAGTTTAAACCTGCATCGCGAAGGTAAGAGTGTGCAGCAATAACATCATTGTGCATGTTTAGACTTGCAAATCACAAAAGAAGTGATTGAAACATAACAAGACTAGAATCGAACACTGCATTCGATGTCGTGTAACTTCATCATGTGATCGGAACATTAACTGATGTGTTCTGAACACTAAATAAGTACATACATACATACACTATCATTATAGACTGTTATGGCTTTCAGCGTTCAGTCTGCAAGCCTCTGTGTATTTCGAATTCCATTTCGTTCGCCCAGTTGTTTCCAAGGAGTCCCTCGCCTGTCAAATGGGAGTGGGACTCCGTTACTCCCATAGGTCCGAGACTTGCTTAAAATGTTCTGAGCTCGGTAGATTCATGAAGCAGGATGCTACCCTACTTACACATAGTCCAAGCGAGGATCTCTCCTCTAACGGGTTATGGACCACCGGTGGATTGTATAGTCCTAGCCACCTGAGCACAAGGAGGGTCAGGACTCAGAATATGTCCGAGATGCCCACTCCCATTCCATAGTAACTGGTATCCCGACTCTCAGGACCACTTACTAGGCCACTCAGTCGTTGCCCATGGTTCACGAACTAGGACGTGACTACAGTAACCCACAAACATGAACATACATCAAGACTAAAATAGAACACTGTACTCGATACATGTGTTTAGAACATGTCAGGGAATACCTTTGTTCTAAGAAGATGAGATTACCGCACATTCCTTGAAAGGCTATGCAAATCACAAAAAAGTGATTGAAACATAACAAGACTAGAATCGAACACTGCATTCGATGTCGTTAACTTCATCATGTGATGGGAACATTAACTGATGTGTTCAGAACACTAAATAAGTAATCAAGACTGAAATAGAACACTGTACTCGATACAACATGTGTTTAGAACATGTCAGGGAATACGTTTGTTCTAAGAAGATAAGATTAACGCACATTCCTTGTAGGGCTAATAGGCTAAAGACCTAATGTGCCTCTCCTCTCTTTATCCGGGCTTGAGGCCGGCTCTACATCTAGAGGCGTAGTTAACACCCTAAGGAAGGGAGAATGTTGGAAAATAATCTATACGAATATAGCTACTCGATCGACTGTATACTACAGAAGGATGACTTAGGTGAGGGTAAGCGCTGGGAATGTAGGAAGGTGTTGAAGCTGTTGTACTGTCGAGAGAGAGAGCTATTACTTAATAATACCTACACGACGTAATTCATGCTCTACTTCAAAAATATCTGCTTTGTACTGTGTGTAATCAGCATCATGATAGGCTCTTAGCAGTTGCAAACGTTTTACGAGTACGTTGGGGTCTTTACAGTATCTTATGTCTACATAGGGTAACAGAGGCTTGTTGTGAACTTTGAGTCTATATGCAGACAGTTGATGTGTGGGGACTTGTTTTGATGTAATGCGTGCTTCAGCAGTAGCGTTTCTAGGTACAAACTTAACTTGTTTCGATAGCAATGAAATTTTCTTCTTCTTTATCCTGCATCTCTTCTTGAGATGTTTGCACTGCGACAGAACGTGTAGTAGGCTTAGGATATGAAGTAAAATCATCAAGCTGTAACGGCAATGAAACATTGAGATCTTCTACTTTCTCTTTACTACTGTTTTGATCAACATCATTATCCTTATTATCATAATCATGATAGTAGTATAATACAGGGATTCGGCGGCCACCACCTCCTCCGGGCTCCCAGGGCTCCCTCCACCACCCGCGGGAAATTTGAATTTTGGCGCGAGATTTGAATTTGTAAACAAAGCCACGTGCTTTTTGACAGCTGTCATCGACAACAACGCATCGCTAACCTCACTGCTGCCATCTTGACGGGCCTAAACCTCAGTAGTGCCAACTTAACCTAACTAGCGTGAGGTAAACAAAGCCACGTGTTTTTTGACAGCTGTCATCGACAACAACGCATCGCTAACCTCAGTACTGCCATCTTGACGGGCCTAAACCTCAGTAGTACCAACTTAACCTAACTAGCGCGAGGTAAACAAAGCCACGTGCTTTTTGACAGACAACAACGCATCGCTAACCTCAGTACTGCCATCTTGACGGGCCTAAACCTCAGTAGTACCAACTTAACCTAACTAGCGCGTGGTAAACAAAGCCACGTGCTTTTTGTCAGCTGTCATCCGCCATCTTTAAACCACAGAGCACTGTGCTGCCCTCTTTATCGTAGTAGATGTAAATTCGTCACCTGTCATCGGCAGTGCTGCCATCTTGGCGGACCTAAACCTTAGTGCTACCAACTTAACCTCACTAGCGTGAGATAAACAAATCCACGTGCAGCTGTCATCCGCCATCTTTAATCCAT
The DNA here is from genome assembly GCF_040414725.1 of Anabrus simplex. Lineage (NCBI taxonomy): Eukaryota > Metazoa > Arthropoda > Insecta > Orthoptera > Tettigoniidae > Anabrus > Anabrus simplex. Next base: position 161,722,525 of record NC_090279.1, on the reverse strand, counting down.
AGAGCACAGTGCTGCCCTCTTTAGCTACTTACCTTTGAAATGTGGTGGCGGATAATTTGAAAAATGCTTTTTGACAGCAGCCATCTTTGAGCACCGTGCTGCCCTCTTTAGCTACTTACCTTTGAAATGTGGTGGCGGTAAATTCCACGTGCTTTACAAACCTATATGCTTTTCTGACAGCTGTCATCCGCCATCTTTAAGCCGGGGAGAACAGTGCTGCAATCTTTAGTTGAAATGTGGTGGCGGCAAATTCCACGTGCTCTTGTTTGGAAACAAATCAACATGCTTTTTTGACAGCTGTCAACCGCCATCTTTAATCACCGTGCTGCCCTCTTTAGCTACTTACCTTTGAAATGTGGTGGCGGTAAATTCCACGTGCTTTACAAACCTATATGCTTTTCTGACAGCTGTCATCCGCCATCTTTAATCCAGAGAGAACAGTGCTGCAATCTTTAGTTGAAATGTGGTGGCGGCAAATTCAACGTGCTCTTGTTTGGAAACAAATCAACATGCTTTTTTGACAGCTGTCATCCACCATCTTTAATCACCGTGCTGCCCTCTTTAGCTACTTGCCTTTGAAATGTGGTGGTGGTAAATTGTACGCGCTCTTCTTTGGAAACAAACTGGCAATTTCGTTAGCTGTCATCGGCCATCTTTAATGAACAGAGCACCGTGCTGCCCTCATGCGGGGCAATTTCGTTAGCTGTCATCCGCTCGCATACCCGCAGTGATGCATGTTTAGACTTGAACACACACATACTACTGTTCAAAACTTATTACAACTTGAACTGCATACTAGTGTTCGATGTTGTTGAACACTGCATTGTATAACTAGAATCGAGCACTGTTTAGAAAGAAAAACAAAATATCTTCTCAACATACTTACTAACTGCTCTTCTACCTCTATCAAGCTACATCTCTATCGAACGTGCATTGCAAAAGTAAGAGTATTGCAAGTTTAGACTTGAACACATACTACCGTTTATAGTTCGATGTTGTTGAACACTGTATTGCAATCAAACACTGTTTAGAAAAAGAAAAAGAATTCTCTTCTCAACATGAGCTAGACAATAACATACTTACGAATCTGCTCAACACCTTCTTTCTTGCTTTTCTTCTTTGAGTAATAAACAAAAACTCTATCTTGCAAATAAGGAGCGGGAGGAAGGTAATACCTAATGTAAAATAAAAGAATATGCTAATTCTACATTATTTATTTACATCTTGTATGTACAAGTTTTATCTCGAATCATTTTACCCTAGTGATGTTTGCGTACTTCTCGATGCAATTCTTGTATGTACAAGTTTAAACTTGCCGTACTACGCTCTCAGCGTACCTCTCCCTACAATATGTACAGTGAATTGTGATATAAGAAAGCGTAACATAAGTACACACCTCTAGCATAATGTTTACACACACATCTGCTTTATGTAAAGTAGTACCTATCAATACTACTATGCCTAGAGTGTTGGTAGAATTTGGAATGACAAACCGTTTGCAATCATCACTATTAAGGGCTACCTTACTAATTAAATGAGTGTACACCTGGTGCTTCTTGCTTCTAATGACGGACATTTGCTTATGCAAAACAGGCGGATTACTTTTAATGCAATTGTTATAGTTTTCAAAACTTAGCTGATTCTGAACGACATTCTTTTTAACCCCCTTCAATCTCTTTATTTGTAATTCATTTAAGAGTTTTATGCAATATGACTTGGATTTAGTACCTACAAATGCATCGATAATATTCCCAGCACATTCATCTTTCATTTTACCTAGAACCTTTTTGTTCACTAGCGGTAGATGATATTGATTATTTGCAGGATAGTTACTTGTATCAAACCTACCCAAGTCTGGCTTTATATCATTGTAATAGTCATCAGTTTTGATTTGATAAATAAACGAATCGGTATCTGTGTAGAGCAATTGCGCATTATGCGCGTACTTCTTCATCATATAATCGTAATGGAATTCATACATGAGTGTTTTAGCCAATTCAAGTACTGCAAAGCCGACGTAGGTAGGTTTGTCATATTTAAGCTTAACACGATTCATCTGTATAATAACTAAATTCTCATGTATGATGGTGCAGCTGTGGAAATTTGGTTTACTTATTAAATAGTTAGCACCATACCTTTTCTTAATATTTTCCCAGTTTGTAATCAATTTCACATCAACGCGTTTGTCAACATTTTCCATAGTCTTACCAAACACACTGTTATTCATGAGCTTGTAGAAATCTTTTTCAAACTCGTTAACCGCATTCGTTCTTAAATTATTGTTCAGATCGATATATGGCTTTAGCCATGGTGACTGATTAAATTCTAGTACGCGATGAATTTTGGATAACTTCAAACCATGCTGCAAACACTGTTTTATATTTCGGTAATGAATGATATACTTAGATTTATCGCACAAATTAGCAATGAGCATTTTCGTCGTTGATGCGATGTACGGGGGCTTCATATTTTCAGGGCAGAACGGTAAGTCATTATGAGAAGTGTGTAACTCTTTAGGATACTGTAAGTCAACTTCGAGGAAATAGCCTTTATCAGCTTCATCGCCTAGGGCGTGTAGCTGTAAAGCATCAATTTCGCACTGCGTTAGCCAGCGGAAACCACTCACCAGTAGATGCTGACTCATCGCTCACCCATACTGATTATTAGCATCGAGATAAACGATATACTGAGATTCCTGACTAGAATCGAAACTCGGCATGTACTTATTATTTGCCTTGGAATACCGCCCGCTGCACACTTAGACCGTCTCGAATAGATGATTTTATAAAGTGCACCATATCAATATCGGTTAGCAGTTCCAAATTCACCTGCGTGTATTTTAACATCGCGTCCCAACTTAACCCAGGTGCGGTGAAATACAGACATGGGTCAAGGCTGTAGGTTTTCTAGCAAACACAGCGAAAATTTTCAAAAACATCAGC